>NW_003852523.1:4502768-4521748 GCF_000181295.1 Otolemur garnettii
GTGCTCTGTTGGGATGCCAGGGAGGGACCCGTGGGCCTGTGCCTCCGAGCCCTGCTGTCTGGTGGCCATGGCACGTGCAGTTCTGCCTGTTTTCTTGTTTCCTTATTCTATCTCCAGTCTTTTTCACTTTATTTAGTTTTTTAGAATTCGTTTAATTCATTCTTAAAATTCTTTTTTTCTATTTCACAATGATGACAGTAACTGTCTTATACAATTTCTTAATTGCAGTGAAAGTCACTCTTTTCTTGTGTGTGGTTTGATATGTACAGACAAAGTTGATATACCGCCACTACAGTTAAGATTGTGAATATTTTCTTTGCCTCTGAAGTTTTCCTTCTGTCTCCCTTCCTTTTGTTAAGAGATGGGCCTTTCTGTGTTGTCCAGGCTGCAGTGCAGTGGCACAGTCGTAGCTCCCTGCAGCTGGGATCAGAGGCATGGACCACCATGTCTGGCTAATTATTTTATCTTTCTTTAGAGGCAGGTCTTGCTGTGCTCCCCAGGCTGGTCTCAAACTCCTGGACTCAAGTGATCCTCCTGTCTCAGCCTCCAGGATTGTCACCACACCTGCCTGCTTATCCCTTTGTAGTAGTTCCCTTGCCCCAGGTGGTGTCCTGGTCCATCAGGGTCATAGAGTGACCTTGTCTGGGGTCGATGTCCTATACGTTGCCCATGCACTCCAGAACACTGAGCTATGAGGGTCGGACCAGCCCTGGCCGCCCTCTTGGCTATAGGGCTGCGCTCATCTGTGGTCCCTCAAGTGGATGTCCTCAGAACAGTAGGTGGGGCTGTGAGGCTGCTTCTGAGACAGGGAGGAGGCCCCAGCTTCTGAGACAGGGAGGAGGCCCCATGTTGCTGTTTGCCTGCATTCCCAGAGTGAGCCAGATACCAATTTCCTTTAAAAAGGTTTCTATTCATTGGCTTTATTTAAAGAGGCCCTGAGGCAGTGGTGTGGAATACATACAGCTGGTTTAATTCAGGGATTGATCTGATTTCTACATTAAACTTTATGAAATACTTTATAAACATAACTCTAACAAATTGAGTCTGTGGTGGGGCTTACTGTGTTGTGAATTAGAAGGTACAGTTTGTGTATCTTTTTCAATTGAAAGAAATTAACTTTGCTTGTATAGTTTGTGTAACATGATTTTGTGGTTCTGCTGCCTTAAGTTTAATATCCTAAACAGGTAATAACTAAGATCAGGGCAAAAAAAAAAAATTAGCGTCTACTGTCAAGCTCTAAATTGGTGGTAACAGATTATCAGTTTATATTTCAAAGGATTTTTATTTTGTTTTTGATAATCAGTTACAGTAAACATTATTTCTGACGGATGCCTATAAAACCTTTAAAGGCATATCTGTTTAAATAGTAGCTATCAACGTATACTTAAGTTTACTTTCAAATTTACTTTAAGAATGTTTTTTTAAATGCTCCCTCTGTCTGTAACTGGGCTTTAGTGCTCTCCCTGTTAGCTCTAGGCCTCACAGGTTTGAGTTTGACCTCTGCTGCCAGTACAGTGCCACCTGAGCCACCATGGACCACCTGAGCCGCCAGGGGCCACCTGAGCCACTGTGGGTCACCTGAGCCGCCAGGGGCCACCTGAGCCACTGTGGGTCACCTGAGCTACTGTGGGTCACCTCAGCCATTGTGGGCCACCTTAGCCACTGTGGGTCACTTTAGTCACCTGTGGGCCACCTTAGTCACCCATGTACCACTTGAGCTACTATGGGTCACCTTAGTTACCCATGGGCCACCTGAACCACTGAGGTCATTTCAGTCACCTGTGGGCCACCTTAGCTACCTATGTGCCACTGAGCTGCTGTGGGTCACCTTAGTTACCCATGGGCCACCTGAGCCACTGAGGTCATTTCAGTCACCTGTGGGCCACCTTAGCCACCTATGTGCCACTGAGCTGCTGTGGGTCACCTTAGTTACCCATGGGCCACCTGATCCACTGTGAGTCACTTCAGTCACCTGTAGGCCACCTTAGCCACCCATGTACCACTTGAGCCACGGTGGGCCACCTTAGCCACCTGTGTACCACCTGAGCCGCCCAGGGCCACCTGAGCCAGGCATGGGTCACTGTCTGTGGTTGCTGTCTCACTGTAAGTCATTTTATGCTGTTTGAGCTAATTAAAGGGCCCTCTGTTCAAGCTTCCCCACCCCTTTTCGGCCACAGCCGCCTTTTTGTTTATATTTCGAATCCAACATACTTGCTTTACTTATGTGAAAAATATAGTAGATTTTGATATTTTTTACCCAAAATTCCTTGGTAAAGTTATCTTAAAAGAATACAGAGCAGACTTAATTGAATTTATTATCTTGACCAAGTGGAGAAATGTTGCAAGTAGACTGAAAATTATTCTTACTGTGTGCTGGGTCCATCACCTGTGCTGTATAGATGAGGAATCCGAAGAACCCAGAAGGAAAGAACTTGCCCAAGACCCCTCGGCTAGTGGAAGATGGAGTGGGACTTTGGCCAGGGGGACACCTCTGGAGTCTGTGCTGATTATTGCTCTGTGGAAACCATGGCCATCCTGTACAGGTTGTAGACTGCACAACTTCATCCACAAAGACCAAGGCTTGAACAGCAGCATCACTGATGGTTGTAAAAGACATGGTAGTCTTGTCTAGGCTGCCCCTCATGTTGTCACTTCGTCTGCTCTAGTGAGTTTGGGCAGAGTTTAAATGAGCTGAAGTGTGTGTCATGATTGGCAGGTGGCATTCACTGGATAAACAACTGCTCACTCTGCCTCAGTGGCTGTTCCCTCCTGAGAGAGAGGGGAGGGGAGTGGCAGAGCTGGGCAAGCGGATGGCTGGTCCACGTGTTGAAGACCTGCCACAGGCCAGCCCTGTGCTGGGAGGGCCCCCAAATGTCCGAGCATCAGAAGGAAGAAAGTCCAGTTAATATAGTTGGTCCTGGGATACATGGAGCCCAGAGAAACACAGGGAAACACAGGAGAGCCGCCTTCCTGGTGGGATGGGCACACAGGCGCAGCGATGCAGCAAGGTCTCCTAACAAATGTACCAGTGTAGCTTTTGTATGTGGAGGTATGTGTGTACTTGACACATTTTTCTTTTTATAAATATACCTTTTATGAATTGTGACTGGCTTGATGTAAACACTTCTCGTCAGTTTTAGGGAATGGGTGCAATGGAGATAGAAATTATCCTTTCTCACTTCAAGGAAAGGGACCGTTATATTATCAGTTGGGAAATGTGGGATAGAGGTTGCCAAGACAGTTCTGATTCCAGCCAGTCCTGGACTCCCCCAGAGCTGTGTCCTGTGGGAGCTGGCAGGTGCAAAGGGCGCGGCAGCGTCCCAGGGGATGTGGCTGCTTGGGCCACCTCCATGCAGAGGTGTGGTGGGAACGGGGGTGAACTAGAGGACTGGAGAAACCAGGTCCAAGTGAAAATCCCAACACAGAGAAATCAGAGCTCGTGTGTCCAGCACTGGGGGCTGGCCCTAGTTCCTCCTCAGCATTTTTTTTTCAGGTTAATGTGAGGGTACAAACAACCAGGTCACAATATTAGAATTTGCTAGGTGGAGTCCCTCTTGTAGTTGTGTCCTGAGCCCAGAGGGTATGCCATACACCCCTACACTGTGCCTGTTAAGTGGGAGCACACCATCCCCTCTCCTCGACGTCTTTAAGTGCTTCATTTCTCAGAATTCAAACAGTTTCTTATCATCTCTCTTCTTCTTCTCTTTCTTTCTCTCTCTCTACTTCCCCTTACCCCTTCCTCCCCTCCCTTCCTATCCCCTCCCCTCCCCTGTCTCACTCTGTCACCCTGGGTAGAGTGCCCTGGTGTCAGTGGTGTCATCATAGCTGGAGGCAGTTTCAAACTCCTGGGCTCAAGAGGGACTGTAGGCTCTCTCCTGCAACGCTTGGCTGGTTTTTCTGTTTTTAGTGGGGATGGGGTCTCACTGTCGCTTAGGCTGGTCTTGAATTCCTGAGCTCAAGGGATCCTCCTGGAATACTGAGATTACTGGCGTGAGCCACCGCACCTGGCCTTTTTTTCTTTTTTAACCTGTGATTGGTTTGATCTGGACTGCGTGAGACCTGACAGCCATGACTGCATTAAGCACCTCCTCGTAGATGAGAGAGGCCTAGAAGTTCTGGCTTCATTTTTCAAATCGTCTCTTCCTTGGTTGAGTCCCTGTTAAGAGACCTCTGGGGCCTCACCTCAAGTCACCAATGCAGCCAGTCCCTGCACCAGCAGCCCTTCAGGGGGCATGGGCACCCGATGGCCAGCTCCCTGCCGCATCTGGAGCCAGGGCAGGCACGGTTAACAATAATACACCTCACTTGTCTGTGTCAAAAGTTAATAAATAAAACCTACAGAAATCTCCACCTATCATTGTTAAATAAAGTAAATGACTTTGTATTATAAAATTAGTCCTAGGAGATTTTCCTGTTTTGTATTAAAAATAATTGAAGAACATTTTTGTTTTCTTTCTTAGTCTTTGTGGTTTCTTGGTTTTGATTCCTGCGGGTTGCCTCTGAATTCCTGTGTAGACTCAGCACTCCCACCGGTGAGCTAAGCGCAGGCAACTTGTGATATAAAGCATGCTGCCTTGGGGGGGGGGGGAGCAGATGTCTTCCAAACACCCCTTTACCAAAATGGGTCTTCTTGTCCTCCCAGACCAGGCCTTCTGGGGCACAGTGAAAACTCAGCAGTGGGGGGAAGGGCCTCTGCAGCTCAGCTCAGCCAGGGGCTATGGGCTGCCATCCTCCCAGCATTGCTTGCACATGCTCAGCCCCCACATGGACCACGGACCTACCTGGCCCCCACTGCCTCTCAGGCTGCCCTGTCTCTGTTCCCGATCCTAGAATCCTGTGGCCTCTCTTACGAGCCCCGTGCAGCTCCTGCTTGGCCCCACTCTTCTTCTCTTTCTCCTATGGAGGGGCAGAAGGCCTCACAGTACAGCCCTCCTGCATTCACATTAGAGGCATGTTGGTGTGAAGTGTCAAAACAGTCCTCCCCCCATACCCCTGAGCCTCAGTCACAAGCTAGTCTGTGAGAAAGGAGACTCTGCTCCTCAAGGGGTCTGTCCTGGACATGGGGGTGGCCTTAGGACAGCTGCTTTCTAGGGCCACCTACTCCTTAGTCTTTACCCCTTCATGTCTTTAAGGGCCTGCCCCCTGGGTCCCAGGCCATGGCAGCCTCTAAGTGTATGACCTGCACAAAAGACAGGAGGCTGGATGATAGCTGCCCTTGGCTGGTTGCTTTTGCTTGTTGGTGTTGGGCTGGCTCTGAATGTTCTCAGTGCTAATTTACATCTCTGCAAGAAACACAGACAAAGGCTCACCCTGGAAGCTGGTGGGCACGAGGGCCTGGGTCCCCCTCGCTGCGACATCCTACAGAGCGTCGGGAGGTTGGCACAGGACCCAGTGGAGAGAGAAGGGATATGGTGAAGTTGCTGCCTGCTGCAGCTGCCCTGCTCACAGCATTCGGCTCAGGAAACCCCTGCACTGTTCTGGAGCCACATTGGTCAGGGGCTGGAAGCCATGCCGATTCCCAGTTGCTTAGCAGGCACAGTCAACACCTGGCACTGGTGTCGCACCCCTCTGGGGGCCCTTCTCTCCCCTCAGCTGTCTGGTCTGGCTCTCGGGCCTCTCGCCACCCACCCATCCTACCTGTGCCCCCTGTCCTTACAGACTCAGGCACGGAGGGAAGGCTGCAGAGCAGCTTCCCAGGTGTGCCCCAAGGTGTCATGTCCTGCTTGCTCTCTGCCCCCCTAGGTCTGTGGTCTGCACCAGGCCTATGTGGACACACAGGGCTGGGGGTTGGAGACAAGACAAGAAATGGGGGCCCCAGCTTGGGTCCAAATATTTAGGAGATTCAAATCAGTCAACACTCTGTTAATACGGTATATTTTAATTTCCTTTGACAAACACAACTCCAGGGTGGAAAAATATGTATAGATGTATGGTGTTTGTATGAATTAAAGTGAGCAAAATATGAAAGACAGTTGACTTTAACTGTAATGGGCGTATCTGGGTATTCTGTTGAGAGGCCAGTTGTGTTTGAATGAGTTACTGAATTAAGATATAATTTATAAATTAGTGCATATTTATCCCATAACGTCTGTTATGTTCAATTAAACAAATTTATGTTAATCACTAATTTTTTTATATTAAACACTTTCAAGTAATTCTCATCCAACTAGCCGTGGTGGCTTGGAACGGGCTTGCCCACGGCGTCCTGCAGCATGTTTTGTGTGGTGTTTACATTTCTGTTTTTTTGTTTTTGAGACAAAGTCTTACTACATCGCCCTCAGTAGAGTGCTGTGGAGTCACAGCTCATAGCAACCTCCAACTCTTGGGCTTAAACTATTCTCTTGCCTCATCCTCCTAAGTAGCTGGGACTACAGGTACCCACCACAACACCCGGCTATTTTTGTTGTTGTTGTTGTTGTTGTTGTTGTTGTTATTTAGCTGGCCCTGGCGGTGTTCAAACCCACCAGCCTTGGTGTATGTGTTTGGTGCCATAACCACTGTGCTACGGGCTCAGAGCCAATGTTTACATTTCTAAACAGTTGTTAATAAGTAAAGAAAAACAAAAGAATGCAATAAAGACATGTGGCCATGAAATCTAAAATACTTTACAAAAAAAGCCTGCTAACTCCTGATCTAAAAAATATAATACATTGGATGGCACCTGTGGCTCAAAGGAGTAGGGCACTGGCCCCATATGCCAGAGGTGGCGGGTTAAAACCCAGCCCCAGCCAAAAAACAAAACAAAACAAAAAACTGTAAAAAATAAATAAATGTAATAAGGTATTTAATTAAATTTGAAGCATATAAAATTTCAGCATATTTTTATCAAAAATTTGAATTTTAATAAAGCAAAAATTGTAATTTTTATTTTATCAGAGAATTAATATTTTAAAATTAAAATTTATAAAATATAAATTAAGGTCAAATGTTTAAATCAAAATTATTTAAATAAAGCTGAATTTTTAATTTACACCTTGAAAATATAGTTGTCATATTAATAATGTTACTAAAAAAGTAAATCTATTGGTTATTCTGGTGTCCAATGTCAGTCTGATTGGCAGCATAGAACATGGCCCCAGATACCATAATGTTCTGGTACCACAGTGGCCCATACCCTGTGCTGAGGGAAATGGGGGAGCTGGATGTGGTGTGTCCACGTGCCTTTCATGGGACACGCTTCTACTTGGCAGATGGCATCATTTTTCTGCCACTACCAGGAGGGTGGCTTGTGTGGGACGCTTGTCTGCACTGGCAGACACCCTTGTGGCTATTTTCTGACCCATGCCCAGGTCATGCCCAACCGTCCAGACCAGTAGTTCTCAACCTTCCTAATGCCACAATGTATTTTCATTGTTAAAAAGGGGTTGCGACCCACAGATTGAGAACCACTGATCCAGACTGTTGCTCTGGTGCTTGGAGCCTCACCTGTGTCCTCTCAGACTCCCCATCCTGGGAAACCCAGTGGGCCGCCCCTTGGCTGTTCAGATGGAGGCGTAGCAGGCAGGGAGGGCGCAGGAGTCAAGAGGGCCACTCCTACCCATCACACAGGGCTGGAGTGAAGGGTTAGGTGGAGAGAGTGACTGAGAGAGCTCGTGGGACTAGTGGAATATGTAAGGGAATGGGTTTGGCACTCTGAGTTCATGGGCATGGTGAAGACCTGGAAGGTTTGAGCCATTTGGGTGTGGTTTAGACCTGAAAACCTCCAAGGGCAACCTCTGTATGAGGAAGGTAAACTCTATTCAAAGTGGATGCTGAGGCAAATGAAGATGGTAAGAGTTCATGACACAGGGCTTACCCGGAGTTTGTCTGGACACAAGTTAGAGGTGACAAGAATCCCTTGGGGCAGGATTGTTGTGCTTTGTCGTGAGTATGGCACGTGGACCTTTGGGAGAATGTGTTAGAAAGTGGACATTGAGCACTGCTGGAAAAGATGCTTGGTACACAGGGTAGTGAGTGCGTCCTGGCAAGGGGCTGGCCAGTTAATTAACTTGTCTTCCCGTTTCCCTGTAAGCGCCTCTTCCCGTCACATCCACATCTTAATTGGACTCCTCTCAGGACAGCCCAGTTGCTGGACACTGCGATGCACTTGCCCCTTGTTTCAAGGACACAGGCCTGAGACTGGAGACGCTTCTTCCCGGGGCCTGTGTGTTTCTGGGCCAGAAGGAAGCAGACACTATGGCTCACGAAGAACCAGCGCCCAGTGCTACATTGCAATGGCAGAGGCCCCTGTGCTGCATGGTGTGTGTGTGCATGTGTGTAGGTGTGTGTGCATGGTGTGCATGTGTGAAGCTGGTGTGCCTACATGTGCGACGATTGTGCATGTATGGGTGGCGTGTGCATGCATGACGTGTGTGTGCATGTGTGTAGGTGTGTGTGCATGGTGTGCATGTGTGAAGCTGGTGTGCCTGCATGTGCAACGGTTGTGCATGTATTGGTGGCGTGTGCATGCATGACGTGTGTGTGCATGTGTGACATGCATGCAGCAGAAAAAATGTCAACAGAAATTATGTGTGTGATATATGTGCATGTGTGACGGTGTGCATGTATGTGTGGCATATGTGTGTGTGACATGCTTGTCTGTGGCATGTGTGTGATGTATGTGTGCATGTATGTGATTTGTGTGTGCATGTGTGGCGTGTGTGCATGTATGTGTGGTGTGTCACACATGCTGCGTGAGCCCTGCCTTTCCTGGACTGCTTTGTGTTGTGCTTGTTGGTTCACCAGGCTGGTGGGAAAAGCCCTGGTGTCTGCCCTGTCCCAGGCTTGGGCCCTTCACCCTGGCTTTGCATTGTTTTGACAATGGTGTTGACACTTGCTTTGTATTTCCATTTAAATAGGACTTCCGCGTTTACTTTGGGAGATTTATATTTCCCTAGAAAGATTCACAGGCGTCGCACTCCTCTCCTCTACTCACGGTGTTTGGTCTGTGGCTGTGTTGAAGGGCACTTCATGTGTCACTTTCAGGGTGGTGTGCTAGGAAGTCATTGATGGTGTTTGGGCTCCTTCAACCCAATTCTGCCTGACTCTGTGGTTTGATGAATGAGCCCAAGGTGGAGGGAGGAGGATTCGCCCCGCCTCGGCAAGGGGCTGGCTGCTGTCACAGCTGCCCTGCATGCTGCAGGACTCACTGTGTTGCTGCCCAAGTGGCTGAGGGACACAGGACGAGCGAGCGTGGGGCTGGCGGGGGCTGGCCTCAGCGTGTGTGCATGGCGTCGCTCCCCACTGGCACTCTGAATGTGGGCAACTTCCTGAGCGTCATGGGACGTCGGTATAAAAGGAGGCGCAAGAAACGCTCTGAGAGGAAAGGTAATTCATTCAGCTTCTATCCTGAAGTGTAAAGTGCTAGCTTCAGATGCAGCGAGAATTATTTTCCGGGACAAATGCTTTGTGAATTAATCTCGTTGGTGCCTTCCTGTTGCCCCTTATAAAGCTCCTCTCCCTTTTCTGTTGACATTTTATAGAATTTTAGATAAGAGCCCATAAGGAAAATCTAAAAGCATGTCTGTAAATATGTACAGAATCATTTTAGCACCAAAGTCTGCCTTTGGAAAAATATTCATGAAATCTTAGAAGTTTGTGGCTTTGAGCCAGAAAGGTTTTTCCTCCGGAGATGGAAGCTCTAAGTCATTCCCCCTTTGCTTTACTCTCTGTTGATGACTTTTCCAGCTAAACTACTCTTGATGCGGAGCAACCGTGGTGGAAATGTCTTCCTTTTAAAAGGGTGGAGTCTAAATTCCTTACCTTGAACACTTTAGGTTACCGTCAGTTTTTAATTCAACTTAATATTTTAAGACATTAAAATCTAGATTTTTTTTCCCTTAAAAGCAGATTCAGTTGTCCGTAATTATAAAAATTACCAACTACTGGCTTTTGGAGGTGAATTATTGCTTTAAAAGCTATTGGCTGTTTGTTTTCTTCATATGATGTGGACTAATTAATGGGTGATGCCTCAGTGGAAAGGTCCTCTTGCTTAGAGAACCTCTCAGCGTGCAGTCACAATGGGGCGCTCTTCCCTCTGCTGTGACCTCAGTATCTACCACCTGGCAGGGCTGGACACAGCCTTTCCCCGCCACAGGACCTCTGGGGTGCTCCATCCCAGGAGAGGGTTATCTCTTATGGAAATATAGTTGGCCACAGTTTTTTTGGTATAACTTTCTAAAAAGAGGAAGAATAAATAAATGTCAAAGTCATCGATGTTACAATAGTATTGTCTTGCTAAATATAACAGAGATGATTGTCCCAAAGGGGACTCTGCGTCTGAGCGTGGGGTGAGCACTGGGTCTGCCGAGGACGGTGCCCTCGGCTGCTTCCACGGACTGACCATGGCTGGAGAGCAGCCAGGCTGTGTGATTCACTGGACCCTCCCATCAGGAAGGGGCAGGATTGCCCTGTTTTTGTTTTCTCAGTTAAGTTTTTAAAAGCAAGATGTTCTTAAGACAAGTATTAGAAAGTTAAAAAAAAAAGAAAAGAAAAGAAAGGCGAAGGCAAAAACTATGGGGAATGTTGGTCAAATATCCTAAAGTTAGAATTACCATCACTTTTCCACAGACTATCCTACTAAACATTTAAGTTGGGAAAAATACTGAGAAGTACAAGAGTAATTGTGTTATTATTCTTCTGGAATTTTCTGTAATTCAAGCTTAAACTATCCTCTTTATGCATAATCTTACTTTGCACTGGGAAAGCCACTCTAACTCTGGTGCATTTTCCCAATGTAATGAGAAATTAAGAGTGTTAAAAGATGTAAAACTTGAGTCCGAGTATTAAATGACTGTGTTCCCTGGTTCTTCCTGTGCGAGTAGTGAGTCATTGTTACTAGGCAACATAACATTACATCTTGGTACCTACTCTTGGCATTTTGTAATATGTGTGTTATCTTTGAAACTAGTAAAAATGCCTTTAAAAATTATGGATATTATTAAGACTGGCTATCCTGTTTATACCAAAGTGGCTAAGTTTCATAATATGTAAAAAAGTCTTTTATATTGTATAATTTTAAGGTGCCACAAATTATGTATGTTGGATTTTTTTTTAAGACTGGTATAATGCAAGCCTTTTAAAATTTGGTTCGTTGTTGAAAACAGTGTAGTAGCAAGTTACTTGTTTTAGTTGGCTTTAGTAGCAATACAGTTTGAATGATTTTTCATCACTCTGGATTTATTTGTGCAGTTGCTCCCTTCCACAGGGCAAGTAATTGACCATTGGCTGTGAATGAGACTCAGATAGATTACCTTAATTATCAGAAAAATATGGTTGGAAGAGAATAATGTTCAATTTAAATACTGACCAGGGCCTCCATCAAGCATGCATTGCTGCTCTGGCAGATGCTGGCTGAGTCCTGAGGAGGCCTGCAAGCCTCAGGGCGGGCTGCTGGGCCTTCACTGTGCTCGACACTGCCACTGAGTGGACAGCGGGGCTGGGGTGTGAGCTGGGTGAATCGCAGACGCACTCCTCTGCTTGGCACCCCTGTTGTGTGGGTTTCCAGATGAAGGGCTTTCTCAGTGTTTTGTCCCATGTGTGATAACCCTAACCCTTCTCTGTGCTTGGTCACTGTGCACTCCTGCAAAGACCACTGTCACCTGGGTGACAACTCTGAATTGCACTTCTGTCTGAGCTGGGCTCCCTGTGTTTCCAGGATGGAAAGGTGAATGGGTGTGGGGATCTTTATAGAGTGGGAACTCTAGATCTGGAGAGGTGTACTCTCTCTGAATACTCCTGGAAGGCAGTCCCGGAGACTCAGAGTTGTCCACACTTCACAGAATGAGCAGACCCAGCTAGGCCACCTTCTGATGCAGGCAGCACCAGAGGGGGCAGGCAGCTGTCATGCCAGCCTCCTTCTCTTGTCTTAGCTGCAACCCTCACCTTGAAAAGCTAGCAGCTCTTTATGAGATACAGAGCATGGTGAAAGCCGGAGGTGGGATGGTATTCATCTCTGTCTGCCTAACCTGTCCCTCATTCATTCATCCACCCATCCATCTACCACTTGTCTCTTATCCACCCATCCACCCTCTACCCATTTACCCACCCACTCACCATCCATTCTTCTCTCCCTTTACTCTCCCACCCGTTAATCTCTTCATCCAGCAAGGACCCCGTAGAATCTTCTGTGCTGGCACCAGGGATCTCGGCATGCACAGGGCAGGAGTGGGAACAGGGGGCAATAAAGAGGCAGCCCCATGTTTGGGTGATCCTAGTGTCACTTGCTGCTCTCTGTTCAGGGACAGGGTAGCAGGATAAAAACACTCATTTGGGGTGAAGGTGGGTGGTAATGGGGAGGCCCTGCAGGCTGCCTGGTGCTCTGTCTGCATGGAGTGTCTGACTTACTCGTGCCTCGATTCTTTTGGTGGGGAGCTCCCTTGTCCATTGTTATCTTAGCCACTGGCTTCATCGTTTTGGGGTTCTTCTGGTCACAGTTCTCCAAAGCCCATCTGAAGGTTTTGGGGCAGAATGCAGCAGGGTGGGGTATAGGAGCCTGCAGGGGCCCATCTGGACATTTGCTAAGGGCCTTATAAATTACATACTGTAATGTTAGTAGTGTAATGGTGATGGCAGGATGGAGTAGTGTTTAGGGACCCTTGGTCCCCTTGCACCAATGCCGTCACTTTGTGGCAGCTCATGGGGATTTGGGAAGGGATCTGTCAAGGTCACTTTGTGGCAGCCTCACGGTCAGGACTCAGGTGCCATCCCTGCCTTCCCTCTTGCCTACAAAGTCCCCTGAGCTGCAGCATCTCAGCATGCCCATGTCCATGGGCTGAGCCCTCTGCTTAGCAGTTTATTCTGCCTGTATCCAGGCTGGCTGCCTGGTCCCTCTGAGACCTGGCTTTGTGGTGAAATATGCAGGGCACTGGTGTATCACTGGGAAGTGTGTGGTCCTTTGGTTCCTGGTGGGTGCAGGTTGAGACCTCAGAGATAAGCTGTGGTGGGTCAGGGTGTGGCTTGTGTCCCCTGGTGGTCTGCTGTCTTCCTAGATGCATGTAGAGTTCTGTGTCGACCACAAGGTGTATTTGTGTGCACAGGAGCAAAGCTTGGAGTGAAACTTGATTTTCTCTGTTGTGGGAAGCCATGTATGTTCATTGTAAGAATTAGGAAATATGGGTACAAAATAAATAAAACAAAAATGATGATCCTTTAGCTACATCTTTGAATATGAGCAGAGCCATAATAAATTTCTTCCAGTTCCTAGTACTGGAATTAGAGTTGGAAGTTTAGTGTTTAAGGCTTTGTATTTGGTGTTGCTGTGGCTGGGACCCCAGTCGGACCTGACTTCTGCCCTGGAGGGAGACATGAGAACAGGAGAGGCTGGCCAAGGCCCCTCAGCCCCGTTCCTGGTGCCCAGGCTCCTCTGTGCCTCCTGCCTCCCCAGCTCTCCCCACACCAGCCTCTTCTGGCTCGGGGCAGCAAGGTGGAGAGTGAGCCTCTCCCTGTGGGGTCCTGGCTGTGCTGGCTTCTGGGTGCCGCTGGGTTCTGCTCAGCAGGATGGGAGCCCACTCCTTGGACCTCCGCCAGCCTCAGCCTTCTGCATTCTCTCTGTTGGTTTGACAGCTGACATCTTTCTTTGCATTTATTCTTTTGTGAGTCTTGCTCGTACTTGTCTACCATTTTTAGACTGGGTGTTTGTCTTCACGCTACAGATTGTGGTTGGCTGCTGAAGGACTGGCCTGAGAAACATGGCTCTGACCTCGGGCAGTCACCAGGTCTGCTCCTTCCAGGCTCGTCCTACCAGGTGCTGCCTCTGCCCAGGGTAGGCACTCTGGAGTCCCGTAGGCAGGAGTGGCACGTGTGTCACTGTGAGTGGACTTGGGCTGAGAAGCGTCTGGAGACAGCAGTGGCACGGCAAAGCTGTCACGGTGTGCAGCCTCCATGTTTCCACAGGTCCCTGGCCGGTAGCAGCTGAACTGGGGCGTTTAGAGAGGAGCCCCTCTCCTGACCCCCCAAAGGGAGTTGTCTGCTTCATCTTGCTGCTCTCTGCGGCTGCGTCATCTCGTTTCTTCCAGACCTAGAGCGCTGCCCACATTTTCGACTCCAGGCCTCACTCCTGTATCCTTGCCTGACATGCTTCACTGTGATGAGTTTGGTTGGAAAAACGTTCCCAGTTGTTTAGTTCTATTTGTTAATCATTATCTCCATGCTAAGTATAGATAATTAGTTAAACATAGCAGAATATTCTAGGTTTTATATGTCAAGAATTCTCATTTACTAAAAATCTTTCTGGATATGACTAACTTACATCATGGATTTTTGTTGTGAAAAAGAATATTATTTGCTAGTTAATCCTTTGGTTAATGGTAAATGTTCTGCCTAGAGAAAATACGATGAATTTAGTTTTTACTCTTTCGTGTTAGTTTCTACAAACTGAACTCTGTGGTTTATTTCCCCATTTTCTGTTGTGGTCAGTATGTTCTTTAGTGTAACAACTTACCACGTGGAGGGTGTGCAGCTAGAGGTTGGTAGTTAGAGAACAAGTTCAGGCATGACTTTGAAAATGTATTTCTGTAAGAATTGTTTTAATTCTCCTGAGAGAATAAACAGCCAAGGTTTTAAAGATCTGCTTTATAGGATTTATATTGCAAATAACTTGGCGGGATTAATTGGCCTGCATTTGTGTGCTGTGGTCAGCGCAGCAAGTGTTCCCATCAGTTTCAGTTTTTGTGGTGCAGAGTGAAGTGAGGGACCCAGTTTACCACAGATAGCCACCCCTGACAGGGGCATGGAGCCTGCCCATGCTGGCCCCTCCTGGCTGTGGTAGTGACAGCAGCTGCCTGTTGTGAGCCCTAGAGCGATGTGGTGGTGCATTAGGACTTACCCAGCTGGGGAACTGCCTGCTAGGGAGATGTGAGTGTTGTGCACGTCACACCTGGGCTCCAGAGCCCTGCCAAGGTCACCCGGCAAGGAACTGAGGCAGGCTTGGCCTGGACCCTCGTCCAGGATGCCCGGCTCACTCTGCCACTGTCACCTGCAGACGGGCTTAGGCTTCTGGTAGAGAGTGACCACAGCAGGATGTTCTTGTCCCTCAGAAGAGGAGAGTGATCACAGCTGCACTAGGCAGACCTTTCGTATCAGCAGTGAACAGTTCAAAGCCATTTCCTTTACAGATGCTTCTTATTTAAGGTTTTAAGAGGTAAGTTAGTAACTATCAAGTTTAGACATGTTTGAGAGAAAGTGGATACAGCCAGTATGCTTGAACTACTGTTAGTTAGACGTGAGTGGTTAGTCCAGGATACCCAGCCTGGCGTCCACTCTGGGAAGCACCTGCTAAGTGCTGTGACACAGAGGCTGAACTGGTGTCCAGAGCAGAACTTCTAACCTGGCAGAAAGGCAGGCCAGTGGGCCAGAGGGGAGCCAGCTGGGGGAGCACTGGCTCTATGGGAAGAGCAAGAGCCCCTGGCAGGAGGCATGGGCCCCAGACCCTCAGGCCAGCAGCACCCACAGTGCCTCCCACAGCAACAAGCCCTGTGCAGAACCCACCTCAGGGACGACCCATGCGCTCCCTGAAAGAGGCCCCAGGTCTGTGGGTTTCCCTACTTCCCTCTCTCTGTGAAGGAAGCCACATGTATAGACGGCGCCTTTCTGGGGCTGCTCGGGGAAAACCCGAGCACCAGGTGCTCCTGAGTGGAAATGAGCAGGGGAGACTCCTAGGACATTTGGGACTCTGCTCTTTGCCAACACTTGTCTCAGCTACCTTGGTTGGTATTGGGGCTGCTGGCCCTGCTGCAGGCTGGGGGACTCAGAACATAGTATATCTCCTGCTAGCTAGCTGACCCTACCCCAGCACAGCTGCCCTTAGCTGTCGGTGGTCTCTTCTGAAGGCTGAACACCTCCCTGTCTACTGATGGCCGGGTGGTGATGGTGGCCAGTCTGCTTGTGGACATTTCTGTCCACTGATGTCCAGGGGTTAATGATGGCTAGTCTGCGTCTGGACATCTCTGTCTACTGATGTCCGGGTGGTGATGGTGGCCAGTCTGCATCTGGACATCTCTGTCTACTGATGTCCAGGTGGTGATGGTGGCTGGTCTGCATCTGGACATCTCTATCTAATGATGTCTAGGTGGTGATGGTAGCCAGTCTGCATGTGGACATCTCTGTCTACTGATGTCTATGGGTTAATGATGGCTAGTCTGTGTCTGGACATCTCTGTCTACTGATGTCCGGGTGGTGATGGTGGCTAGTCTGCGTCTGGACATCTCTGTCTACTGATGTCCGGGTGGTGATGGTGGCCGGTCTGCATCTGGACATCACTGTCCACTGATGTCCAGGGGGTAATGATGGCCAGTCTGCATCTGAACATCTCTGTCTACTGATGTCCAGGTGGTGATGATGGCCAGTCTGCATCTGGACATCTCTGTCTACTGATGGCCAGGTGGTGATGATGGCCAGTCTGTGTCTGGGCATCTCTGTCTACTGATGTCCAGGTGGTGATGGTGGCTGGTCTGCGTCTGGACATCTCTGTCTACTGATGTCCGGGTGGTGATGGTGGCCGGTCTGTGTCTGGGCATCAGTGTCTACTGATGTCTGAGTGGTGATGGTGGCTGGTCTGCATCTGAACATCTCTGTCTACTGATGTCCAGGTGGTGATGATGGCCAGTCTGCGTCTGGACATCTCTGTCTATTGATGGCCGGGTGGTGATGGTGGCCAGTCTGCATCTGGACATCTCTGTCTACTGATGGCCAGGTGGTGATGGTGGCCAGTCTGCGTCTGGACATCTCTGTCTACTGATGTCCGGGTGGTGATGGTGACTGGTCTGCGTCTGGACATCTCTCTCTACTGATGTCCGGGTGGTGATGGTGGCTGGTCTGTGTCTGGACATCTCTGTCTATGGATGTCCAGGTGGTGATGATGGCTGGTCTGTGTCTGGACACATTACTGACCTTTTTGACTTCAGCAAAAATGACAAATTACAATAATTAAAATGTTCATTTTTTTTCTGTCTGATAAAGAACAGTGTGTCCTTTTTTTTTTTTTTTTTTTTTTTGAGACAGTTTGACTCTGTGGCCCTGGGTAGAGTGCTATGGTGTCATAGCTCTCAGCAACCTCAAATTCCTGGGCTCAGGCAATCCTTCTGTCTCAGCCTCTGAGTAGGTGGGGCTATAGGCATGTGTCACGATGCCTGCCTAAGTTTTCTATTTTTTTGGTAGAGACAGGGTCTTGCTCTTGCTCAGATTCGTTGCAAACTCCTGAACTTAAGCAGTTTACCTGCCTCACCTCCCAGAGTGCTGGGGTTACAGGCGTGAGTCTCTACACCTGGCCATGGGGCCTATTTTGAAGAGTAGTCAGCGTGAAAGTAAGCAGAAGCTGGAAAAGCCTCTGTCACAATGTCCCATCCCAAATGTGGTGAGTTCACAGGGATTTTGTGGAACTCAGAGGCCTATGGTTCATTTTCAGGAAACAACTGTAGCAGCCCCAGAGGTTGCTGGGGAAGGTGCTAGTGAGCCACAGTGCTTGTCCACAGGGCCTGCAGCCTCACATGAAGCCACACTGTGGGAGGCCATCAGGGAAAAGTTCCGCCTAGCCCTCCTGATCAAGGTGGGGCGGCCCTGGGTGAAGCAGGAAAGGCTCTGGTGAGAAAGGCAGGACACGAGTGGTGCCCAGGGCTGTAAACACTGGTGTGGTTGGAGCAGAGGCTGCCCAGGCTGCTACAGCGAGAGGGGTGCTCAAGGCCAGGCACAGGCAGAGGCTGCGCACCAGCTGACGGCACAGGGCAGAGGTGGGTGGGCTGGTTGCCTGAGCTAACTTGGGAGGAAAACAGCAATCTGGTTTGGGGGTGAAACGAGATTCAGGTGGGCGTGGTAACCAGCTTAAATGCCTGCTGCATACAGGGGACATGGCAGTGGAAGGTGGTGGTTATTTACCCACACGTGCATTGGCACGGTTGATACCCGGGCTGCCGGTGATTGCCTCCTCCTGGAGCACCCAGGACTTGCCCCGGCCACTCCTTTCCTAGCCTCCCTGGAGCTACCCTGCTGGGTTAGCCTGCAACTGCCCTAACACACAGATCTTCCAGATGCTTCCTCTTTAGTAAGGCAGAGGAGCTGGACCCACAGCTTGCTCCAAGTCACCAGCTCTTCCTCATGTTCTCTAGCCCTCCACGGTAGTCTCTGTCCTCGCCAGGTGTCAGCGACCTGTGCCACCACCCTGCACTGGCTGCCCTCACTTCTCTCTGTAAGTTGTCCTTGCTGTGTGTCCTCTGCCACCACCATCCCCCCTGCCGTGGGTTCCTCTGCTCCTCAGTGCCTCCCACCTGGTGGTCCTGTGCTTACTTTCACATCCCATTCTGCACTGCACTGCCAGAAACATGTTTGCTGTGTCCTGTGCAAATCCTCTTTGTTGTGTGTACACAGAATGCCATATCTTATTCACTGTGCACGGAATTCTAAAGGTTAACCGCATACCAGATTGAAGGGATGATTTTCTTAAAAAAAAAATTATTTTGCTGAAAATATCTATTAAATATTTTGGACCACTTTAGTGATTTGTTTTGATTAGATAATACTGAAAACAAAATACAAATCATGAATTGAATTCTGTAAACAGGTGTGATTTGCCTGTTGAATTTCAGATTGTTTTCTTTCAAATGTTGTGAGAGGTTTGTCCTTTAATTACCTTTGTTAAGTAAACAAGTCAACATTCAGGACTTTTTTTCCTAAAGCTACACAATTAATGTAGCCTTCGACACATTGTTGTAGTAAAGAAGCAATATGAGTAATCTCTTCTTTAGTAACACTTCTCCTTTTCGGATTTTCAGTTTACAGCTATTAAAAATAGAATCTGAAACAGTCATAAAGAATGTACAGAACTTTTCCAAAAACCATCCTTTTTTGAAGAGCCAGTTTTTTAGTAGTTTTAATCAAGATCACCATTTGTCTTAAACAGTTTTTAATCTGTACATTTTTAGTCGACTCCTAAAGATAGTATTTTTCACCAGCACAACAGAGAGTGTTTCAGTTCTGGTTCCTCTTTCGTGTATATAAGTCATGTTCTTTAT
>NW_003852523.1:4522017-4525211 GCF_000181295.1 Otolemur garnettii
CCCAGCTATTTTTTGGTTGCAGCCATCATTGTTGTTTGGCGGGCCCGGGCTGGGGATTCGAACCCACCACCTTAGGTGTACGTGGCTGGCACCTTAGCCGGTTGAGCTATAGGCACCGAGCCCAGAATGTCTTTTCTTATGAAGAGCAGGGGAAGAAAGGGGAGGCAGAGGGAAGGCATGACACAGCTCTGCACTCCACCCCAGAGAGAGGGAATATTGTTGAAGTTGATAAGGGCATTCATTAGATGTGTTTTTTTCTATTTGTTTTGCCGTGTAAGCATCTATAAAAGGGGATAAAGAATATAACAACCATTTGCCTGCCACCTGGTTTAAAAATAAAACATTGCTAATTTGATCACATTATTTGAAATCAAAAGACAACCTTTGAGCAGATGATGCGGACACTGTAGCTGATGCCCCATCATGTCCAGCTCATCGTTCCTCCATGTGGCCTCTGAGTGTCCAGTCCTGTTTGTTAAACAGTATCTTTGTACCTCTCTGCTATGAGATGCCCCCTAACGAAATGCTCCGTTTCTGGATGTATTCTGATCTCTTCTGGGTTTTCTTTTCTTTCTTTCTTTCTTTTTCTTTTTTTTTGGAGACAGAGTCTCATTTTATTGCTTTCAGTAGAGTGCTCACAGCAACCTCCAACTCCTGGGCTTAGACGATTCTCTTGCCTCAGCCTCCTGAGTAGCTGGGACTATAGGCGCCCACTACAACGCCCAGCTATTTTTTGTTGCAGTTTGGCAGGGGCTGCATTCGAACCTGCCACCCCCGGTATATGGGGTCAGCACCCTACCCACTGAGCCACAGTCCCCACCCTCTATTCTGGATTTTCATCCCATCTCCATCACTACAGGCCCAGGGCGTTGTCCTAGGTACTGAAGCTCTTCCATTTTGAAGCAGGGGGCTATCCCAGCTAGTTGCTCCTTTGGTTCACAATTTTCCTCTTATTTGAAACTATTTACCTTTCATCATAAATATTAGAATCAGCTTGTCTACTTCCATTAAAGAAGAAAGCCTGAGATTGTACCTTGACCCAGGTTAGACGTGAGCCCTAGTCTTCTGCAGTCAGGTCTCACACACACCCATTCTGGTCACTTCTGTTATGCCAGGAGGCATCTGGAGAAACGAGATCCTATGAATACTGCTGTCAAATAAAGATTTTCTTTAGGGCTCCTGTGACTTGACAGTGTAGGGCGCCGACCCCATATGCTGGAGGTGGTGGGTTCAAACCCCTGCCCTGGCCCCCCCCAAAAAAAAGATTTTCTTTAATTGGCCATTTTTGGAATTCTGCTCCATAGGGGATTTTTGATGGGGTTTTAATTTTTAAGTGTTTGTAGTTTAGGCCATAAGAGGTTCTTTTCAAAGTAGAAGAGAAAGTAGCTGTGTGAGATCTACTGAAGTGCTTGCATTTGCTGTTTTGCTTTGTTTTATAACCTTTGGTATAAGAGTTGGCATTTGTGGAAGCTGAAAGTGTTGGCTTCTGCTCTGCGGGGGATCTCTAGTGCCCATTCTTCATACGCAGCACCCACTGCCTTTGCTTATAGTGCAACCATTTGCTACTGCGAGACATTTTCCAAGGCCTTTAGAAGGAATTTTAATATGTAAAAGCAGGAACATGAGACCTGTACAAAGTAGGTGAAGTGCCTGAGTAGGTGAGAGCTGGCTCCTCCTGGGCCTCAGCACTTATCTTCATTATGGTGGTGAGGTTGACTCTCCCTGGTCAGACACCTGAGAGAATCAACCTTCTCAAGTAAATCAAGTATTGATCATCAGTAATTTAGCCTTTTGCACACCTTCTACCTGTTTGTTAAATTAAACTTTTGCCCAGTCACACATCTGCTGCCTCCCATGGTGTGTTGAATGTTTAGTCTCTAAGAATCTGCCGGTTTTCCAGAGCAGCCGTCTGTCCATTTTACATTTCTGCCAGTGACGTCAGAAACCTCTTTTCTCCACATCCTCACCAGCACTTGAGGCTGTTACTGTGTTTTATTTTAGCTGTTCTCAGAGATGTGCAGTGGTATCTGACTGCGGTTTTCAGCTGCGTTTCTCTAGTGGCCGGTGCCGAACGCCTTTTGTGTGCTGATTTACCCTTGTATGTGTCTTCATTGGTAAAATGTCTCTTCGTGTCTTTTGCCCATTTTTAAACTGGATTGTTTATTTGTTTGCTATTGGGTTCTGAGACTTCCTTATATATTCTCCTTATTGCACATGTGGTTTTCAAGTATTTCCCCTCAATGTGTGGCTTGTTTTTTCATCTTTTTGACAGGATCTTTTGCAGAGCAAAAGCTTTAAATTTCCAACATATCCATCTTTTGTTTCAAGGACCCTGTCTGAGCCCTCTTTGCCTCTCCCTAGATCCTGAGGATTTCCTCTGTGGCTTTTCTAAAAGTTTATTGGTTTTATGTTTTACATGGAAGCCTGTGATCCATTTTGAGTGGGTTTTGGATTGAGACGTGAGATGAGGTTGATGTTGTTGCCTGGTGTCCCTGGCTGCCCCAGTGTGCCTGTCCCTCTGTTTTTGGATTGCTGGTGTGCCTGGCTCGGGTGTGACTGCGTGTGGGCCCTCAGAGCACCACCCGTCTCCATGCCTGTCCCTGTGCAGTGCTGAGCGGACCAGACTGCCTTTGCCCCCTTATTCTTTTTTGTGAGGACTGCGTTAAATCACTCTCAGGCATTCTTCTATCTCTGCATCTCACTGTTGCCCTCTGTTGACTATCTTTTTTCCTTCAGTTTAAGATCTTGGTACAGGTGACTTTTTTATTGGGACCTGCTCAGGTGATATTGTGAGACTCTGGCTCAAATTCCCCGTGAGCCCTTCCCCATGGTCTCTGCTAGTGGAGGTCATGCCTCACTCCTGCTGGCTTCCCTCGAGGGCCCGCGAGTCCAGGCCATGGTGCAGGAAGGGCCAAGGTGGATGAGACACGGCCCCCACGTGGCCCTTTCCAACACTCCCCCCACACAGGGACTCTGTGGGTCCTCCCTATAGCCTGGCATCATGGGGATCAGTCTCGTTGGAAAGGCTTCTTTGTTGCCAGCGGCCTCCTTTCCTGGCTTGTTAGGGCTTCTTGGCCTGTGCCTGCTGACGTCTGTTTCTGGCTTCTTTTGCTCTAAGTCAGACATAATGAGGCAAAAGGAGAGATGGGGTTATTCCTCAGGTCCAGGGTCGCTGGCTGCTCTCCCCTACACAG
>NW_003852523.1:4525589-4527074 GCF_000181295.1 Otolemur garnettii
CTGCCCCTTCTCCCGTCTTCACAGTCTGCGCGAGCCTGACCTCTGTGCTCTGCACACTGCCCCTTCTCCCGTCTTCACAGTCTGCGAGAGCCTGACCTCTGTGCTCTGCACACTGCCCCTTCTCCCGTCTACACAGTCTGCGCGAGCCTGCCCTCTGTGCTCTGCACCCTGCCCCTTCTCCCGTCTTCACAGTCTGCGTGAGCCTGACCTCTGTGCTCTGCACACTGCCCCTTCTCCCGTCTTCACAGTCTGCGCGAGCCTGACCTCTGTGCTCTGCACACTGCCCATTTTCCCGTCTTCACAGTCTGCATGATCTCTGTCTGAGGCTCAGTTTAACAATCACATCTCCATTTCTCTGACCTGACCCCCCACCAGCTAAGAGGCGCCTGGGGGCACCCACACAGCTGCCGAGGGCATGTGCCCCACATATGGGGTCTTGTGCTTTTTCCTATGTCTTATCTCCCTCTCTAGATTATTCTTCAATCACTTTTGATTAAAAGTTGTCATAATGGGCCAGGCTTAGTGGTGGGTGCCTATAGTTCCAGCAACTTGGAAGACTGAGGCAGGAGGATCACTTGAGCCCAGCCTATAGTAAGCTGGGAGGATCCCATTGCACTCCAGCCTGCGTCACATTAATTAATTAATTAATTAATTAATTTTAAAATGAATAAAACTATATATAATGGAAATATTAAAGCATACAACTAGAGAGTTGCACAATGAACTCACACATCCCTCAGCCACCTTCAACAATTACCAACCACTAGTATCCTATCTACTTCATTCCTACCACGCTGAATATTTTGAAGTAAATTCCAGATATTATCCTTTTATCTGTAAATACTTAAGTACATATTACTAGAAGTTAACTATCATTTCTATACCTAAGGTAATTAATGATATTCCTTAATATAAGCTACTGTCCAGGTAATAGTTACAGTTGAATTTCTCAGTTGCCAAGTCAGCCTGATTCATTTTAGGTTCCTGTATTATCCAGCATTGTGCCTCGTACATAATCCCTGAAAATATGTCTTAAAGTAACTAATGAATGTGAAATAATAATGCTTTTAAAACTGTCTTGAAAACATGTTTAATCTCTGTTCTAAATAGAAATTCACTTAACTTTTAGGAACAAATTTGCCCAAAATATAGTGAGATTCAAAGTTATTAACAAATGATTATCATGAAAACTCTGTATATTTTAAACATGATACATGAAATGTATAAAATGTATATTTTGCTACTATTTTCCTAAAAGCAATGAATTTGCCTTTTATTGATTTATAATATAAATTTTATTTGTGTACAAAGGAATACATGGTTACAAAATTTGCAAATCTCTTTTCCCTCAATTGCAGTCTGATGGGATTCTTTATTAAAGATCATATATTAGTACAGTACTGCAAAACATATTTAAAATATTTAGGAAGAGGAAACTCTTAAATTCATCAATAATTAGAAATTAGAATAATTGTTCTCCTGCCA
>NW_003852523.1:4527108-4528960 GCF_000181295.1 Otolemur garnettii
ATGCTGAAGGTGCTGGTTCTTGGTATGTGGCTTTATTTTACCACCCAAACCCAGAGTCTGGCCAGAGCCAAGATCAGAGGGCAGGCAGGTGAGAGCCCTGCGTGCGTCCCCCTGCCATCTGTTGTGGTGAATCTACAGGAGATGGCTTTCCGAGGCACAGATGTCACCACTTCTGTTACTGAGGAGAGCTCCTCGTGGCCTTCCAACCCCCAGCATCAAGCCCACCCTCCGGGAATGCCCCTAAGAGTTCCTCTTCTGTGCTGTCCACCTCGTATCTCACACAGGAGAGTCCCCATCAGGAGTCCTTTGCTGCTCCAGAACCTGCCAGTGAGGAGGGTTCTGTCCCCAGTGGTGATGGAGCTTCCCTGATGAGACCTAAATTGTCATTTTGCGATTTCTCCTTCCATCAAGAACGCTGTGGTAATCGTCTCCCCAGGGTAGGCTTACCTCATGATGCTGTGCTGTGGGGACTCTAAATGCTGTTTTCTTGCTGTCTTTCAGACAGAAACAGTCTTCGCCAGTCAAGAAACCCTCAAAAGTCTTTTGCCATGGATTTAGAAGATGAAGAAAACATGAGTAAGATTTAGGCCCATCGTGTGTAGCAAATAGCTAATTTTCCGTTAAAATGTTGGTGTTTTTGTAAACTTATTAATGAGACCAGTTCGGGAAGTGTGATTTTCTTATGTGATGTGTGCTCCCAATAGTGTCATGTTTTTAATGTTTGGCGCATTCTCTGCGGTGGGTATCAGTACTGACCATGGGCATTTCCCCGATAGCCACGTGCTGAGGTTTTTCACTCCATCGTTTGTGATTTCTGGAACATGCCTCTGGCTGTGTGTCTCGTGCAGCTGCCTGGCTTCACGAGAAGTTGTGTCACAGCTGGTTCTCAGAATACTGCTGTGAATTTTCATCTGTGCAAACAGAGGATGACCTTTGGGATTGACTTAAATACCTAGTCATTTAAATACAGAAATGTTTCCCTTCAGAAACAGAGGAGTCTCTCTGCATTTTGCGGGGAAGGGTTCACGTGTGTCTGGTAAGCTTGAGTACCTGGGGCTGGTATAAGCAGAACTGGCTTGGGGCCTTTCCCCCTCCCCACACTGTGTTCTCTGGGGCCAAGAGGATGGAGAACCTCAGGTCCACCAGCTTTTTCCTCTCTCAGAGTTGTTCTTTATGAAGAATTCAAGGGACATGCTTCTGTCTTTTATTTTATCTTCAGTCCCAGAGAGCAGTGTGTTTAAATAAGGTTTAAATGTTGCCACAGAAGCTGGGAGAGGTTAGTGGGGGAAATTACAACAAAGACATCATTTTTCTAAATGATAGTGGAAGTGGGTATTGATCGTTGCAGCTCAGCTCAGCACACTTCCCTGTGACGTCACACAGAACTCACCACCTGAGGTCTTGGAGTTGCTCTTCTTATTGCATGAATCACATGGCAGCCCAGTAGGACACTCAGGCCTGATAGTGCTGCTCCTTGAGCTCCCTGCCAATGCTTTGGACAGAACCAGGTCTTCATGAGGTGAACTTCGCAATAAAGAGGCCAGCACTGTGTGGGGTGTGAGGGTTGGCAGCCTCGGTAGGCGCTACCCAGAGCCATGTGACTGGTGCTTACATGCTCAGCTGACACCTGTGCTGCCCTCCTGTGGGTGCCTTTCTCAGATTGGTGTTCTCATCAATTCCTGTTCTTAAGCTCTTTTCAAAACAACACCTTATATTGTCACTGGGCACATCCTCTCAACATTTCCATTTTTGCCACAATTTATAAAACAGATTATGCCCACACTCATATAGAATATGTGACCTTTGATTGCCCCATGTAATTTTCCACCTGAAGCACATGTGCAGGTGTCCC
>NW_003852523.1:4529758-4534867 GCF_000181295.1 Otolemur garnettii
TGTGCAGGTGTTCCCGAGTATCTCACCTGTAGTGTGTACAGGTGTCCCGAGTATCCCACCTGAAGCTGTGTGCAGGTGTCCCCGAGTATCCCGAGGTGTGTGCAGATGTCCCCAAGTATCCCACCTGAAGCTGTGTGCGGGTGTCCCCGAGTATCCCACCTGGAGGTGTGTGCAGGTGTCCCCAAGTCTTCCACCTGAACAGTCTGTCCAGGTGTCCTGGAGTGTTCAACCTGAAGCTGTGTGCAGATGTCCCTTGTATTCCACCTCAAGAGTGTGTCAAGGTATCTCGAGGTCTCTGTGATTTCAGAACTGTGGACTGTAGTTCCTGGCTACAGTTATCACCTGTAGAAAGAAATGCTATTTCATGCAGATTTTATAACTAGCCCTATACTCATCCTGTGTTAACAACATAATGAAGAACTCTTCCTCACTGGTTTTCTTGGAAAGATACATTGCTGG
Source organism: Otolemur garnettii (assembly GCF_000181295.1). NCBI lineage: Eukaryota > Metazoa > Chordata > Mammalia > Primates > Galagidae > Otolemur > Otolemur garnettii. Next base: position 4,530,218 of record NW_003852523.1, read on the forward strand.
TTCTAATGCCAAAACTTTGAACTGCCAGCCCTGTGTTTTCTGTCATTTTGAAAGCAGTGAAAAGTTCTATCCTATTAACATTTGCATTTATGAAAAGCAGTTGCATGATCTGTAAACAGAAAGTGTATGTTTAGGAAGAGTTGTGATTGTGGGATGTCCTTCTCTAATTTTAACATTTTATTTTCCTTTATATAGCAGCATTGTGAATAGATGGAATGTGAGCAGAACCTTGGTGCTTTTAAAGTGAAGAATAATTTAGAATGTTTATAATCTGTGTTGTAGAAAGTATAGTTTTCTTATCATCTCAAGATTGCCAGTCCAATACTGATTATTTTTATTCCTGAAAGCATATGGTTGTTTCGGAGGTTATAAATTTTGTTTTTGATTAAATGTATGTCAGAATACATTTATAATGATTTGATATTCTATGTTGATTATTGTTTAACAACAAATGTAAGCACTAATCCAGTATGTTATGCTCTTGCTCAAATTATTAATCTCTGAATTCCACCTTGGCTCTGCTTTTTTTTAACCCTTTTTCCCTTTGAGCACCGAAAGGAGTAACCTATTGAGCTTTTGTTGGAGGATGTTATAAATGGAAATTTAGTGTTCATTCCATCCGCTTTGTCAACTGGGAGAAGTGGTGTGTGCAAGGCAGAGCCTCTCTAGGGAAGGTTTACAGACCCCAGTCTCTGTCACAGCGCAGCGCCATTCTCCCGTGGGCTGTGTCCACACCAGGGGACCTCCCTGCTTCAGCTGAGTGACAACAGCCCTGGGATTAGAGGTCTTTAACTGCACAAAGTGGCAGCCAGTGACTGGGCCTTTGTTACATCAAACCTTCCCAAGGGTGGAAAGGGTGAATATTTTCAGTTTTTTAGTTTGCTTAACATAATGAGAATCTATTTTTGCATTATCTAGTAGAAACAGACCCTAAAGCCCCCAAATTGGCGAACTCATAAATTGGCTTACACTTTTAAAAAATTATTGTTGTGGATTTTTAGGAGCTAGTGGAGGAAGTCTTTAAATACATTTACACCACAACCCTGCACAGCCCTGTGACTGTTACTCCCAGGCTTCTTACAGCAGGAGGCCTGAGAAACTCACCATGATAAAAAGGAATGATTTCTTCTTGTTTAAAAAGCCTGATGGGAAACAATAAAAATAAAAAGCTTAGTGAACTTAAAGGGAGGAATTAGCACTGTTTTAGTCCCCTTTTAAAAATCAAAATCATGTTTATTTTGTCATACACTTTTAGAATTCTAAAATTATCTTTAAGTTAAACCTTTAAAAAATGGATAAAAAAATGGATAAACATTTTTTAGATTATCCTGAAAACTCATTAAATGGATAAACATTTTTCAGATTATCCTGAAAACTCATTAAATAATTGTTTTTTAACAAGACAAAATTGCCACAGAGTATATTTATGAAGTCAAGATGTGGTACACCTTCAGTGTCAATTTTATATCTTGTTTTTATGTATTTTCCTACCACAGAATGTATTGGGAAATCAGATTAATTAGTCCCTGTACAGAATGAAAATTTTGTAAATGAGTAGTGGAAATAAATTCATGTCCCCCAAAAATAATTTCTAAAAAACCATGATACTTTATACAATTATATAAGCAGTTTTCTAAGATTGATTTGTAAAATAAACAGAATAATTCCATATTATGGTTGAATATTTTAAACCTGAAAAACAAATTAACTTGTGACTGCATGTTTTGAAATTATGTTTCCTCTTCTGAGAGATGCTACAGTTTAAAACCTGTAGATAATATGATGGTAAATGACAGAGAAAGGGGGAAAATGCTAAATAAAAGGCACAGTTGTCTATATACTAAGTAAATTATCATCTCATTATACTTCTTAGTGTAAGATCGTAGATTAACTTACCCCACATTTTGATAAGCTTGAAAAAGTTTCTCTAAGTGCTTGAGATATTCTCAGTAGAAAAAAATTATTTAAGGATCTCATCTTTCAATGCAAGAGCAGTTGGTGACACTAAATAGAAATGGTTTTAGCCCTTAGTACATAAAATGTCAAATTACTTTTTTCAGTTGAGGCTGAGAGTTCTTTGGCTAAAGGTATAGCTCTTCATGTTTGTATCAAGGAATAAAATGTAAAAGCACACATCACTTAACCAGTTACAAAGAGAGATAAAGGAATCTATAAATTTTGCATTTACAAGATCCTGCAACGAAGGCGTTGTAAGTTACTCTTTCTGGGCACCACAGGTTCCAGCAGCACAGACGTTAAGGAAAATCGTAATCTGGACAACATGCCCCCCAAGGACAGCAGCACACCAGGGCCTAGCGAGGGCGCCCCGCTCTCCAATGGAGGCAGCGGTGGCACCAGCAGGAAGCGGGCCCTGGAGGAGGGCAGCAATGGCCACGCCAGGTACCGGCTGAAGAGAAGGAGGAGAGCTCCGGGGCCTGTCCTCCCCAAGAATGCCCTGATGCAGCTGAATGAGGTCAAGCCCGGACTGCAGTACACGCTGCTGTCGCAGACCGGGCCTGTGCACGCGCCTCTGTTTGTCATGTCTGTGGAAGTGAACGGGCAGGTATTTGAGGGCTCTGGCCCCACAAAGAAAAAGGCAAAACTCCATGCTGCCGAGAAGGCCTTGCGGTCCTTTGTCCAGTTCCCCAACGCCTCTGAAGCCCACCTGGCCATGGGGAGGACCCTGTCTGCCAACACGGACTTCACGTCCGACCAGGCCGACTTCCCTGACACGCTGTTCAATGGCTTCGAGACCCCAGACAAGTCAGAGCCACCCTTCTACGTGGGCTCCAATGGGGACGACTCCTTCAGCTCCAGCGGGGACCTCAGCCTGTCGGCATCCCCGGTGCCTGCCAACCTCGCCCAGCCCCCTCTCCCTGTCATGCCACCATTCCCACCCCCGAGTGGGAAGAACCCCGTGATGATCTTGAACGAGCTGCGCCCAGGGCTGAAATATGACTTCCTCTCTGAGAGTGGGGAGAGCCACGCCAAGAGCTTCGTCATGTCTGTGGTGGTGGACGGTCAGTTCTTTGAGGGCTCAGGGAGGAACAAGAAACTTGCCAAGGCCCGGGCTGCACAGTCTGCCTTGGCAACCATTTTTAATTTGCACTTGGACCAAACACCGTCCCGCCAGCCCATCCCCAGTGAGGGCCTGCAGTTGCACCTGCCACAGGTGAGGAAACATGCTCTGCCTTAACACGCATGGGCATTGCTCTGATGGTGCTTTGCGCAGCATTTGGTTTCCATTGTCACTGTTGACCTTCCATCTTAACGTCACTCTGTCCTCCCCAGGAGCAGTTCCCGGTAAGTCTGGCTGCTAAGGCCACGTGGTAGCCAAGAAGGCTGACCAGCCTCCCAGTGCACACCAGGCCATCTCGGGGCAGGGGAGGAACAGTATTCACAGCATGGTCTGCAGCGCTCTCCTCACTGGGCAGCCCAGCCGTCGTGACCCCCCCACTCCATAGCAAACCTCTGTCAGGAGAGAGGGGAGGGGAAGCCTGAACTTGGGAGTCTCACACACAGAAAAGTGAGGCTATCCCATCAGGGTCAGCTCCCACCCAACTGGCTGGTGGCTGTGTTCCTAAGGCCAGAGCCTATCTGAGCAGAGGGAGAGTCAAACGGCAGTGAGCAGGTGTCAGAGGGGCAGGTAGGTGGAGGGGACCCTGCACTGAGTGTCCAAACACCTGCCATTTGCCTGGGTTTCTCTGTATCTCAGAGTCCCCCATGCTCAGGCCAGAGGTGGGCAGCCACTCTTAAGTTTGGTCTTGCTCCCCGGCCCCAGTAAGATCAGGGCAAAGAAAAAGTGTCAGCTGGGCCCAGATTGGGTTCTGAGAAAGAGGAAAGGTAAAGAAAACAGCATGTGGTTCTCCCCTCTTAAGCCCAGAGCTCTCTGGGAAATCCAAACTTCTGCTGGTCTGTTGTAAAAGTTATTCTTTGACCCTCCTCTTTATTTATGCCTTTGCATCAAAATATTATTCACTTTGAAGATAACACATGTACTCCATTTGACCAGAATAAAGGAAGTGCCCAGGGTGGATGGATAAGGTGGCTTGTGTCCCCCCGAGACTCAAGTGTGGGTCACAGGGGTCCCTCTTTAGCCTTTGGATGCAGTTAGAACAACCAGCTGTGGTCTAGGATGACCAGTAGTTTTTAGTTTTTAAAGAAATTTATTTTATTTTGCCTAAAGCAACCAAATACATCAGTATAAAGTAATATAGTTCAAAGTATTTTACCGACTTTTTTTAATGAACCAAATACTTGGTTCCTTTATCACTCTCTTCTTAATCCTGCTCATCAGAATTATTGGTCCATTTATCATTTACAGACCAGTGACACTAGATCCCACATGATTTTTTTTTTTTTTATTTTCAGGGTTACTGTTTACTAAAATGTTTCATATGAAGTTGGAAAGATTGATGTGACTTGTCTTCTCAAACAAGACCACTGAAGTCACATCAAACCCTGTAATTCTAGAAGCACGGGGGCCTGCAGTAGACTAGGGCAGACAGGGTGTGGGGACATCAGTCCTGTCTCAGGGACTTGGCTATGACCTTCAAGACTCAGAGAGGGGGCTCGGCGCCTATAGCTCAACCGGCTAAGGTGCCAGCCACGTACACCTAAGGTGGTGGGTTCGAATCCCCAGCCCAGACC
>NW_003852523.1:4535052-4539075 GCF_000181295.1 Otolemur garnettii
CAAAAAAAAAAAAAAAAAAAGACTCAGAGAGGGCAGGACTGAGGCTCCTGGGGAAGGCCTGGAGGGCATCTGCTGGGATCCATCCGCTGCCCACCCCACCTGACACCACTTTCCTCCAGGTTCTCCACGTACCTGGCACCATTTTCTGGACCTGTGTAGTCTAGAATCACTGGGGCTCTTGGAGAATGAGCTGAGATTTCCCCTGATTCCTGCCAGTGGCCCTTACAGCCACTATGTCTTTGGAGCTCTCCGTACCTCAGGAATATAACCCTGTGTTCCTCGGAGGACCTGGGGTGGCCTTCCCATAATCATCCTCATGGCCTTATTGCTGGACTCCACTGTCTTTCAATTGGAAATTTCAACACATATATTCCAGAGAAGGTGAAAAACCCTGTTTCCCTAGACAGTTACCCAGATACAACTGGCCTGAAGGTTTTTGCTTTTGTATCCACAGTGGGATAAGGGGGCTTATAAAATGGACATGCTGGCTATGTGATAACTGGTTACGCTGCCATGCGAGTCACTGTCATGGCAGGACTGAATTGTTATCACCAGAGCCCAGATCTGGGAACAGGCCTTTCATGGCCCTCTGTGTCGTTGCAGGCAAATGATGTTGTCTGGGACTGTGTGTGACATGGATTTGACTTTTAGGAACAAATTATTTTTGTCGTTATTTCATCTACCCTGAAAATTGAGAGAGTGGTCACTTCATTAACCATACAGAATGAGACTAGGATCCCGTCGAGGGGATTGAGACTGACCCGTGTGCCTCGGATGCCTGTCCTTGGCCCACATCAGCATGAGTGCCAGACCTTCGCAGTCTCTCTGAATGCTGCAGCTCAGCTTCTTCTGCCTTTCTCTGAATGTCTGGAGATGTGCTTAGCCTTAGATGAAACGGGAACTTACTTCCTTGGGCTTATCCTTCACCTGTCTTACCATTTTTTCTTCTATATAAATTTGAATACTTTGTCCTTCATCTCTGAGCCCCTGGCCACGGCGGTGTGTGCACGTCCTGCACTCACATGCAGGCTCCCTGGCCAGTGGGCATCTGCGTCCACTTGCAGGCTCTCTCCTGAGCACTGTCCGTCGGGCTTGTCAGTATTTGCTGTGCAGTGACAGCAGGAAAACATCCTGACAACGACGTTTTCTCCAATTAAGTCATCATTTAAGATGAATGACTTTTCTATTCATTTGGGGAAATATTTTATTAAAGGCCAACCTGGAAACAATAGTTTTGCCTGGTGGCCATGGTTGTCTAGACAAGTGTAAGATTGGTGAGATGTGGGTCAAAACTGGCCCTTAACGCATACCTTACAGCAGATAACACTTCTCAGTATGTCTGGTAGTCATAAAAATAAGACCAAAGTCTAACACATATGTGGGCTTCTAAGAAGCGCTCCTTTGGCACAAGTGTAAGACCAGATGCACATCTAGCACGGGTATTGACATTCAGAGGGTCAGCCCTGCTCCTATGCCAGTGGGTCCCTAACCCTTGCATCAAAGCACGAGCCTCAGGTCCATCGTAGCACCGTTCAGTCTGAGTGTCAGAACTCTCACAGGCTCTGAGTGGGCGCTGGGCTCTGAGCCAGTGAGCCAAGCTACAGACATTTGGGAATAGAGGTTGAAATAACCGGGAGGCGTCGCTGCTCAGCACCTTTGAGAAGGAGTGCTGGGCGCAGCCTGTGCTCTCCCAGCTGAACTCACCTCACACTATCCCTTTTGCTTGTGGTCCTGCTTGTTACCCTGCTGTGTGCCCTAACCTTGCCCAGCCCTGGAGCTGACCGCAGGTGGGCAAGGACAGAAGGCAGGGAGCCCTTTACTGCTTCCAAAGTCCTGTCTGAAGGCGGGAGGCATCAGAGAGCAGCACCAGGTGGGCATCGGGGACAGGCAGGTGGCCCTGGGGCCCTCTTGTCCACGTGCCTCAGTTTCCTCCTGAGGACAGGGCTGGTATTACAAGGATCATAGGGATGGCTCATGTGAGTGCTGACTCCCACGTGGGCGTATTGAAAGATACCCAGCCAGATCCTCTATGTATGACCCTTGGGTGTCAGTTTCTAAGAATGTTTTGGAGGAAACACACACACATACACACTTGTTTGAGAAATTTACCTGTGTGGTCTTCCAGATTAGAAGTACTTGTAAGTGTCACTCTGTGCAGAAGAGCGGTGTTGACATTCAGAGGGCCAGCCCTGCTCCCGTCTCAGTGGGTCCCTAACCCTTGCGTCTCTGCTCCTCTCCCAGGTATTAGCCGATGCTGTCTCACGCCTGGTTCTGGGTAAGTTCGGTGACCTGACCGACAACTTCTCCTCTCCTCATGCACGCAGAAAAGTGCTTGCTGGCGTCGTCATGACAACAGGTGAGCATCCTGGTGCTGCACGCTGCCCTGCCCCCACCACATTCACACACGTGAACGGCCTCAGTCTGCAGCAGCCACTCTCACATGCCAGCTGAGATGGTTTTTCTTCTTTGTCTTCAAAACCTCTGCTGAATGGGAATGTGGGAGCTGCACTTACAAGCCCTTTCTCCTATAAATGTTCATCTTTTAAACCTAAGTTCACATGGAGAAAGCACACTGTGTTAGTATGTAATTCCTGTTACTTGTGTCACGAGGGTGGCTTCATCTACTCTGGAAAGCCCAGCTTCATTGAAACTAGGCTCTGTCTGATTTATCACTTAACCACTGATGCTGCCAGGTAAGTTTCTGACTGTTACAGGGTAGGGAGAAAGCTCATACAAGAGTAGAAAATCCTGTTTGGCGCCTGTGGCTCAAGCAGCTAAGGCACCAGCCATATACACCTGAGCTGGCGGGTTCAAATCCAGCCCAGGTCTGCCAAACAACAATGACGGCTGCAACCAAAAATTAGCCAGGTGTTGTGGCAGGTGCCTATAGTCCCAGCTACTTGGGAGGCTGAGGCAAGAAAATCGCTTCAGCCCAGGCAGTTGCTGTGAGCTGTGATGCCACAGCACTCTACCCAGGGCGACAGCTTGAGGCTCTGTTTCCAAAAAAAAAAAGTAGAAAATCCCTGAAAAAAGCAAAGTTTAGGATGACAGAAGAAACCTCATTAAATTTGTCTAGAAGTCCCAATAGTAGCAAAAGTAATCCTAGGAGCACTTCCAGGCATCTCCTGAGCAGCTCCTAGGAAGAGGAAGCCATGTCTTTGGCCAGCACCTGGCTCCTAGGAATAAGGGACACCTGTCATATGGGGCGGTTCCTCCTGGAGTGTGCTTAGCTCAGTGTAGACAGTACAGAGGCAAGAAGCTGGGAACAGTTTAGCTGTCTACACCTGCCAGCAAGGAGGAACCCCCAGTTCTGCCTGTGGGTGACCATGTGGTCCTTCCACCTGAGGGAGTGCACCTGTTGCTTTCGGGAAAGGAGGGCATGATTCTGTGACTCTTGGCCTCGCCCACCTTGTGGTACCCAGGAAGCATGGCTGCTGTTATAAGGGTTGCCACTGTATTCCTGCAGTGTGTGGGAGGTAGGGGAGGTGCCCTGAATAGTGACTGGGTCTCAGCATTTGTTCCGTTTGATGCCTGCATCTCCCTCCTTCTTCAAGCTCTCTTTGCTATTAGCTTTTACAACACTGGAAGTGGAACACCTCCCCTGCTGAGTAGAGTTCTTTAAGTAAGACTCTGCACCTCCTTCTGAGCACTAGTGAGTGCTAGTCATGTTCTGTCACCCAGTTCTCAAACCCCCTTAGAAGAGGCAGACCACCTTTCAGGAGAATTTTACATCTTAGTGTGTGTCTCACTGCAGATCATCTGCTCAAACCCAAAATTTATAGCTGATGTCAGTACCAGGTAGCAATTGCTAGGTGTCCAGGTTCAGACCTCAGATGCCCTTGCCAGTCAAGTGGCCCTGGGCAGGCTATAAGCCCCTCTGGGCTCCAGTTCCTGTATCTGTAAAGTGGGGACGGTGGGATGGTGGTAGCAGGGAACTGTAGACTTGCAACAAGGACGATCCACCTGATATTCCTGCCCATGCTGGTCACTTGGTGTGGAGGACGATCCACCTGACTCCCCTGC
>NW_003852523.1:4542248-4552929 GCF_000181295.1 Otolemur garnettii
GGGTTTCGTATGGGTCACCTGAGCCTACTCAGGTAGTGGTTGGGGGCTCTTGTCAGTGGTCTGCCTCACAGAGTCAATCTGGAGTGACCCTCTGTGGAAGTCTCTGCCCCTCACACTCTCACCCCAGCATGGTTACAGGGACAGAGATTGAGGGGAACATGGCGAGTTCGCACTGCCTTCCTTCTTTTCTCTCCGGTGCTCATTAGCCATCCTCTCCTGCCCCTGTGGTGCTTCGACATTTGACACTGAAGTTAATCAGCAAATCATTCAGTCTGGGGCAGCGTCCCCACCAGCACCAGTGATAAATGTTCAAGAAAATACTTTCACCTTCCAGAGGAAGTAACTTCCTTGAGTTTAGAATCGAGCAGATTCTAAAGGAAAAGTCACTCACAGTGTGCAGCTGTGCCAGCTAAAAGCAGGTGTGAGGGGATGTGTGGGGATGAGCTTGGGAAGCTTGTGGCCCCTGGACAGGCAAGTGACCAATGGGGCACCAGCACAGGGGCACAGGCAGCGGCACAGCCATGGCAGAAGACAGCTTCTCGTTTGTTTTCCAGGCACAGATGTCAAAGATGCCAAGGTGATCAGTGTCTCCACGGGAACGAAATGCATAAATGGCGAGTACATGAGCGACCGGGGACTCGCACTCAATGACTGCCATGCGGAGATAATATCGCGAAGGTCCTTGCTTAGATTTCTGTACACACAACTTGAGCTTTACTTAAAGTAAGTTCAGTGAGAAAGTAAAGGACGCTGTTATTAAAACCAGTTTTTCCCTTTAAAAATCATGGCAAAACTTTCATTGTTTCTGTAATCACTGAAAAAACTCAAAATGTTGACTTTATCAGTGATAATAAGATTTAATCCCTCTTTTCCATGATGCTGAAGCTCTGAGGTAGAGTTCACTAAACTATAACGCACACACGTGCATATACACATTTGGATACATGTGCCTAATGTGGCCATAAATTTTAAGTCTGTCCAGCAGAGATGGTCATTTATGCTAATCTGTTTCTAGAAAGCGCTGATCAGGTGTCTAAACTGATCTTACAAGTGGCCTTCTGTTCTGAGTCCTAGGTGAGAAGGGAAAGCTGCTCACATATGGATGACATACCCGTCACTGAGGGGGCAAGAGCTTCAGTCATTACTATAAACATACAAAATTAACATTCTGATTGAAACCTATCTTTCCCCTGTTGAAAATACTGGCCTCTGAAAATCATTTTTTAACTATGATAGACTAAATTTTGACTATATATAGCTTTAAATGTGACTTTTGTAACTTTTTCCTTTTCAGCAGCAAAGATGATCAGAAAAGATCCATCTTTCAGAAATCTGAGCGAGGGGGGTTTAAGCTGAAGGAGAATGTCCAGTTCCATCTGTATATCAGCACCTCTCCCTGTGGAGATGCCAGGATTTTCTCACCACATGAGCCCATACTGGAAGGTATAAGATTCAATTTTCTAACAATTGACAGTTTCTCAAGAAGATATATCATTACATAGCAACACATAAAATAACAAACCTACATTAACGTCCTCCTGTCTCTTTTTTAAAATTTTAGTGTTGGACGTGGATCTAATCGGAATCTCTATAAAAACATGGATGTCTTAATTTTCTGTTAACTTAATTAGAAAATATTGATGAATGAAATGCTTATTCTAATTAACTGAGTATCAAAATAAAGATATTAGATAAAAAATTATCTCTATTTAAATTTGGTTAATAACTTTCTCAACATCAGAGATGCCTGTGGTCCTCCACATCCCTGATGAACTGTAATTTACTGATACAGCCTGTGGCTGGTATTTCAGAAACAGATAGACACTAAGGAAAGCAGGATCCCTGTTGCAATCCTGTTTTATTGCATCCTTCTTTGGATATGAGGTTAGCACTTCTGTTTTTTAGTAATTCGTATCCACATCCCTTCTCCCAAACCGAAGCAGGGTTTATTCCAAATAGATGTCGATTATGTTATTTTCCTTGGTTGTAAAAACAACATACGTACTCACTGTGAAAACTGCTAAGTATTTTTTAAAATATAAGAACGTTAAAGTCACCCATATTCATATAATCCAGACATAATTACTGTGGATTATGTTTTAGCACACTTGTCATAGATTTATTTCTGCATCTGTCTGGGTTTATTTTTGAAATTTTAAAAATACAAGAGAAGAATAATAGCTAATGCCCAAGTAGCCGTCACTCAGAATCAGCACGTGTTAGCATCATGTCCTATTTGCTGCAGTTCATTTTTAATGATAGAAATAAATCATTTCAGTTAAAACGGAAACCCCCTTTTTTTCCCAGCCCCCAAGGAGACCACTTTTGTGAATTTGGTTCATTTTATGTCCTTATGCTGTGTGTGTGTTTGTGTACATGGTATAAACATAGACATATGGATGCAGAAACTGTATTTTAAATTTGTAGGGTATTGTTAGACGTGCTTTTCAATAAATTAGAAATTTACTGTCTGGGGGGTTTTAACCCTACTTCTCTCTCTCAGAACCCGCAGACAGACATCCAAATCGTAAGGCAAGAGGTCAGCTTCGAACCAAAATAGAGTCTGGCGAGGGGACAATTCCAGTGCGCTCCAACGCGAGCATCCAGACGTGGGACGGGGTGCTGCAGGGGGAGAGGCTGCTCACCATGTCCTGCAGTGACAAGATCGCGCGGTAAGGGGCGCTCTGCGGCCAGCTCCCTGCACGCGATCCCTTCACCTCGCTTCTCTCCTCCCCTCTGGCTGTTGTCCCCATCCCTGCTCTGGTGTGGCAGGTCCTCTCTGAGGGCTGAGGGTCTGAATGGGGCAGGGCCTTCACACACGGCTTCAGGCTTCTTACCCTGCTTGCCCTTTACAACAAGCATCTCAGCTCCCACCATGCATTTTAACCTGGGTTTCTAGGTTACACTGCACATTAAGTGGTATTCAATGTGCTATAGGCTATGACATTTTAAAAAATTTGCTTCCCCCCATTAGTAACAGATGGTCATATTCACCATTCAGTTAACATTTTGGGTAACTGGTATTTGCATTTATCACAGACACTGAGTCTCAAGCACAGGGAGCATCCCAGCCCCCGTGCCTGGTGTTAGGCTGGGCCTAGATCAGGGGCTCTGCAGATGTGCCCCTGGTCTTCATGTGCTGGGGAACCTCTCTGAGCCTACATCCAGATCAGATTTTGGAAAACTCGTTTTTGTAGATGGTGGTATTAGTTCCAGTAGTTCTTTTTTGTTTTTTGCTTTTAAACTGATGTTTATTTGGAAAAAAACCCAAAAACACGAACAAATGGTAAAAATCATTCTGTGGTATAAAAGCATGTAAAATAAAAATCTCCTTCCTCAGAACCATAGTGGTGCCCACAGAGAAAGGGTGTTGACCGCCCACCCACAAGTCGCCAACGTGTGTGCGAGAGCCTTTTGTGTTGATGTGGGAGGGCAACGTCAGGGAGCTGATCAGTCGTACACTCAGGCACTGGGATGTGTTTACTGTGTATTTGTGTGTGTGTGTTCTTGAAAAACACACAGTAGTGTTACTTTGATGCGTGTATATGCTGTTAATTCGAAGAAATGGTATATTGGTATCCATCCCATTCTGTTTCTTAGTTTCATTCACCCCTGTGTTTTTGAAACTGTCCCAATGCTCTAACAAACAGCCAGTTCATTACTTCTGGCTTCTCCGTATATTCCATCTTAGTCATGGGCCATTGCCCTCCTGATAGAACACTTGGATTTCCTATAACTCTTTGGACATGTAGCCCTGAATATCTCTAAACATAGCTCACGAAAGACCTTTGGTAGAGTTTCTTGGGACATATATTCAGGAGACATACATATTATAACTTCACAAAGTAGTATCAGATTGCACCCCAGAATGGTCATACCACTTGGCACACCAATGCATTAAATTAGTTCTCCCCACATTTTGTTAACTGTATCTGGTGGTTTTAATTCACATTTCTCTGATCACTGGACTGTTGAGTGTCCTTTGGGTTCCATATTAACTGTTGATCCTTCACCTTCTTTGGATTCCCAGGTATATCCTTTGCCCATTTGTTTTTTGGATCTCATACCTTTGTCTTCTACATTTGCAGAGTTCCTTTCATAGTTTACAGGGAGAAGATTCCATGTCTTCTCCAAGTCCTTTCCCCTGAGTGGTCTTGTCATCCTGTTGAAGGTCACTTGACCATATACAAAAGGGTTTATTTCTGGATGGTCTACTTCATTGCTATTGTCTTTATGCCTGTGTCACACTGTTTTGATGACTGTAGCTTTATAATATATTTTGAAATCAGGAAGTATGAAACCTCCAATGTTATAATTCTTAATTCAGAATTGTTTTGGCTATCCATGGTACCCTGAGATTTCATATAAATTTGGGAGTGGATTTCTCTGCATAAAAGGCTATTGTTCTTTTGATAGGAATGGTGTTGAATCTGTAGATTGCTGTTAGTATGGATATCTCAACAATATTAAGTTTTCTAACTCATGAACATGGGATATATTTCCATTTATTTTTTATCTTTCATTTCTTTTAGCAGTATTTTGTAGTTTTATTGTATACATCTTTCATTTCCTTGATTAGGTTTATTACTAAATATTTTACACTTTTTGATGCTATTATAAATGGAATTGTTTTTTTTAATTTCCTTTCCAGATTATTCACTGTTAGTGTAGAGAAATCCAGCTGATTTTCATGTCTTGATTTAATATCCTATTCTTTGCTGAATTTATTGATTGGTTCTAACAATTTTTTGTTGGAATCTTCATATATAGGGTTTTCTATATAATGTCATACCATATGCAAACAAATACAATTTTATTTTTTCCTTTCTATTTTGAGTGCATTTTATTTCTTTCTCATGCCTGTATACTCTTGCTACAACTTCTAATACTATGTTGGATAGAAGTGGCAAAAGTGGATAGTGTTGCCTTATTCCTGATTTTTTTTTTTTTTTTTGTGACAGGGTCCTGCTCTGTCAGCCAGGCTATAGTGCAGTGGCATGGTCATAGCTCACTGCAACCTCAAACGCCTGGCCATAAGCAGTGTTCCCATCTCAGCCTTCCAAAATGCTGGGATTACAGGCACAAGCCACCATGCCAGACCTGTTCTAATCTTAAAAGCAACAGTTTTCAGTCTGTCACCACTGAGTACAGTGTTACCTGTGAGCTTTTCATAAATGGACTTTATTATGTTGAGGTAGTTTCTATTTCTAGTTTTTCAAAAGTATTTATCATGAAAAGGTGTTGAATCTTGTCAAATGCCTTTTCTGCATCAACTGAGATGATTGTGTGGTTTTTGTCCTTCATTCTGCTAATATATTGTTTTATATTGATTGATATTCATGTGTTGAACCATCCTTGCATTCCAGGAATAAATTCCACCTGGTCATGGTGCATTGTCTTTTTTAATGTGCTGTTGAATTCATTTGGTAGTGTTGTGTTGAGGATTTCTGCATTACTGTCTATCAGAGATAATGGTGTGTAGTTTTCTTTTTCTGGTAGTCTCTTGTCTGACTTTGACATTAGGGTAGGGCTGGCATCATAGAATTCAGCTTGGAAATGTTATTTCCTCTTCCTTTTTTGGAAGGGTTTCAGGAGAATTGGGTTTAATTATTCTAATATCTGGTAGAATTCTCTAGTGAAGCCTTATGGCCCTGAGTTGTTGTTTGTTGGGAGGTTTTTGATTACTGACTCGATGTTCTTACTCATTAATGATCTGTTTAGATTTTGTATTTCTTCATGACTCTTGGTAAGTTTGTGTTTCTAGGAATTTATCAATTTCTTCTAGGTTTTCCAGTTTGATAGTGTACAGTTATTCATAGTGTTGAAATGCTTTCTATTTCAGTGCCATTGATTGTAATATGGAGTATTCCTTTTTTCATTTCTGATTTTAGTTATTTGAATCTTCTCTATATTATCTTAATCTAGCTTGAAACTATTCAAGTGACGATATACTAAAGGCCAACAAACCCATGAAAAAATGTTCACTATCTATTAGTGAAATGCAAATCAAAACCACAACAAGATATCACCTAATAACTCCAATCAGAATGGCTCATATTAAAAAGTTCCAAAACAACAGATGCTGGCATGGATGTGGAAAGAAAAAAACTCTTATACACTGTTGGTGGGACTGCAGACTAGCACAACTTCTGTGGAGAATTGTGTTGAAACACCCTGAAGAAACTAGACCTACCATTTGGTCCAGCAGTCCCACTGTTTCTTTGATTTTTTTTTTTGTAATGATAAGATTCTTATTTCTTTGTTTATCTATTCTACAGATATTTACACAAAACATCTTAAAATTATAGAGTTCTATTTTAAACTGGTAACAACTTCAGTTACATATTAAAGTTTTACCCCCCATACTATGTTCTTGATGTCACAGATTACAGCTTTATATAATGTATATCCACTAAAACAGATCTCTAGTTTTTATGTTTTCATCATTTAAATTCTGTGTACCAAAATTACATGTTTCTGTATTTTTCTACGTATTTACCTTTGCAGGAAATCTTACATTTTTATACAGCTTACAGTGTTGTATCTGTTGTCCTTTTATTTCAACTTGAAGGGCTCCCTTCAGTATTTCTGGTAAAGTGTTTTCGTGGTAATGAGCTCTCTCCACTTTTGTTTATCTGCAGAAGTCTTCGTTTTTTCTTCCTTTTTGAAGATGTTATTGACATAAAAAGTATTCTGGGTTAATGGGTTGTTTTTTTTTTTTTCCTTTTAGCACTTGAAATATATCATCCCACTCCATTCTGGCTTATAAAGTCCCTGCTGAGAGGGCAGCGCCTGTGGCTCAAAGGAGCAGGGCGCCGGCCCCACATGCTGGAGGTGGCAGGTTCAAACCCAGCCCCAGCCAAAAAAAACTTCAAGAAAATAAAAATAAATAAATAAAATTTTTTTTAAAGTTTCTGCTGAGAAAGCTGCTCATGGTCTTTTGGATGCTCCCATATGTGTGACCAGTGGCTTTTCATTTGCTGCTTTTAAGATTTTGTCCTTTTTTGGCTTCAGACAGTGTGATTTAAATGTGACTTGCTAATTCATTTCATTGAGCTTGATCTGTATGGCTCATTTATTTCCTCAGATTTGGGGAGCCTTTCAGCCATTATTTCTTCAAATAAGCTTTTAGTCCTATTCTGTCCCTCTTGCCTTTGGTGTTCCTAGAATATGGGTCTCTACCTGCTTGATGGTACATCGTAAGTTCCTCAGACTCTCTCCGACTGATTTCAAATGGCCTGTCATCTAGTTTACTGTTCTTTCTTCTACATGATTGAGTCTTCTGTTGTACCCATCTAATTAATTTTTCAATTCAGTTATTGTGTTTTTCAGGTGCAGAATTTCTGTTTGGTTCTTTTTTATAGTTCTGTCTCTTTGTTGATATTCTCATTTTGTTAATGGAGAATTATCCTGGTTTTGTTTAGTAGTCTTTGTTCTCTTTTAGCTCAGTAAGCATCTTTATGACAGTTATTTTAAATTCTTTGTCAGATAGCTCATAAATCTACATTTTGTTAGGGTCAGTTCCTGGAAGTTTATATTTGGTCCTTTGAAGGGCTCTGTTTCTCTGTCCTTTAATACCTTGTAAATTTTATTGCCAGGATTTTGACATTTAAAAAAAGAACCACCTCTGCCAGTCTTTATATACTGGCTTTGTGCAGGGGGGTCTTCACCTCCCACTGGCAGTAGCTCCTACGACCTCTTGAGCTTTTTCAGGTTTCTTGCCCCCCCCCCACCCCGGTATCTGCCTAGAGAACTATAGTTCTTGTGTGTTGTTTGCCTCTGTTTTCTGTGGCACCCAAGCTCTGGCAGCAGGCCTGTCACTGCTGTGAGTCAGGCAAGACAGAAGCCAGTCCCTTGGACAGACTTCAGAAAGCCTGAACCTTGGACTCATGATCTCTCTCTTTATTTATTTATTTATTTTTTTTTTTTTTGAGACGGAGCCTCAAGCTACCCCCCTGGGTAGAGTGCCGTGGCATTACAGCTCACAGCAACCTCCAACTCCTGGGCTCAAGCGCGTCTCCTGCCTCCACCTCCCAAGTAGCTGGGACCACAGGCGCCCGCCACAACGCCCGGCCATTTTTTGGTTGCAGCCATCATTGTTGTTTGGCAGGCCCGGGCTGGGGATTCGAACCCACCACCTTAGGTGTATGTGGCTGGCGCCTTAGCCGCTTGAGCCACAGGCACCAAGCCTCTCTCTTTATTTTTAATTTTTATTTTTTTAATTTCAGATTAATGTGAGGGTACAAAAAGTTAGGTTACAGTGTTGGCATTTGTTAGGAAGAGTCCCTGTTGTAGTTGTGTCCTGCACTCAGGTGTGCCATATACCCTTATACTGTGCCCACTAAGTGGGAGCACACCCAACCCCTCGCTTCCCCTGCCCCGCCCCTTCCCCTCTCTTAAATGGAATTGAATTTTTTTCTCTTGTGTGGCATGTATGGTCTACTGACTTCATATTAGTACTGAGTACATTGGATACTTGCTTTTCCATTCTTGTGATACTTTACTAAGAAGAATGTGTTTCAACACCATCCAGGATAATACCTCCACTACCCCCATTCAGATGCCCTTAATATTCTTTTTTTGCCTTGGCTAGAACTTCCAGAACTATGTTGAATAGCAGTGGCAATAGTGGACATCCTTGTCTGGTTCCAGTTCTAAGTGGAAAAGCTTTACTCCATTCAGTATGATATTGGCTGTGGGTTTGTCATAGACGGCTTCAATCAGTTTAAGAAATGTGCCATATATACCTGTTTTCTTAAGTATTCTTGTTAGGAAAGGATGCTGAATTTGGTCAAATGCTTTTTCTGCATCTATGAGAGGATAATATGATCTTTGTTTTTGCTTCTATTGATATGATGTATTACATTTGTGGATTTGTGTATGTTAAACCAATCTTGCATTCCTGGGATAAACCCTACTTGACCATGATGTGTAATTTTTTTAATGTGCAGCTATAATCTCTTTGCTAAAATTTTATTGAGCATTTTTGCATCGACATTCATCAGTGAAACTTGTTCTCCTTTTTAGTTGGTTCCTTTCCTGGTTTTGGAATCAAGGTGATGTTTGTTTCATAGAACATGTTGGGGAAGCTTCCTTCCTTCTCAGTGTTTTGGAATAGGTTCTGCAGTATAGGACAAGCTCTTCTTTGAAGGTTTGATATAATTCTGGTGTGAAGCCATCTGGTACAAGGATTTTTTTGTTGTTGTTAGAAGCTTTTTTATTGTTTCTTCAATTTCAGCTGTTGATGGTGGTCTATTCAAGAGATTTGTTTCTTCCTGGTTAAGTGTAGGGAGATGGTATGATTCCAGATAGTGGTCCATTTCCTCCACATTGTCAAATTTCTAGAAAAAGAGTTTCTTGTAGTAGTCAGAGATAATCTATTACTTCTCTATGGTATCTGATATTGCCCCTTTTTCATTTCTGATTGAGATTATTAGAAATCTTTTCTGTTTCTAGTTAATCTGGCTAAAGGTTTATCAATTTTTGTGTTTATCTTTTCAAAATACCAAATTTTTGTTTCATTAATTTTCTGAATCATTCTTTTGTTTTCCATTTTATTTATTTCTGATTTAATTTTGATTATTTATTTTCTTCTGCTAGGTTTGGGATTAGATTGCTCTTTCTTTTTCATTTCTTTGAGATGCTTCTTTAGGTTGTTTTTGTTGTTGTTGTTGTTTGTTTTGTTTGTTTTTTGAGACAGAGTCTCACTATGTTGCCCTCAGTAATGTGCTGTGGCATCACAGCTCATAGCAACCTCAAACTCCCAGGCTTAAGTGATTCTCCTGCCTCAGCCTCCCACATAGCTGAGTCTACAGGCACTTGCCACAACGCCTGGCCATTCTTTTTGTTGTAGTTGTCATCATTGTACAACAGGCCTGGGCCAGATTTGAACCTGCCAGCTCCAATGTATGTGGCCAGCGCCCTAACCACTGATCTACTGGTGCCGAGCCTTTGTTAGATTGTTGATGTGCTCTCTTTTTTTCACATGTAGGCATCTAATGTGATAAATTTCTCTTGTAAGACTGCTTTTGCAGTATCCCACAAGTTTAGGTAGCTTATAGCTTTGTTGTTGTTATGTTCAAGGAATTTGATATTTTCCCCTGTTATCTCCTCCTTGACCCAACTGTCATTCAGCATAAGGTTGTTTAGTTTCCATTCCTTTGAGTGGGGATGAAAATTTTTATTGGATTTGAGTTCCACCTTTATTGCCTTGTGGTCTAAAAAGATACAAGGTATAATTTCAATTCTTTTAATTTTGTTGAGATTTGATCTACTTTGAAGTATGTTCCATGGGCTATCAAAAAGAATGTATATTCCCTGGCTTTGGGATGGTACATTCTGTATATGTCTATTAAGCATAGTTGTTCTAGGTGGAGTTTCAGTTCCTTGTTTCTTTGTTTACTTTCTGTTTAGAGAGAGGTGTCAAAGTACCCAGCTGTTATGGTATTAGAGGATATCATTTTTCTTTTTTTTTGAGACAGAGCCTCAAGCTGTCCCCCTGGGTAGAGTGCTGTGGCATCACACCTCACAGCAACCTCCAAATCCTGGGCTCAAGCGAGTCTCCTGCCCTTGCCTCCCAAGTAGCTGGGACCACAGGCACCCACCACAATGCCCGGCTATTTTTTGGTTGCATCCATCATTGTTGTTAGGGCCCCGCGCCCCCCCCCCCCCCCCCCCCCCC
>NW_003852523.1:4552949-4559852 GCF_000181295.1 Otolemur garnettii
GTTTTTTGGTGGGCCCAGGCTGGATTCGAACCCGCCACCTTAGGTATATGTGGCTGGCGCCTTCGCCACTTGAGCCACAGGCGCCGTGCCAGCTATCAAATTTTTCAAACCAATTAAGATTCGTTTTATAAATCTGGGAGCATTTAAGTTGGATACATAAATATTTAAAATTGAGATATCTTCTTGTTGTATTGTTCTCTTGACCAGTATGAAATGATCATCTTTGTCTTTCTTAACTTTAGTTGCTTTAAAGCCACTTGTATCCAACACTAAAATTGTGACCCCCCTCCTTGTTTCTGATTTCCATTTGCCTGAAATATTGTTTTCCTACCTTTCACCCTGAGTCTTGTTTTGTCCTTTGAGGCTAGGTCTGTGTTTCCTGTAGACAACATATAAATGGCTTGTGCTTTTTTAATCCAATCAGCCAGCCTGTGTCTCTTCAGTGGGGAATTCAAGCCATTTACATTTATTGAGAGAACTGATAATTAAGGTGGAGTTTTAGTCATCTTATTTTGTGAAAGGGTAGTGCCTAGTTTCATCCTTTGTGCCACTATGGAAGCTAGGTTTTGCCCTTTAGTTTCTGAGGATTTACTTTTTTGGTGGTCCTTTATGATGGTCAGTGTGGAGAATCCATCTGAGTATTTCCTATAGAGCTGGTCTTGTTATGGTGAATTACCTCAATGTTTGCATGTCAGTAAAAGATTTGATTTCTCCATCAAATTTGAAGCTTAATTTAGCAGGGTACAGAATTCTTGGCTGAAAATTGTTTGTTTAAGAAGGTTAAAGGTAGATGACCATTCTCTTCTGGTTTGGAATGTTTCAGCTAAAAAGTCCCTGTTACCCTGAGGCATCTGCCCTTGTAGGTCAATTGCACTTACTCCTGGCCGCTTGCAGAATTTTCTCTTTCATCTTGACTTTGGACAGATTCATTGCAATTGCCTTGAAGATGCTCTGTTTGTGTTGAGACAACCTGGGGTTTGATATCCCTCTAAAAGAAGTGTGCCAGAACCTTTGGTGGTGCTTGGGAAATTTTCATTTATGATATTTTCTAGTGGGACTTCTATTCCTTTGGGTCATTCTTTTTCTCCTTCAGGGCACCTATGCTTCATATGTTTGAGCACTTCACGAAGTCCCTTAATTCTCTAAGCAAACTCTCTGCTTTTTCTCTCTTCTGCCTCTTTAAATCCCTGGGTTAGCTCTAGAGCCTTGTCCTCTAGCTCTGAGATTCTTTCTTCTCTATGATCTAATCTGTTATTGATACTTTCTACTGCATCTTTAAGTTCCCTGATTGACTGCTTCAGTTCCTTAAGTTCTGCTATATTCTTTCTAATCTCTTCATATCTTTTATTCATTATATGGATCTATTTTTAGATTTTCAACTTGCTGGTTTCATAGTGGTCCGGGTGCTGTAGCGACACCATGCGTCTCTAGAGTTTCCACAGAGGTGCTGTGGCCCATATCCTGTGGTTAGCTCCGTGTCTTGAGGGGAAGGAAGGCCTGCATTTCCTCGTCTGCCATGTGGAAGTCATAGGCTAAACACCACTTGTTAATCTTCTTCCAGCCCCTCAGTTCTATCCTTCCCCGCCCCTGCTCAGCCCTCCCTGGGCCCCATTTCTTCTCTAGCTTCACTGTCTGCCTCAAGAACCCCTCCTTGAAGTTGGCACCCCATTTCTTTTAACAAAATTTTGCACCACCTCTCCAGTTGATCTCTCCTCCTCTGTAGATTTGCCCCTCTTTCATTTGTTTGCCTTTTCACTGCTTGGCTCCCAGGCTGTCCCTTCCTCCTACATGTGGCCCCAGCAAAGTGAGGCCAGTGGAAACTCAGGATGCTGTAGCCCCAGGGGAGCAGAGGTCTTTGGTCTGTGGACTGGCAGCGGGGTAAGGTGTGAGGCAGGAACTCCAAGAGCAGGATGGCTACCAAGGGCTCTCACTCTGACCTGAGCCTTGATTCAGAGGAACAGGAAATAACCATTTTAATGTTTTGAAGGGCTCTTTTGAGTGCTCTTGTCTTTATAAGAAGTTTAGTACCCTCCTTACCCATGGGTGTCAACACGCCTAGTGGGTGTCGAAGCCTACACAAGGATCTCTCCTCATGCAGGGTACTCCAGCCCATCACACGGCTGTGAGGAAGTCTAGTTTATAGATTAGCACAGTGAGAGATGAACAGCAGTGACTGCTAGCAAAACAGAAGTGGTAGTGCCAGCAGCTCTACTCTCCTTTTTTTGAAACAGAGTTTTACTATGTTGCCCTCAGTAGAGTGCCATGGCATCACAGCTCACAGGAACCTCAAACTCTTAGGCTTAAGTGATTCTGTTCCCTCAGCCTCCCAAGTAGCTGGGACTACAAGCACCCACCTCAACGCCTGGCTATTTTTTTGTTGTAGTTGTCATTGTTATTTAGCAGGCCCAGACTGGGTTCTAACCCACCAGCCCCGGTGTATGTGGCCAACACCTTAACCACTGAGCTGTGGGCACCGAGCCAGCAGCACTACTTTTGAGTTTCAGTCCGTTATTAAGTGAAATAAAGGTTACTTGAACACAAGCACTATGCACGGTGGCAGTGGGTCTGGTCACTGAGATGCTCCCGAGTGGTGATTCAGTATCTAGGGCTAGACAGCCAGACAAGAGAATTCACACTCAGGTAGGACAACAAGAAATTTCATGCCATTACTCAGAACAGTGTAAGATTCAAAGTTTATGAAGTGTTCATATCTGGAATTTTCCATGTAATGTTTTCAGACCATCTTAACTATAGGTAACTCACAATCTGATGGTGAAACTGTGGGTAGGGAGGGACCACTGTGACAAACCACACATTCCTTACAGGAAACTCATGTGGCTTGTTTGCACCTTTTTAAAACTACACTTCTGTAAATATGTCAGCACGGGAAAGCAGATTGGAAACAAGTCATTTCACCGTTGAAAATAACTTTTAAATGGATGCTTCCTTTAAATTTTTACATTGCTAGGTCAGTTTGTTATTTTTATTGGTAATATTTTTTAGTTGGTTGAAATCTCTGTGGAGGTGGCAGCATTTCCATGTGCGCAGGCAGCCAGCTGGTGCCCACTGGTGCTGCCCTCTGAGCATGTGCTCTCTCCCACAGCTGGAACGTGGTGGGGATCCAGGGCTCCCTGCTCAGCATCTTCGTGGAGCCCATCTACTTCTCCAGCATCATCCTGGGAAGCCTGTACCACGGGGACCACCTCTCCAGGGCCATGTACCAGCGCATCTCCAACATTGAGGACCTGCCGCCACTGTACATGCTCAACAAGCCTCTGCTCAGCGGCAAGTATCTCCTGGGTGTGGCCGTCTAACTTCTCTAGGTCCTCAGGAACAGGAGCAGCCGTTCCAAGCCACTCTGGCCTGGTATACAACCTCGCCATTCACAGAAGCAGTTATAGCAGGGCTGGCCACCTGCTGTATTCACCTGTCTCAGTGGCAGAGACTTGTAGATGCTGTGAAAATTCCATCAGCGGCAGCTTTCCCTGACTGACCTGGCGCTGTGGCTCGGGTAGTTCCTGGTGCCTGGGCTGGCTCTGGGAAGGTAGTGACGGTTGTAACTAAGGTGCCAGTGACAGGCGGGTGATGGTTCAAGATATCTGCACCTACCCTACCCTTGATGCTCTTTATTACTGGTGTTTTTTTTTTCTTTTTTTAGAATTTCAGTGGCTAACAGTAAAGTGAACAGGAGCTTTTGAACTCAAGGGTCCTAACTTCTAAGCTCACCCTTATTTAAAAGGACACAGTTAAGGTATTTCCATCCTTTTAAAAATATTGTTTTACTTACTTTTTTAAGCTCCAGACTAAAACCATAATCCCAACTAAAACACATTTCTATGGTGTGCATGTGTGTGCTGCCGTGTCTCCTGGGGCCTGCCTACTAGCACCTCTTAACTCAAGAACAGCGTGTGAGTTTGTGTGAGAGCATGTTTGTCAGAGCACAGCAGGGAAGAGGGGTCAGATTGTACAGCCCCTGCATCTAAACCCGTGTTTTCTAGGGAAACAAAACAGACGTGGGACCTGCTGGTGGGTCAGCTGAAACTGTAGATCGGTGCCTTTCCAAGTGCCTTGTGTGTGGTATATGACGTGCTCGTGAGTCGGGAAGTAGTTATGCCTCTCTGTGCTCTGAGGGGCATTTGAGGGGAGGGTGCTTTCCTCCCAGCTGTCACTCGCCTTCCTGTTCATCCATGGAGGCCTGTGGGTGCACCACGTGGGGTCTAGGGCACAGACATTCCACAGCAGCCGGTCAGGGCCTTGTAGAGACACCGTCTGAGCAGTGTCCCATCCGTCTCTGAAATCTGGGAGACAGGACCATTTTGCTAAAGAAATTTTCTAAGATATTGAAAGTAGAATTCATTTATAAAAATGAAATGCATTTTTATCTTGTCTTATTTAGAAGTACATATAAATCTATAAAAGGTATTAGAAAATAGTGTCTAATATAGAGATGTCAAAGTCACCAATGCATTTGTAAATATATATGTATTTAAATATGAAACATGTAACAAAATAGAGCCCACTCTTCCTCTTCTCTCCAATATCATTTCTAACCCTAAAACCCTAAAGCAAGCGACCAGGGCTCTCCCGAGCTGTGGGGCATCTTGAACTGACCCAGGCCTGAGGGATCCCGGGTTAGAGCTGGGATCTAAGAGGCTGCACCTGCCTTAGCTCTGAATCAGGGGCAGCTTCCACACCTCAATTTCCTCACATGCCCAGTGGCAAGGATGGAGAGGTCCCCTTATGGCCCTACTGGACTAGTGCTTTAAAATTCCTCAAGAATAAAAGGATGGGGTGGCACCTGTGGCTCAGTGAGTAGGATGCTGGCCCCACATACCAAGGGTGGCAGGTTCAAACCCGGCCAAACTGCAACAAAAAATAGCCAGGCATTGTGGTTGGCACCTGTAGTCCCAGCTACTCAGGAAGCTGAGGCAAGAGAATTACCTAAGCCCAAGAACTGGAGGTTGTTGTGAGCTGTGATGCCACAGCACTCTACTGAGGGCAACAAAGTGAGACTCTTTCTCTAAAAAAAAAAAGAATAAAAGGGTGATGCTCAAGGATCAGGAAGTAGAATGCTACCCAAATGCTGAGCCAGTAAACAATGTCACCCCAACACTAAAGGCTATTTCAAAATGTGAACTATTTGAAATATTTTGTTTTAGATAAATGTTTCATTTGGAAATAGTGATGTTTTGTTGTTTTCCTTGAAGAGAGTTCAAATCAGCAAAGCAGGTAGCTTCAGAAAAGACACTTTTAGGCTAGGACCTTCCTGTGAGCCAACGAGGAGGGGAAGGGCGTGGGGGGGGGGGGCGGCAGGAAGTTAGGGAGCCACCACTGCCAAGCAGGAGGGAGGGACCAGTGCAACCCCAGCACCCAGGAGTTGGTGGGCACTACCGAGGACAGGAATCTGGAGAGGGAGCTGCTGACATCATAATGGACTTGGGAGGTCACACTTTTAAATGGGCCCCAAAGCAAAGCCTTCAAAACTTTCTTAGAATGTCTGAGTCCTGTGTTTAACAAGGGACCTGAACAGTGGATCAACCAGGATGTCGGCTTGAGTCCTCTGGTTCTCTTGCTATGCGTGCAGGCCGAGTGAGTTTGTGTATCCATCACAGTTCACACTATGTGTGTCGTGTACCCCTCCTGTGATGGAGCCAAGTGGATGGAGGAACAAAAATGGGCATGAATGCAACACAGGTGATGACCAGCTAAAACTAGTCACCTGAAAAGTAGCGCAAATCAAAGTACACATCCAGGGCAGGCTATTAATAAACTTGGTGTTACACTGTTATCACTTTTTTAAATGATGTCAAGGTTAAAGAGAAGAATTTAATTTTCATTTCAGCCTAAAAAATACATTTCTACTTTAAGAAAGAACTTGGTGCTGAGCTGTGAAATGTTTGAGCCCTGCCGTGAATGCCCCCCTGAGGCTCCACCTGGTGCTTTGGAAACAGAAGCCTCCGGAGTTTTCTCGGATCCTCTTCCAAGTGGGTTTCACGTCCAGCACTTGTAATTTAGGCTGTTTCAGCTTCTGATCTGCATCCACTGGCCCCTGACTCTGAGGTCCTTGGCTGACCCATTTGCTTTTCAGGCTCCCTGCTAGAACTCAGGAAGGAAAACAGTGGTACCTGACCATCGGGGGTGGGGAGGGTGACTCCAGAGGCCGTGGGGACACACAGGCTGATTTTGGGTCACTGGGCGAGCCTCCTGTAGTGCTGTCACAACACTGACCATCACAAAACTGATGAGGTCACGTAGGGGCTGGGGTCCCAACAAATGCAGCTGGAGTGTAGGTGTCTCTGAGAGATCCCTGTAGAAACCCAAGGAGATGAGCCACAGGCTGTGGCTCAGGACAGAAAGGAGATGAGTACCGTGGGGGCAGTGTGGCTGTCCCTGTGGTGGCAGGAAGAGCTGACTTCATATCAAACACAGTGAAGAGAGTGACTTGGTGAAGGCACAGCCTTAAGAAAGAGGAGTTCCCATGGGAGCAAGGGAGAGTGCGCATGCGTATGCATGAGAGTGTGTGTGTGTGTATACCTGTGTGTATGCATGAGAGTGTGTGTGTATACCTGTGTGTGAGCGTGTGAGTGTGTGAGTGCCTGTGTGTGAGTGCCTGTGTGTGAGCATGTGAGTGCCTGTGTGTGAGCATGTATGTGTATGTGAGTGTGTGAGTGCCTGTGTGAGCATGTGAGTGTATGAGTGCACGTGTGTGAGCTTGTGTGTGTATGTGTGTGAGTGCCTGTGTGTGAGCATGTGAGTGTGTGAGTGCCTGTGTGTGAGCATGTGTGTGTATGTGAGTGTATGAATGCCTGTGTGTGAGTGCCTGTGTGTGAGGATGTGAGTGTATGTATGTGAGTGTATGAGTGTCTGTGTGAGCATGTGAGTGTATGTATGTGAGTGTATGAG
>NW_003852523.1:4560702-4569159 GCF_000181295.1 Otolemur garnettii
TGTGTGTCAGCATGTGAGTGTATGTATGTGAGTGTATGAGTGCCTGTGTATGAGGATATGAGTGTATGAGTGCCTGTGTATGAGGATGTGAGTGTGTGAGTGCCTGTGTGTGAGCACGTGTGCATGGCTGTGGAGGAGTGTGCTCAGGTAGAGTACACATCAGAGTTGTAGGAAGAGAGGAGAAAGCCATAAAGTCATTTTCCTCCTTGTCCCCACATCTGGAAGAGCCAACGACCATGCTCTGGGTCATTCTAGAACAGAATGAACAGGGTGAGTGGGACGAGATTTTGCTCAGTATACAAAGTTATTCCTTTTATCATCTTATAGATTTTCCATTCATTATACTTTAACTGTTCTTTTCTTCCCCTCCTTTTGCCGGGTTGATTAAATTGTCTTTTCCCTTTTTCTCCCCAGTGGTTGGAGAGTACTAAAGTTATTTCCATTCTACCTAGTGGTTACTCTTATTTTTAAAAACAACTATATTTAAAGCACTTAAAAATTTTTTGCATCCAGAACTAATTAGCATTCGTGAAGATCCAAACCTGAGGAAGGCTGGAATCCCGGCTCGTTTTCAGCGGGTGCTCCTGCTCTGGAGTCCGGACCCGTCCTGGCCGTCACTGTGCTTCCGCCTGGAAGCCCGTCGTCCACCACATTTAGGTGAAAGCACCAGGGCTGTGCTTCTCTTCTAAGTGCGTTCTCCGTGTCTAGTGCCCTCTTTAATTCCCCATTCAGACCCATTTTTTCATTTTGGTGGAATGTATTCTTAATTTGGGAGACAGGGCAGTTCGTTGTTTTTGTTTTATGTGGGGGATAAATGCCTACATGATGGTACACTGGGTCTGCATTTGACCCTCACCTGTGTGTCCCCCACCCCTCCTGAGATCACTGCCTGGCGCTGGCTGTCCTCACAGAGCCAACTGGACTTCCGTTCCTTTCTAAGTATGTCTTTTTGTTTCTCTCTGCTGCATTAAATTGATCTCTTTCCCTTAAAATTCAGGACTTCAACATACTAAGCCTTGCCATGTGGCTACATTTTCATTTTTTCTTACTATTCTGAATGCTTTAATCTGGATAGTTGAATCTTTAGTTCATAGAAACTTTCTTCGGTTTTCTCTCTCACTGTTGCCGTTTTCTCTGTCCTCTCTGTTGTCTCTGAAAATCCTACTGAACAGAGTCCCAGCCCACAGCCAGTGTAGTGTCTCTCTGGTACAAGGTGCCTCTCTTTTGCGCTGCTCTCCAGGAGGATGCCCGGCTGGCTGGGGCACAGCAATGCCCAGGGCATCCTGCCATGTGCAGAGCAGAGCTGGTGACACCAGGGAGCAGGTGTGGGTGCCCGTCCTCAGCTGGCTTCCCTGCATCCCTGCTGCCCCCACACTCTCTGCTCCTGTTCTTGCTCAAGGCGTCCATCCTGGTGGTAACTCTACTCAGCCTCTACTTCTCTGTTAAGTGTCTAATGGCTGGAACTGTTGAGAAGGGAGTGTCCTGGAAGAAATCAAGTTCTCCCAGACTGGACATTGTCACTGTGGGCACAGTGACAGGATCCATTTGAGGGCCTGAGCCAACCAAACCCCAAATGTCTTCTAAATTCAAGAAGAGGGTACACTTTGCAGTTGTTTATTGTTTTTTAAATTCTCTGTGTGGAGAATTAACCTGTTGTGTTGATGATACCTTTGAAGATTTTTCAGAATAACAGTTGTTACATGTCACCGAATGGTGTCTTCAGGTCATTTCCCAGGGCGCGTGCATGCTCTTCTGGTCACAGGCCAGGCCCTTCCAGGATGGATCCAGCCACAGCTTGGCTTGCGGGACACAGCCCTGCTCCTCCTTTCCACAGCACAAGTGGAGGCTAACCCAGAGCTGAGCTGGGGCACAAGGGCTCGAGGTGCCTGGGAGCTACTCATGAGGATCTGGGGCAGTCCGTGGGGCTGCTGTGCTCTACCCATCTAGGCCCCACACTCCCACCTGCACTGACAGCTCCCAGGGCAGTCGTGAGGCGGTTCTGACTGTGAGCCTGCTGAAACTCCACTTGAGCCCCACAGGCCTGGCCCGAAGTCACCCTTCACCCTGGAGCACAGCACTCAGGCCCTTCCCCACACCCGGTGTTCTAGAGCCCTGGGTCTCCTCTCAGAAGGAAATAGCTGGTGCCTTGGTACCTCCCCAGGATTAGTGGACAACCAGGGCAAGGCATGTCCAGCTGGCACAGAAGTCCTGAGGCCAACCTGGGAAACAGGCTCGAGACAAGGCAGAAATTGCCCCACCACCTTCCTGGTCATAGGCTGTCATGCAGCTGGAGCTCTGTCAGCTCAAAGGCTGCGCTTTAAAAGAAAATTCTGATTAAAGTCAAAGGTGTCCCACTCCCGGCTTAAATGGCAGTTGGCTGTAGCCCAGGACTCCAGGCACCCTCCTATGTGGTGGCCTTGTGCTGTCCTGGCAGGGTTCCCGTGCAGTTTGCCTTGTGCTACTGGTTTGCACAATCAAACCACTTTCAGTAAAGGTTGTAAACTACACATTTTCCTTGGTGCACTAATAAATGGCTAATAATTTCTGTAATGGGGACCCATAATGACCCTAAAATACCTGTTATCATTCTGTATATATAATTCATTTCTGATCACCCTTCTGTACGAGGAACTATTGGGAAGCATCTTTAAGGTAGGAGTAAGAAGTGTCAATGCCAGCTCTTCTGAGTTTTATAGTTGTACTAGTTATTAGGCCAATTCATGATTTCTCAGTACTTTTGCCTTAAAAGCTCCAGTTCAACACACTTACAGTCACACAGGGACTCTCGTCACCAACGCATCCCCACTGCCTTCTCAGCCTCTGTACCTGGGCCTGCAGTTGACTCGTTACCTCGCTCTTTGCAGTCCTAGGAAGAGAGGCTCTGCCCCTCTGCCCCCACATCAGTCCCTGTGATGCACTGGCCCCAGGGACTCATAGAGAGATTCCCTTGTGGCCATTTAGGGGACATCCTGCTCCAGAAAAAGTGTGTGGTTGGTATTGGGATGTTGGGCTAGATATTTGCTTTTTGCCTTATTTATTCCATTTTTGCTAAAGATGGCATTTTATTTAGCTTAAAATACAAAAAAAAATTATACTGTTAGTGTCTTAAGTTTTTAGTAATTTAATTAACCTCAGTGTTAGTGGAAAATGGTATAATCTGAAGGTCTCAGTGTTGTTAAACATGATCTTTTATTGTGGTATTGTCCTAGAAAAGTAATGGGAGTGAGTGCATGGGGAAGGGACATAAGGAAGCAGCAGCCCTTTGTTCATGAGAGACTCCATCCCTCATGGCCAGAGACACCCAGCCACTCATCTCTGACTCCCAGTGAAGGGCACGGCCGAGAAGCTGCTCCCATGACCTGTGGATACTCTGAGGTGCAGAGGTGCTGGGGGAGAGAGATACACTAAGCAGCTACCAAGGACCCCAGGACTGCCGGTCAGGGATGAACCCCCAGACACGTGGCATGTCTATAAAGTGAGGGAACAGTGAGCACAGGGACACACTAGACTCCAGCAATGCCGGGTGCCCTGCGGCTTCATGACAGGGAGGGGACCGCCTGGCGGCTGGCACCATCCACTCCTAGGAGCTACAGTCATGGCCATTGGTCCTCCAGGCTCTCCTGGGCTTGGGTGCATGGCAGAGAAGCCCGCAGAAGAAACCATCAGTCAAGGTTTGTATTTACAAGCCTGAGTGAACAGCCTTTCTCAGACTTCAGAAGGAAATAAACAGCACAAAAGGGAAAGTTCTGTGTGAGAAAATAGAGCCACTGCAAGAAAGTAGAGCAGTCTGAGAACAGAAGCGGGTGGCGTGATGACACCTCGTTAGTACATTGGAGTGTTCAGGAAGTGCTGAGACCAAACTAATTTAAGGTCTAGAAAATACTTACTTGGCCATTCCTGTTTGGGTGTGATATGAGCACGGGACTGGGTACTGGGGTCTCTGAGGGAATGAGCAGACAAAGGCCCCTGACTCTTAGCCTTTCAGAAATGGAGGAGGAGGAGGAGGAAACCACAGAAGAAAAAAATCAACACCAAAGAGAACCTTGAGTATTGGAATTAAGTGGATTCGCTGAGTACTAAGGAGAATTAATGAAGACAGTCCCTGCTCAGCATACCCTTCCCTGATTTCAGACTCTGAAGGTGAAGAGAAGATGCCGGAAGCTTCTGTGTTGACACAGGACATGCAGATCTATAAAGCCCTCGTCAGAAGGCTAGAAGTCAGAGCTGATGACGAGATGACTTCCTCATCATAAAGGAAGGTATTTTATTGTAGAATTTCCTACCCAACCAAATATTAATCATGTATTTGGTCAAAGTAATTATTTTTCAAGGACTCAGAAGATACATGCTTTTGGAGGGGAAAAATGAGGATGTTCTAGGAAAATGGAAACGACTTCTAAGAAAAAAAGACATGATTATAAATGCAGGAATGTGATGAAAAGGAGAACTCAGCAGCAACCCTAAGAAGCAGTTCCAGGTTAAAAAGAGATTCGTATCAGAGAACACTAAAAAGAAGTCTCCAGGAGGAAGTGGGTTTATGTCAATAAACAGCCTCCATGAGAAGCTGGATAATCTGAGTGGCAGAGTGAAAGCGAACACTTTTTGTAGGTGATGACAAATACAGTGAGGGAAAGTAGAAACTCCAGGAAACCCAAAAAGCTATTTAGCAAAGGAATCCTTCAATTATATACAAACAAAGGCAGAATTTTGAGCAACTCACGGGAGATAAGACAAAGGGACTCCACCTGAGTTCACCTCCCAGTGATGCCCTTGGGGCAGCTGGCTTGGCATGGTCATCACAAGGTCACTGTCAGGAGTGGTTAAATCCAAATTTATTAACTGCGCAGGTTACCTTCCCTGACTACAAGGCGTTAAAACTAAAAATTAGCTATAAAGTGTTAAAATGAAAAAGCAAAATCAGCCACTGGAAGTTACACTCTGACATAATTCTTAGATCAGAGAAGGAACTAGAACTTAAACTTCTGACCATTTAGAATACACATGTCAAAGGTGAATTGGAGCCACAATCGCTTAAAAAAATCATGGCCTTGAGTGAACAAGTGAGAATAAATGAACTAAGCCTTTGGTTTCAGAAATCGGTGCTGAGAGCCACAGCAAAGCTAAACAGGAAATATAGGAAGAAGGAAGAAAATAGGAGTGAAAGGGGGAGGAGGGAGGACGTGATGATACTGGAGACGGGAGAGGCTGATCAGTGAAACAGGTGTGGATCTGAGAGCACAGTGGAGCAGATACACCTCTGCCAGGCCTGGTTAACATGATGTCATGTGAAACATAATCAGCGAATGGGAGCTGAGGCACGTCTGCAGGGATGGAGGGGCCGCAGCCCCCACACCAGGCTTCACTGTCCACGTGGTCAGTGCCACAGTACTTTGAGAGAACACCTGGTGCAGCTTTATTACAGTATAATGTCATAATTGTTACTGCTGTCAGTCTCTTCCTGTGCCTAACTTACAATTTAAGCATCATCTTTGGTATGTACATACAGGAAAGACACAGCATGTGTGGGGTCAGCCAGCACCTCCTGCGGGTCTTAGAACCCACCCCTGTGGATGGGGGTCACTGTATCAGGCGAATTCTTTGTTCATCTGTAATGTTATAAATTTGAAGGTCTTAACAACAACAAAGGATAACTAAGAAGATATAAATTATCAAAATTAGCCCCAAAAGAAACACAAAATCTGGCAAAGGAAATTTCCAGGGAAGACATAGGAAATACCTTCCAGCAAATCTCACAATTTAATCAGTCTATCAAAGAGCATGTAATTCCACCCCTGTATAAATGTAGACCACAGAACAGGGTGGGTGGCCTAATCTTAATACCAAAACTCAACAAAAACACAAATGAAAAGAAAGATGCTGATATATAGGTCTTTCTGAAGATAGTATATTACCCATGATTATAAATGTAAAACTCCTCTATGAAATACTAGAAAATCAAATTCAGGAATATGTCAGGAATCTAAGTCTTGTTAACTTTACACCTAGTAGTGTAGTTCATCCATGAGTAGGTTGTGACATTTTAACTTGGTACAGAAATCAACTTGTGGTCATGAATGTATGCTCACGTGTACATGACGGAGGCACATTACAATGATATTCTCGTCTAGGAAGAAAGAATTATTTGGAGAGGGCTTAAGAATCTTTAGTCTTAAAAACTGCTAAGACTGGGGCAGCGCCTGTGGCTCAAAGGAGTAAGGCACTGGCCCCGTATGCCAGAGGTGGCGGGTTCAAACCCAGCCCCAGCCAAAAACTGCTAAGATCTAATAACCTTGTCCCAGCAGAGGGACTGTATTCATTCATTTGTTAATTCACTCATTAACTTTGAAAAGCTGTTTTTCCACCTATGAAGTTCTGACCAAAATGTAATATATACTCCTAGACAATCCGTTTGCCAGAAGCTCTGGTGCTTTTTACTCCTGTATTTCTTTCTGTCTAATAAAATCCTATCTTACCACTAAAAAAAAGAAAGTCTTTAAGAATTACTTGTGAAGGGCTTTTTTATTTTGTTAAGGATGGTGGCCAGGGACCCACTCAAAACCGTCTCAGTCAGAATCTCAGACATAGGACATAGGGTGTTTATTACTGAAAGCTTCTCAGCTAACTCTACTGATTGTGTCTACAGAAGAGCCACACAATTATGGTGACTGTTTATAAGTACTGTAGTTTAATTTTCTTTCCTGTGGTTCGTGTGAATTTTTGGAATTTTCCAACAATGAGGTATACTTTTCTTTTTTTCACTTTATTGTCCTCTGTGACTGCTGTCACAGCTCACAGCAACCTCCAGCTCCTGGGCTTAGGTGATTCTCTTGCCTCCACCTCCCAAGCAGCTGGGACTGCAGGCGCCCGCCACGACACCCGGCTATTTTTTTTGCTGCAGGTTGGCCAGGGCTGGATTTGAACCTGCCACCCACTGAGCCACAGGTGCCACCCAGAATTTTCCAGTAATGAGTAAATGTCACTTGTTAATTAGAACATTTTTTTTAAATTATCTTACAGTGTTTTTTCGCAGCTTTATGAGGTATACTTGCCATGTGATTGATTGATGCCTGTTTAGAGCAGACAATCTGATAAGTTTTAGGCATGCTTTTTCTTTGATGAAGACTGCTTTTGATATTATATCTAAGAAATGTTTGCCCAAGTTAGCGTCACAAAGATGTTTTCTTATTTTTCATCTTAGAAATTTTATAGTTGCAGTTTTTACATTTAACACATAAAATAGAGTCTGTGAGTTGCTGTTTGTATAGGGCACAAGATGTGGATTGTGCGTGTATTTTGAGCACATCAGATATCCAGGTGGCCCAGCCCTGCTTGGTGAGCGGGTCCCTGGTCCCCGCTGAGTGGCCTTGCACCTGTTGTCACTCAGCTGCACATATTTTGTGCACATGTTAAGTCTTTCTGGACTCTCATGTTTCCCCTTAATCTGTCTCTTATGAGGCCAGTGTTACACTGCTGTGATTACTGTAGTTTCATTATAAGTTCTGAAATCAAGTAGAGTTAGTCCTCTAACTTAGTACTTTTTCAAAGTGGTTTCAGCTACTCAGGTCCTTTTTGTATTTTCTAACAATTCTATAATCCACTTGTTAATTTCTATATGAAACCTGTTTTGTTTTTTTTTTTGAGATAGAGTCTCACTTTGTCACCCTTGGTAGAGGCTGTGGCATCACAGCCCATAGCAACCTCTAACTTCTGGGCTTATGTGATTCTCTTGCCTCAGCCTCCCAAGTAGCTGGTGGCGCCCGCCACAATGCCTAGCTTTTTTTTTTTTTTTTGCAGTTGTCATTGTTGTCTAGCTGGCCCAGGCTGGGTTCAGTCCCGCCTGCCTCAGTGTATGTGGCCAGCCCCCTACCCACTGAGCGACGGGCACCGAGCCAGTTAAGTGTGTTTTGTGATTCCATTTTAACGCCTTGACTTTTTAGCTATGACATTTGTTAATTCATGGTGATTTCAGGGTTTATGGTGTACATCCTTACTACCGTCTGCCTTCCAGGGAGATCACAGCCCTTTGCGGGGACTGTAAGGCCCTTACAGCAGGGCGCTGCCGTGTCTCCTCCCCACCTTCAGGTTTTGTCTCTCATGTTAAACAACAGATGTTCAATGCAAAAAATGTTAAAAATCCCATTGCTTTATTATTTTTGTTTCAGTAGTTAACTTTATGGCCAGGGCTGTGTTTGAACCCACCACCTCCGGCATATGGGGCCAGCACCTTACTCCTCTGAGCCACAGGTGCCGCCCTCAGTAGTTAACTTTTAAAGGGATTTAAAATAATAGGGGAGGTGATGCCTGGGGCCTCCAGGCCAGGGCACCTCACCCCCTTTCCTTCCGTTCAGTGTCATTTTCTTTCTCCTGAAGAGCTTCCTTTTACATTCTGTGTAGCGCAAATCCTCTGGTGATGGACTTGTCCAGCTTTAGTGTCTATGGAAAAGTCTTTTTTTTTTT
>NW_003852523.1:4569358-4572201 GCF_000181295.1 Otolemur garnettii
CCTCCCCTCTCCCTCCCCTCTCCCCATATTCTTAGGCTGTTATTAGGTTATAGCTTTCATATAAAAGGTTTAAATTAATTTCATAATAGGGGTGTGTACATTGGACGGAAAAGTCTTTATTTTGCTTTCATTTTTTGAAATATACAGAGGGTGCCCAAAAATGTGTATACATTTTAGGAAGAAAAGAAACGACATGAAAATTGCAATGCTCAGTGACTTCTGCTGTTGCCAGAGTTACAAGATACAGTACACAGGAAATGTTGTCAGAATGTATTATTACAGTTTTCATAGTCTCTTCCTTATTAAAATGTGCATACATTCTTTGGCAGCCTCTATATTTCAGTGGGCAGATGTCTTTGTGCTGAAACGCAGTGGTCTTTCCCGTGAGTGTGTTAAATGCCGCCCTTGTGCCGCTGTGTCCGCCTGCGTCCTGTAGGTGCCCCCTTCCTTCCTCCGCCCGTGTCTCTCCTCAGGCCGTGTCGCAGACTTGCTCTTGACCCTGCTGTCACGCAGTTTGGTATGATGCGCCTTCTTACAGTTTTCTTCATATTTCTTGTGTTTGGGCTGCATTAGAATTCTTAGATCCGTGGGCTTATAGATTTCATGAAATTTGGAAAAATTTTAATTCAGCTTTTTTCAGATATGTTTCTGTCCTCCCTTCTCTCTTTCCTCCTTCATGAGCTCTAATTATACATAATTACACCTGTTAAGATGTTCCCCACATCCTACTGATTATCTGTTCTTCTGTTTTTCCCTACTCTCTCTTTCTGTTTTTGTTTCATTTGGGGTAGTTTCTATTACTGTATCTTTACGTTCACTCACCTTTTCCTCTGCAGTTTCTTTCTTTTTTGCAGTTTTTGGCTAGGGCTGGGTTTGAACCCACCACCTCCGGCATGTGAATGGGGCTGGCACCCTACTCCTTTGAGCCATAGGCACCATCCCTGCAGTTTCTCTTCTGTGTTTAACCCCAGCAAGTATATTTTTCATCTCACTCATTGTAGTTTTCATCTCCAGACGTTCGGTGGTCTTCTGCTATCTCTGTCTGTGTCCTCTGTGGTCATGGCAGGCACTTTTCCCTCTGCTGTCTGGGGAGGCTCTTCCTGGCCTGGACCATCCTCCCTGGGACGGCAGAGGCCTCTGCAGGTCTCCAGCTTCTCTCTCTCCACTTCTCTCCCCATGGACTCCAGTCCAGGAGCTATGCCATGCTCTGCCTAGGCCTTTCCTCTGGACACGTGCCTGGCAGGATCTTGGATTTAACCTTCTGTTCAAGGGAGAAGTTAATGGTTGCTGGAAGCCAAGGAGGAGCTGGTGCTGGGGGCAGCATCCTCACAGCCCAGGGAATGAGCTGTGCTGAGCGCCTCTGTGAGATGAGGATTGTCAAGCTCGGCTTACAAACGGGCCTGTGTACCTCGGTTCCCAGTTATCCAAGTGTCTTTTTAAAAACTTTCCACCCAGCAAATGAGCCTGTGATTAATGAATGTGAGATAGTTTAGATACAGTAGGAAACGTGTATAGGAACGTACTGAGAGTTGGCCACCTCCTGGGTGTCACACGTGTAGGGTGTGTGGCCTGACCATGCCTGCCCCCTTAGAGGTGGGAAGTGTGTGCAAGCCATGAGCACCAGGGAAGACAGGACAACAGGATTAGCCCCACCAGCATGGCCTCGGGGGACCCTGACTTAACTAACTCCAAAAGTACCCACCACCTGCCCTCAAGCTGCTGGAGTGCCTTGCTCTACAGCCCCAAGACTTGCCGGTAGACTTAGCCTTGAACAAGTGTGTGTCCACAGATGCCCGTTTCTCAGCACTGTTTTTCTGGGCCACAGGGCACAGCCAGCAGCAGTGATGAGGTGTGAGACCACCGGCACAGCAGGCACAGCTTGGGTGCCTGTGTGCCCCTCAGCCTACAGCCCTTCCACACTGGTCGCTCCGTGACCATGGCTGACATCGCATGGTGTACCCATCCTCTCCTTCCCCAGCATGACCACGGGCTTCGTGTCACCTTCCTCTGTCTGCTCCATTTCAGGCATCAGCAATGCAGAGGCACGGCAGCCAGGGAAGGCCCCCAACTTCAGCGTCAACTGGACAGTAGGTGACGCAGCCATTGAGGTCGTCAATGCCACCACAGGGAAGGATGAGCTGGGCCGTGCATCCCGTCTGTGCAAGCACGCGCTGTTCTGCCGCTGGGTGCGCGTGCACAGCAAGGTACTGAGGCCCAGCTACCACAGGCACGGCCCCGTCCCCGTCTTTCCCCCACTCCCCCACTCCACACCTCTCACCCCACCCCCGGCTCTCCCCAACTCTCTAAGACTCTCCCCAGTTCTCTGTGACTCTCCCTGGCTCTCCTCCACTGTCCCTGACTATCCCCGACTATCCCCCAGCTCTCCTAGGCTCTCCTCCACTGTCCCAGACTATCCCCAACTATCCTCCAGCTCTCCCTGGCTCTCCCCCACTGTCCTGGACTATCCCTGACTATCCCCCAGCTCTCCTAGGCTCTCCTCCCTGTCCCGGACTATCCCCGACTATCCCCCAGCTCTCCCTGACTCTCCCTGATTCTCCCTGGCTCTCCTCCACTGTCCCCGACTATCCCCCAGCTCTCCCGGGCTCGTCCCCACTGTCCCCTCCTATCCCGCAGCTCTCCTCCACTGTCCCCGACTATCCCCCAGCTCTCCCAGGCTCTTCCCCACTGTCCCCTACTATCCCGCAGCTCTCCTCCACTGTCCCCGACTATCCCCCAGCTCTCCCTGGCTCTCCCCCACTGTCCCCCAGCTGTCCCTCAGCTCTCCCTGGCTCTCCCTCACTGCCCCTGACAGTCCCCCAGCTCTCCCTGGCTCTCCCCCACTG
>NW_003852523.1:4573098-4580480 GCF_000181295.1 Otolemur garnettii
TAAGGTGGCAGGTTCGAATCCAGCCTGGCCCGCCAAACAACAATGACGGCTGCAACCAAAAAAAAAAATGTTAAAATGAAATTCTAATCAACAGTTTGTGGCTTGACAGAAGCATATCTCAGAACCCAGGGCTATAACTGCCCTGCCAAGCAGGACAGCTGGGTGCAGAGGCTGCCTTCCGGGTCGACTCCTCCAGAAGCCAGCATGGCACTGAACACCGTTTGGGGGTTTCTATCAGGTTTTGTTTTCATATGGCCACGTCAACAGTTGTTCTTGTTCGTATTTGTCCTTTTGCAGGTCCCCCCCTACTTACTGCGCTCCAAGATTACTAAACCCAACATGTACCACGAGTCCAAACTTGCAGCAAAGGAGTACCAGGCCGCCAAGGCACGTCTGTTCACAGCCTTCATCAAGGCCGGGCTGGGTGCCTGGGTGGAGAAACCCACAGAGCAGGACCAGTTCTCTCTCACACCCTGACCTGAGTGGGCACCTCGGGGGTGCCAGGGGCTGCGGGAGTCTGGCATCGTCCCCCAGAACCTCATGTCTGAACTGGGGCAGGTGTACAGCCTGGAGAGGGCATGGGGGACATGGGGGCGACTGGGTGTCAGTGTCATCCGACATCTCACGTCTGATCTGGGGCGGACGTGAGGGCGTCGGGGCCCAGCACTGCCTGGCGTCTCTGCCTCAGCGTCCCCCCTCGACCTGCCCAGCAGCTGCTTCCCATCTCAGTTTACGTTTAGAAATTGAGTTCTACTGAGTAGGGCTTCCTTAAGTTTAGGGAAATAGAAACGACTTTGTGTGAAATTCTTGAATATATAATTTATTCAGAGCTAGGAACGTGGTTTATAAAATAAGAAGTAATTATGTCAGGTCACTTTTGTGCCACATTATTTTAATTGCAACAAAGCGTCCATATATGGCAAGGGAGAAAAAAGACAGGAAGTAGAAGCTGAGGGGCCGCACATGGCTCAGCTCAGGGCTCTCCTCGCAGGGACCTCACAGGTTAGTGTGCACAGTAGGTCCTGTCTTCTCCCTGAGAGCAGCCTCCCAGCATGACGTAGGTGGCCCTGCCACATACCCTGGGTCCCACAGTCGAGGCCCAGCCCCATAGCTGCAGCCGCCTCTAGATGCTTCCACACTCCTTGTGGGATCAGATCACAGAAAACATCTTTTGGTTCACTTCTAAGTAGCCACAGATAAAACATGTCCAGTGACCCTGTGCTGGCCACTCACTGGGGTTTTTAAACAGTGTTTAGCACCCAGGACTAGGAGGAATGGGTGGGGCCGCTGCACAGCTCGGCCTGGAGCTTCCTCTGCCCTGTCCTCAGAGCCAGGCACACAGGTAGCGGCCTAGAGAGGCTCCCTGGACGAAGACGTGTTTTAAGTAGTTTATTTTTAGAAAATGCCATGTAAGGTATGTTTTTAAATTATTCTTTCTGGCTTTATCAAAGCATATTTGAGAGCTGGTGAGACCCCATGTGCCACTGGCATGATACGGCCCAGACTTGGCTGTGCCCGGCACCCACAGTGCATGGGACAGCCCCACAGAGGGAACTAGCCGGGACGGTAGCAGCCTCGCGGGTGATGCCCTGGTGTAGACGCCCCGACCAAGCTCAGAGATTTGCACCAGTTGCCTTGTTGTCGCCACTCAGGATGGGAAAGGAGTGAGGAGCACTCTGCACCCCTCGGGCTCGGGTTGCTCTGAGGCAGGTGTCCTGGGACTATGAGCAGGCACAGGTGCAGAGCCCACCCCCCAGCAGACACCTGCACCTTGTGGCATCAGGCTGAACACCCCTTAACGGGCTTAGACCAGAACAGGAGTC
This sequence comes from Otolemur garnettii, assembly GCF_000181295.1. NCBI lineage: Eukaryota > Metazoa > Chordata > Mammalia > Primates > Galagidae > Otolemur > Otolemur garnettii. The sequence goes on from NW_003852523.1 coordinate 4,574,922, forward strand.
GAAGGGCCCCTGGGTGCCCGGACCTGCAGAGCTGGTGTTTGCTGGGGGTGCGTGCGTCCAGTGGGGGCAGCTCATTCTCGTACCTCAGTGCAGTCCCAACCTGGCAGGAAGGGGTGCTGCTCAGGGCCCCGCGCTGGAGACCAGGCTTGGAGGGATGAACACCTGCCTCACACCAGCCGTGTCCTCCCGAAGCCGTCAAGGCCCGGGCTTGTCAGGTGAAAGGTGCTGGGTTTTCCTTTGCACCTATAGAAGGAAAGGTGTCTGGTGGTACCGCCGCCCTTCCCCAGAGCAGACTCTTGCATGGAAAAAACATCCTATGAGTTTGCATTTTTATTCTTGTCTCTACAAATTGTATTTTTTCTACAATGGGGATTTGGGAGATAGACTTAGTTTTTAGAAAATATGTGGGTTTTGGTTACAAAGTTTAGTGGAAATACATTCCACATGCATGCAAAGCCGTCCTGTGTATCTGCTTCCCCTTCAGTCAGGAAATAGCTGGAATGAGCTCGACCAATGCCCTGCCCAGTGCCTAATGCACACAGCCCCACAGGTAGGCACAGCCTGTTGGCCCCTCCAGTGGGTCCAGGCTGGCCACCCCCTGACAGGAGGAACCAAGATGCTTCCATTCAGGAAGTCCTGGGCAGGGCAGATGCGGGGACGGAGGTGGTGTGGCCACTCCCTTTGCCAGAGGCGGGCTGCCTCTAGGACAGCTGGTCCATGTCAGAAAAACAGCAAAGGCGTGAGATGGGCCCTCAGCCCACATTGTGCATTGCCCGGCTTCACTGAGGTATCACTTTGCATCCAGGGCCCTTGGTCTGGACTTTAAAGACGCAACAGAAAGTCTGAGACAACAAAGAATTTAACTTTTTGAGAAAAATCTTAAAATTTGAGGACATTTTGACAAGGGGAGACGAGGATTTCTGTTTTATCAGCTAAACCTGAAGTATTTATTCCACAAAGACACTGTCCCCGGGGACCACCTAAGTACAGCTTTGCTGGGCCAGCCGTCCCCTCACATGGGACAGCAGCCCATAGCAGGTGGAGTGGCATGTTCTGGGTCTGAACCAGGGCTTCTCCACACCTCAGGCTCATGTGAACGCTGTGGCCCCCTCCACCCACCATCACTTGCAGTCACAGCATCAGGACGCACCTCTCCCCAGCCAGGGTGCTAAAGAACCGCAGTGCAGCTTTTCCTCCTTTGGAGATTTTCTTTTTAATTAAAAACTATTTTAAAATGTATAAGCCAACATCTCATAAGGCCTTGCTTTCTCTGGAATTTGTTTTTCTCCTAATTTCATTTCTTTCCAGTGGCAGGATGCCTGCTCTCTGTGAGGACAGTCTCCCATAACTTCAGAGGTTACTGGGGAGGCGGGAGGCTCGATTCCTTGGCCCCACACCTGAGAGCTGCATGCCTTGCCCCTTTCTCCAGATAAATGAATTTAAAAGGCAATGCAGGTGTATCTTTTTCATGTCTAACATATTTTATACTGGAAATAAAAGGACGGTCTCAACCATAACTTTGATTCAGCAAGGTAAAGGAAATTGCCAACTCTCCTGTCTCTAAATTCTATGAAATTATGGAATCTCTCAAAAGATTCATTTTCCTTACCCCCAAACTATGTGAATGGGAAGGGCAGAATACTGTGTTCAGGGTATGTCCAGTTGTGTATGTCCTTGTCCCTTGATGTGGCGGGTGACAATCTCCTTGAGCGTGAAGTAGCTCAGCACCATTCTTGAAGGCTCTGGGGCCCACATGACACTGGGGGTCAGACTTAGGGAAGCCCAATCCTGCTGGATGTGGGGGATGGGGGAGACAGGTAGCAGGCCTGCCTGGGTGGTGACTATCAGTGCCAGAGTGCATCAGCCCCTCAGTCCTGCCCGAGACGCCCAGGTGCACCTCCTGCTGATAACACTGATGTGGGCCCCAGTGACAGCAATGGCACAGGGAAGCAGGGTGTCCTAAGTGACAAGTGATGAGAAGCACAGTCCCCGTGTCAGCAGCGCAGGCCCCGCGATGCTCACTCACCTAGGCTTTGAGTTCTATGCTTTTAATTTGATTTTAGAATCTGGACACTCATCTGAATGTAAATTAGCCAAGAAGTGTGTTGCTCGGTGCAGTCGGCAGTGTTCCGTGTCTGTAAATTTGTGTATATACCACACATCTCGACCTGCATGAGCCTCCTCACACCAGGTGCCAGCCAGCATGTGACACTGTCATGTGCAGACAGGATGAGATGTTCTCAATAAAAGCGTGTTTCACCACCCAGAGCTCTGAGGCCTTTCCCTCTAATGTTGTTTCTGTTCTTGGCCCCTGGACAGGTCTGGGGAGCGTAACTGCAACCTGTGACAAGCCACTGCAAGGGCCTGGCCCCTGCTGGGCGCTGCTCTGGCTGTTTGTGGCAGTCCCCTCTGTGTGCCCTCCCTGTCACATCTGGCTGCTCCCTGAGAGCGGGTGAGGTGTAGATGGAGTTACGCCGCAGCCCTGCCCATCAGGGCCATGACATGGCCCACGTGGCTGGGGTGTGTGGGGTGACGTCGGTAGGAGGTCCCTGCGCCTTGACGCTCAGCAGCAGATTAGGTGGGTACATGCGGTGAAGAAGCTGCAGCTCCAAGTGACGACCCACTTCTGCAGTTACATTGCAGAAGGACATTCATAATTAAGTGAAAATTGGGCTGCAAAGCAGTATTTCTAGTTTGTGGTTGTAAAGAAATGCGTGTGCTTCTCGCGAGTGCACAGACATGCAGAACAATCTGGAAGGGAGTCTGGGCGTGCCTGTGGATGATGGGATTTGGGGTGATTTCAGTGTTTTTTTTAAATTAAATTTGCCCATTTGATGTTTCTACAATGAAATAAAAACAAACTTTTGAATAGTCAAAAGCACCATATAAATAAAAAACTGCACTATTACAGATAAATAACTTGATTATTCTTTTGCATTGATTTTGAACTTTTTTTCATAATAAAAGCAACATTGTAATGAACATAAGTTGATTCAGAAAAAAATAAGCTTCAGAGAAAAGCATGGAAGGAAACCCTCTCTGAACTTAGTAAGTAGCGGGGAGATTCCTCCAGATGGTCTCCTGGCACGTGGGGTAGAGGGTCCAGACTCAGTCTTCTCTACTGGTACTGGGGAAGTGGCCTATATTTTGTCAAATAAGATGAAGGTTTCGCATTTTTAAAAAATATTGAATCGGCTCGGCGCCTGTGGCTCAAGCGGCTAGGGTGCCAGCCACATACACCTAAGGTGGCGGGTTCGAATCCCCAGCCCGGGCCGCCAGGCAACAATGATGGCTGCAACCAGGAAATGGCTGGGCGTTGTGGCGGGTGCCTGTGGTCCCAGCTGCTTGGGAGGCTGAGGTGGGAGACTCGCTTGAGCCCAGGAGTTGGAGGTTGCTGTGAGCTGTGATGCCATGGCACTCTACCCAGGGGGATAGCTTGAGGCTTCGTCTCAGGAAAGAAAAAAAAAAAAAATTGAATCTTGGGCGGCGCCTGTGGCTCAAAGGAGTAGGCTGCCAGCCCCATATACCGGAGGTGGTGGGTTCAAACCCAGCGCTGGCCAAAAACTGAAAAAACAAAAATACTGAATCTCACGGAGCCCGACTTAAAGTTTTAAGGGTTTTGAACTTTGCTTCAACAAAGGTGTTGTGTGAGCACCATCCATGGTCAGGCTGGGTCAGGCACTGTCAGCCGGTGAGTGAGACAGAGACTCCTGCCCACTGTGAGCAGCTGCTCTTCCCAGGGAGGGGGGGACAGTAAAAGTAAACAGGCTGGACATGTGTGTCAGTGGCTCCTGGGGAGGAAGGAAGAGCATGAGGGAGGCCAGACGCGTAGGCTGCACCACCTCGTGCTGGCACCAGGGCCTCCCCCACAAGGAGGCGGGGTAAGCTGCCCAGTGGCACCAGGGACTCTGCGTTCCGATGTTGAACACAGCCATTATTCAAAATTGCAGTGCATAAATTCAAAATTAAACAGTACTGGAACCCCATAACCCCCTGCTCACCATGCTGCCTCCCCTGCAGTCTATTCCTATCTGCTGGGCCAGGGCTGGTGTCCCCACCAGTCTCAGGCCAGTGATTTGTTGGCAGCTTGGAATCAGCTGTCTCAAGACGTTTTGCACATTGAGTAATCTGCAAACACATCAACTTAAGTCTGGATTTGTTATTGTGACGGAGAAGATGCAGAGAAGAGTTAAGATGTAGCCATCACGTTGAGAATAGCCCTAGAAAAATGGAGGAAATAGTCTTGCAACCTCTGAAAACTATCATCTCACTCCCTGAAGGAGGGCAGCTCTGAGCATGTCCTCATGGCCTCGGCAGCCTCCACTGGTGCACGCACTTGCCAGCAGAACTATGCTTCACCTGTGTCCTGGTGGGCTGCAGACGTGAGCCCCAGCAGGGACCAAGGGAGGTGGTTCCCTGAGGACCCGCCTGTGGGACTGACCATGTGTGGCATCGGCGCCCCAGCATTGTGCACTGTGTCCTTTCTGGCTGCAGAATTTACAGTAAGCTTACTGTGTGGGCAGTAAGCAGCACTACTGCTTTGCCTGCATTGGCACCACCTGGTGCCAGGTACCCTTCGGAAAAAATGGGCATAGTCAAAGGCCCTGTGCAGGGGAGGCAGCCTGAGTCTGTGGGGGTGACCCGGCCTGTGAGAGCTCCCCTGCCCCCTCAGGCCTAGGAATAAGGAGCACGTGGGGTTCTGGTCCCTTGGCTCCCTCCCCTGGCTCTTCCACCTTCCCTGAACCCTTAGCTTCCAGGGCTGGTGGGCACAGCGGGCCTGCCGTCCCCACACACGATGCCTTGCCAGGCAGCCGGGTCCACCAGCAGAACATGATCTGGCAAGGAAAAATAAGACACGTGAGGCATACAATATTTGAAAATAAAAGTGGTAACGTTTAATTAGAGATTCATTTGAATATATTCTAGTATTTTAGAACAGACAGTCGAGGAATTTAACATTAACTTCACAAACATTCTAAAAGAGAAAAGAAAACAGAAGAGAACACAGCAGGCTGAAGAGGGAACACTGTAGACAGGTAATGAATGGATTGCAGCCAGAGACCAGGCGGGCCAGGCACGGCAGGGGAAAGGAAGACACAAGAAATCCTGGGGGAGAGAAGTGCTGCCAGCTAAGAGGCTGTCGGTGAACTCGGTCAGCCCTGCAGAGCACTGTTAGGCAAACCGAAACCGTTACAGATGAAAATCCTCCCTGGGGGAGGGGGGTGCAGTGTTAATGGAGGAGAAAAAAAGATTGGGACAGTGAGGGCCCGGTGTGGGCCACTGCTGAGCGGAGACACGGGAGCACGCACTGTTCTCTCCATGTCCATGTGCTTGAAAATATTTTGTAACAATTTTTAAAACATTTTAGCACAGACCTTTTTTGTTTCCTTTTAGCACAGACTTTTTCAATGCCATTCCTTTGGTATCTAAGTGCTTGTGGGACTTTTACACAAAAGCAAAACCTTTAATGCCCTAAAATATAAATTGTCCAAAAAAGGAAAAATATTAGGAAGATTTTAAAAATTGTGACCATTTCCTTTCTTAAGGGTTCTTTTTTTT
>NW_003852523.1:4580793-4587081 GCF_000181295.1 Otolemur garnettii
GTTGTTGTCGTTGTTTGGCAGGCCCAGGCCAGGTTTGAACCCACCAGCCGGCAGCCTACCCACTGAGCTATGGGCCCCGAGCCTAGGGATTCATTATTGGCTGAATCTTCTGTTACCATTCACCCTGCTTGATTTTTCTTTCTAACACCTAAGGAAACTTGTCTTTACTTGTTTGTCCTCCTATGAACTGCAGATACTATGGGTGGGAGACATTGGTCTGTTCGTGGCTGTTCCCCTGGCACGAGCCTGAGGTGCCACAGACATTGTGTAAAAATGTTCTGAATTAATTAAAGAACAACTCCCAGGCCTGCGGCATCTCACAGCTTCTCCACGCAGCCACATGGAAGGCAGTTTGGGTGAGATGCTGGAATTTAGATACAAAATTTAGAAAGTTGTACAAAAGCTTTATGAAGTAAAAACAATCAGAAGATTGCTCACCGTGTGGTGACTTTTAAGGAGCTGAAGTCAAAGTGAAAGAGAACTCATGCCCCTCACCACCGGAACTCACAGTCTGGGTGGTGTCAGGCGTGAGCCTGGTGTGACATCAGCAAGGCCACAGAATGGGAGGCTGTGTTTAAGGTTTTTATCTTTCAGGAGCAGAGACATAAACATCCTTTTTTAAAATCAAAACAGTAAGATAGAAAGTTAATAAGAAAAATCAAGTAGGGTGAACTTGTCAGAGATCTTATGTTACTCTTTATAAAATCTGTAAATAGGGGAGCTAGTGAGATGTTGAAATGGACTCAGCTGAGAATTCTGCTTACTGTACCGGATTAAATGCATTAGGCCTTTACCTGCTAGGTCCAGGCAGAAAGCAGTAAGGCCGTCATAGAGGGTATTTGTCTGACCTCCTGATGGTCAACTGTTCATGAACAGAGGACCTCTCTGACCCAGCCGTGGCCTCCTCTCCAGCCAGCTCCTCGGCAGTCAGGGTCCTGTGGCCACTTGCCTATCTACTCATCTCTCTTTTCTATAGATGAGTTGAGTACTCTGAATACTGCAGACACCAGCACACTGAGCCAGCTGCCACACTTACTAGTTTTTAGCAATATGTACCTTTCCTTCATTAGACACAAAGAAAACTTTGAGTAAGATGCTTAACAGATTAATGGGGGAGGGTTTTTAAATGATTGTCAGGCTTGATTTTTATTTAGTGTTTAGCCCCTGGGAGTAATGTTCAGTCAACTCCTACGCACACGTCCCCACTCCGTGCACAGCCTGGACATCAACCTGCCTGTCCATTAAAATGTTAATCAGTTAGATGTAAGCATTCCACATTGTATCAAATCAGCACATTGTACCCCATAAATGCATTAATGTACACAGTTATGATTTAATAAATAATTTTTTTAAATGTTACCAGAAAGGGAGGCAGCACGGAGACTCATTTTTTTTCAATGTCATATTATAAAGTTGGTCAATTAATTATATTAGATCTCTATGTTTTAAGGCATGACTTCATTGCTTTCAGTAATTTATGTGGTCTAGAATTTATTTTTCAGTGGTTTTCTCTTTTAGTATCTCTGAAAAAGCGTGCCAACACTTATTTCGATTGAAAAAGTAGGTCAGACTTTTTCCAACAGAAAATGTTTCTAATTTGGTTCACTGGTTTGACAAGGAGGATTAGGTTACATGAAGGACATTTACTATAAATAGAATGAACTGAATCTGCAACTCCCAGGTTTCAATGAAAATACGTTTAAAATAATGGTATAATAAAAGCATGTTATAAAAAAATGTTAAATTGGCCCAAAGAAAGCAATGAAATTAACATTTCAGTGTTCCCAACCCCCTCAGAACGCATTTGATTAAATAATGGGCCAGAGAATCATGGCTGAATGACAATCCCTTGACAAACTGAGCGGAGGGCAGCCTCTCCAGAAAACATCCCAGAAATCGAGAATGACAGATAGCAAATCCTTTTGCAAGTCAAGTAGTTTCTAATCCTTTGCTTTCAAAACCTAATTGAGTTGACAGCTGATAAGGCATTAAAATAATTTTTTACAGTTTTTTCAAATCACCTTCTGACTTGGGGAATATTTTTTAAAAGGAGCTCACAAAACAATACACAGCTGTCATATTCCTCCTCATCTGCTTGTTCACGCAAACGAACTTTCCTACCATTGGCATCTGTAGAAATGAGCCCTGTCTCACTGGGGCAGAGGCGCTTTGACCTTTGAGTAGAGGAGCTAAGTGCCTGGAAAAGCAGCCCGACTGGCCTCATTCCTTAGGAAATTCCGTCTCAGTAAATGTGCTCTCATGTTTACTGTTATTGATTTGTAACATATTTATAAAATGATAGTAATTGTGGAAATCTTAATCCAGGAGATTCTACTAACAAAATCTGTCAGTCATGAAATAACTTTTAAACTTGTAAAGAGCCACATGGTAGAGAGATGGAGTGAGTGCAGGAGACAGGGCAGCAGTGCCACACACAGGGCCAGCACTGGGCGGCTGGCTGTGAGCCGGCCACAGTCCCAGATCCTCTGGTTCCTGGAGCTTTTCTGGGAAAGGAAACAGAGCTGCCTTGGGGCGGGGGGGGGGGGGGGGGGGTGTCTCAGTCACTGCAGGGACTTTACAAGTATCAGAGTGCCCAGGCAGCAGGTGGCCCCAGGCGACCTTGGCACAGGCCCGAGAGGCTTGGGGTGTGGAGAGGTTGGGAGTGAGCCCTCCAGGAATGTGGGGGTGCTGGGCTGTGTGGAGTTCCACGGTGTGTGGGGCTGTGCCATGTGCCTGTGGAGGTGGGGGGCACTAGAGTGTGGGGATGCACTGGGGTGTGTGGGTGCAGGGACCCAGGGTTGTAGGAGGATCTCACCTGGGGTGGGGTGTGTGTGGAGGGCAAGGCTGGGGGGTGGGGGAAGCAGGTGACTGGGCCAATACTGAAGGAGCCACAAATGCCCTTGTGTAAATGAGGGACAGAGGGTTTTCTTTGAAAACATCAATATTTACATTAGGCTAAAAATCACAACCTTTGTATAAAACAAAAAAGTTCTCGGGTTCAGTTGTAAACTACAAGTCTATAAGGGAGGCATGTTCTCAAACTTTCTTCAGAGATTTGGAACCAACCTCTGCTGCTGCCTTCCCTGGGAGCCCTTCTCAGCCCAGCTGCAGGGGCTGGCTGTTCTCAGGCTCCCTCCAGAAGGTGAGTGACCCCAAACGAGAGGTCCCAAACCAGTGACCCCAAACCAGAGGTTGGGCTTTCAGCTCATCCCAAGGCCCTCTAGACCCCAGAGTGCACCCAGTACTGGCCAGTGTGGTAAACAGCAGGTGGTCACTGGACGTTGAAGCTGTAGGACCCTCCCTGGGGTTGGTGGGTCAGCCCAGGGCCTCTGTGCTGTGTGTCCGGACTGCCCACTCCCCAAGCCTTTTTTGTGTGGAGAACATGTTCCTTCTCAGAAAAGTGAATCCTGAGCAGCTGAGTTGAGAGTGAGGGCAGAGGGCTTATGGGAGCTGAGATATTTTTAAGCCAAGTCGGATGAGGGCGGCCTTCAAACCAGTGTTTGCTTTTCTCCTTTGCCCGGAACTAATCAGCTCAGCATGGATGCCTGGGTGTCCCAGTGAGATAGGGGATCTGTCTCACTCGGGTGTTTACCTTTTATTTCTTGCTGGTGCATTGTTATTTATTCCAGAATGTATCTCATAAACAATTCATACTAAGTAAGCCTATAAAGTAATTTTTTCAAAAAATTATTGAAAAGATAAAGTGGAAGACAGTGTCTTCCTGGCCTGATCAAATTGCTTTATATGTAGCTATCCTAGAGCAGGGCTGCTGTCAGCTGAATACGTCACCTGACAAGCAGAGAGCTGCCAGCTCCTGACCCTTATCTGTGTCATCCATCTGTGGCCAATATACAGTGTGCTTGGAGCTGTGGCAGCTTCTTATCACAACCCATCACCTGTCCTCTGTGAACTGAGGAGGAAGTAGTCTCTGGAGGATTACCACTTGTGTTTAGATTGAAATCTAACATCCTGTGGAGAGCTGATCTGACCACTTCAGGGACAGGCCCCATTTCAGAACTGATGTTGCACTTGGCTTTGCTGTGACCACCACCATGATGCCTCCTCTCCCTGCAACAAACTTTGCAAATAGGGGTGAACTTTGCTGAAAGCACTCTAAGTGGGCCAGATTCACCTCCATCTAAATCATAAAGAGGTCTGTTTATGCCCTGAAGAACAAAATGCCCAGGATAATTTGCTAATAAGCCAAGCTCCTGTCTGGAGCGACCAGCGTGCATGGCAACAGCTCCCAGGAGCCACCCTGCTCTCCCTGCCTCATGGAAGGCTCTCCTACCCCCAACCGTGGTGGTTCAGGTGACCTCCTGCAGCCCTCTTACCAAGCCTTGCCCAGACAAGCAGGGGCGGGGCTCCAGCTTGGGAATCACGCAGGTCACACAGTGCACACAAGATCAGCATCATGACAGAACCTGGCCACTCAGACCCACTAGCCCCAGGCCTCATGAAAGGGACAGAGCTTCAGAGCATTGAGACAATCTGATGGGAAGGTGGGGCCATCTAAGGGACCTGTGCTGTGTACACCTTTTGTGGGGAAACATGATGGGGGACATCCCCTGGACTGGATATCAAGGGACTTGGACCTCGGTCAGCCTCCTCGTCTGCAAAACGAAGCCAGCAAGGCCTGGCCGGCCTCCTCTTGCCCAATCATCAGGTCAGGGTGGAACTCACACTCTGAGGCTTGACTGAATGGAGCGCAGCTGGAAAAGGAGAATGTGGTGAGAGCAGAGGCCGCAGATGGATGCACCAGTGTCTGCTGGGTAGCGAGAGGCAGATACTGGGCGACACCACCCGAGGGGCAGGGCTGCACACTCAGGACATCCACCCAGCACCTCGGCCCTAGGAAAGGCCAGGGCTCTGGAGGGGCAAGCCTGATGCAAGCAGGAGTTGCCCCACTTTGGTGCTGCTGAAAGAACAGACAAAAGCTCAGTGGCAGCACACAGAGAGCCCAGAGACAGGCCCACACAGAGCAGTCGGCGGCTCTTTGACTCCAGCAAAGTTAGTGCAGTGGAACAAAGAGCATCTTTGGAACAGCTGGGTGTCCACACGCAGAAAAATAAAAAGTGAATCTAGACACAAACCTTCACAGATATTAACTCAAAACAGGTCATAGATATAAATATAAATTATAACTATAAAACTCCTAGAAAGTAATGTAGGAGAAAGCCTTGGGTTTGAGGATGACCTTTTGGTGTAATAGCAAAGCCAATATCCGTGAAGGGAATAAAAATATAATGGCCTCAGTGAAATTAAAAACTTTCTGCCAAAGCTAATGTTGAAAAACCAAAGACATAAGTCACAGACTGGGAAATAGATTTGCAAAAAATACATATAATAAAGGATGTTATCCAAAATATACCAAAACAATAGGAAAACAAACAATCTAATTTTTGAAAAATGGGCAAAAGAATTGAAGAGACACTTCAGTAAAGAAGTATATGAAAAGATGCTCCACATCTTTTACATTAGGCTACATCCCTGTCTGTCATTAGGGAAATGTGAAATAAAATGAGCACAAGACACCACTACCTACCTGTCAGGATGGTTGAGGTCCAGACGCTGGAACCCCCAGTGTGGTATGATGGGAAAACAGCAATTCTCACTGCTGGAGGGATGCGGACTGTTGAGATGCTTTGAGGTGCTGTTTGGCATTTTCTTACTGTATCCAGCAGTCATGCTCTAAAGGAGCTGTAAATTTATGTGCATGTAACCTGCTGGGGGATGTTTACAGCTTTATTTGTAATTACCAAAACAGGAAAGCGACCAAGAAGTCTGCCTGCATGTGGTGGATGGACAAGTGAACTGTGGAACTTCCAGGTAGTGGGATGGTCAGCAATGCCACAGAGAAGCCAAGTCTCAAGGAAACACGAAGGAGACAAAGTCACATCACTGAGTGGAAGGAGTTGACCTGAAAGGCTCCAGACGGTACGGTTCCAATCCTGTGACATTTTGGATTTTGGAGAAGACAGAACTATGGAAGGAGCACAAAGACTGGGGTATGCCGCACAGTGGAGAGTGGGAGGGACGGACAGGCAAGCACAGACAACTTCTAGGGCATGAACAATACTCCAAACGGAACCGTAATTGTGGATCTATGTCAGTGCATACTTGTTTAAAACCAAAGAATGTAAACCCAAGAGTGGGCTGTTGTAAACCGGGGCTTCAGGTGACTGTGAGGTTCTGATGTGGCACCGCCAGCTGTCATGAAGGCACCGCTGGGGTGAGGGCTGCTGAAATGCGGGAGGGGGTGTGTGCTCAGGGATGGGATACAGAACA
>NW_003852523.1:4594417-4619519 GCF_000181295.1 Otolemur garnettii
TGGGGACTTTTTGCGACGGTTATTTTTAGCGCGGGTATGAGGGAGTAGGGAGGGGGTAGGGTGTTGCCTCCAGGTGCAAGAGTCTGATATGCGGGTAGAATGTTTTCATTGTTTTAGGGCCTCCTTACTGCCCTGTGGCCTAACACTGCACCTTCCCATGAATTTAGCTGTGAACCTAAGATCACTCTAAGAAGATATAGTCTAAAAAGGGGTGAGCAAAGAAAAGCCAGGTATAAGACCCCCAAATACCTGCTGGTGCCTCACATGGTTAGGAGGCCTGGAATCGCAGACAGGAGGCTTGGACAGGGAGGCACAGGAGGACATGGGACCGCCACCATCCCAACTCCTCAGGGGGAGACTGTGAAAACTGATAAACTCTAGATGTCACCACAGAACAGCAGTTAAATATGTATCTTAACAATTTTAAGTAACCCCTAGTGAAACAGAAGTAGAATCTGACTTTGAAACCGAGAAAAACTCCAAACAGTTCTCTTCTGCCTAGAATGAACAAGGATGATCTGAAAATCCTCTCACTACGAAGCCCACATGGACCAGAACTAGGTCAAGCATCTTTCAGAAGTTTTGCTGACAGTCTCACTCAGGGTTGTGGATAACTAGAAAGAATATCACTACTGCTTTTGCAACAACAAAAGTCTTGGCAAATTGCAAATCCATGCATCTTCTTGAACCCCTTAGAGCAGCGGTTCTCAACCTGTGGGTTGCAATCCACAGGAACTGTATTAAAGGGCTGTGGCATTAGGAAGGTTGAGAACCACTGCCTTAGAGAGTGAGGTTGCAAGGCCACTAGTAGTTCAGACATGTGGGCAGATGCCTGCAGGAGGTGAGGATGCCAGCAGGTGCACGGCTGGGCAGACACAGGCATAGTAGGGGCAGTTGCAATAAGTTTGATAAAGGCCAAATGAGAGCTAGCAAGAGAATGCAGGCCCGAGCTGTGGATCTGAAGGACATTCACGCTCTCACAGACTTTCTTTCCATAGACCATACATGGGGATAGTCCTGAGACAACTTAGAAGAAAGGACTTCACAGCACTGAGGGGAACACAGGACAAGGCAGGGCCCTTCTCCCCTTATCTGTGTTATAAGCTCCTGTTCCCCCCAGGGTCTCCCTGCCTTCTCTCATTCCCCCACCCTACAGGCAAGCTCCTGTTCCCCCACCCTACAGGCAACCTCCTGCCCTCTCCTGTTTCCCTGCTCCTCTGCCCTACGGGCCTTCCCAGCCACGTTCCTGTACTCTCCAAAATTCAAAGAGGCACAGAAAGTCCCAAGTTTCACAAAACCCCCAAGTTCTCAGTAGATGAACAATAGTGGAAAACTCACCGAGGCTTGATTAATTACTGTTGTATAACCATAACCATTGTGATTTAAGATGTATCCATTAATCAATTATTGCTATATAATCATAACCATTGTGATTTGAGACATATCTATTAACAACCAAGCTGTAACCCTGCCAGTAGCAACGTTCCTCATCCCCTCCCTGCTCACTTGAGCTACACAGAGAAAAAAAGGTATAAAAGACAAAAAACTCAGCACTCTGGGGCCGCTTGTCTTAGAACAACAGCTCCCTGTGCAGGTGTGAATAAATCACGAATTAATAGCATCTGAGTGAGTCCAAGTTTATTTTTTTCATAACCCCAAGGTTATCTTATCTGGAGGTTCCCAGTGAGATCCTCGCCCTTGGAACCCTGCCTGGACCCACCACTGGCCAATAGCTCCAGGGGAAGGCCTCAGAGAAGAAGTCCATCCACCCTAGGGCTCAAAAAAAACAACTCAAGTCACAGGCTTCCAAATTTTCTGTTTTGGTGATTTGATTGTAGCACCTTGAGTAAGTCTGTCTGGATCTCTAGAGAATCTGGGGGAACAATAGGCTAGGCTGGACGCAGCCTGAGACACCTGTTCCTGAGGCCTGTTCTGAGGCAGAGGGAAGACGTCCCCCTGTCTCTCTGGTATAGGTTTGGGTTGTTTGTTTTTATGTTGTCATGATTGCAGCTCCTTATTAGACTGTTTTGATATTAGCAGTCTTATAGACTGTTCAGATTTGCAGGCTAGTCCTGTTCTGGTAATTGCAGTTTTTTATTGAGTTGTCTTGGTTTCTGTAGTCAACTCTACTGGTTCTGGTTTGTGTCTTTTCTGTGTTTTAAGTTTTGTATAAGTGAGTGAATGAAAGAGTAAAATGTGATTTGCAGTCTTTTAGACTGTTCAGATTTATAGGCTAGTCCTGTTCTGGTAATTGCAGTCTCTTATTGAGTTGTCTTGGTTTTTGCAGTCAACTGTGCTGGTTCTGGTTTGTGTGTCTTTTGTATGTTTTGAGTTTTGTTTGAGTGAGTGAGTGAAAGAGTTAAATGTGATTTCACAGCCCCATGGCTGGGCTCCGTGCTTGATTAATTTCTGTCTGTTGAATTCCGTTTATGTTTTCTGTCCTGTCCACGTGTCATTTTGCTTTATTGGTCTATCTGTTTTTTATAATGTTTGTATTGTAGTTTTTTTTCTCCATTTGTTAATGTCCACCTAATAATTTGTTCAAAATAAGACAGCGTAATTTTTTAAAATGTTCTTTCAGTAACTTTTTAATTTCAGCTGCCTCACCAAGAACAACAGGAAAAAATAAAACTGGCTACTTTACACATTTTCTGTAAGTGAAACTAGACTAGCCTCCCCCTTGGTCTCCAGGTAACAAAGAGAAACCAGAAATTCCAGAAAATTGTGTAACACCTATTAGTCAAGATTGTATTTAATTTATCAATTCTGGTGCTTTATTCAGTGTCTCTTCAAGGTTCCTTTAGGGAACTCTCTTAGATTACAACCCAGGGAAAGTCACTGTGTTTTCCCTCCTCTTCTTTTTCCTGGTAAACTGTTCACTATCCTTGAGACCGGGCATCACTTTTTTTTTTTTTGTAGAGACAGAGTCTCACTTTATTGCCCTTGGTAGAGTGCCGTGGCGTCACACAGCTCATAGCAACCTGCAACTCCTGGGCTTAGGCGATTTTCTTGCCTCAGCCTCCCAAGCAGCTGGGACTACAGGCACCCGCCACAACGCCCAGGTATTTTTTTGTTGCAGTTTGACTGGGGCCAGGTTTGAACCTGCCACCCTCAGTATATGGGGCCGGCGCCCTACCCACTGAGCCACAGGCACCGCCCTGGGCATCACTTTTGTTTCTATATATTATTTACTTCCTGGTACACCTTCAATTTGTGAGTTCAAGTATCAACATTTCTGTTTTCTTGTCTGTCAACATGACAATGTACAATTTATTTTAACCCAGACTGTGGCCACTGGATGTGGCTGGGGCACAAGAGCTGCTTTTCACCCAGGGGGCAGCCACTGAGAAACTGACTCTGTCCCCCGCCTCACCCTGCCAAATTATCTGATTAACCCACCTCCAGAGGTAAGCCACCTTAACATCTATTTTTAGCTAGTGTTTAAAAACATTAATTAACTATTAATAGTGTTTTTGTTATGCTTATTTGTTATAAATTGTTGTAATTTGTGTAAAGCTTTTAAAAACTTCCAAGAGAAAGCCAAAAATACAGAAACTTTAAACAGGGACCCTAGGTTGCCGGGCCATCATTAGCTTATCAGAAACTCTTGGAGACGTGTCGGTAGAATGACCCAACCAGTGAGGAACCTCAGCCCTACTGACCTGTCAGGGACTCCCAGAAATGTGTGTTAACACCCATCACCAGAAACGCCATTAAAATGAAGACAGGGGTCCAATCAACCCCCAGAGTGTTAGATCACCCACAGGCCTGTTAAAAAGGTATATAAGAGTGTGTTCTAGTTCTAATTGTAAAAGTACAAGCGTATGAGCGTAAATGTGGACTATTAGACAGTGTTCATGTCAGGCTTGTGTCTGCCTTGTCGGTTTTGTATCATTTGTTCAGTGTTTATTAAAAATTGGTCTCAGCCTGAAATAAACAGTCTTAAAAACAATTGTGAGTGAATTGCAGATCTTTTCTTTCAAGGGACCTACTTACTCTTATGTGTCCCACACCCCTCACCGTCTGGTGCACCTTTGGCCTGGCAGTCATTAGTCTCTCCATCCTTACTATTGGTATTAGGCTTGGTAGCACTGCCCGCCCCCCGCCCCCAGCCTAGTCCACCAGGAAACGTATAAAACCCCAGCGACTTGTCCCTTCCACTCTCCCACTACCAAGTGTTGTTACTCAGACTGTCTTTCCTTTCAAAATTTTCATAATTAACATTTGCCTAATTGTAATACTCTGAATTGCCATCAGTCAAAAAAAGTAATTAGGTAGATTTGTGTAATAATATTATCCCCTGGTGAGTCCAGAATTTCCACCCTATTAACTTGTTAGTAGATTTATTTTGTCATCCAATCATATTTCCTGCTAAGCCTTCATTCTCACTTATGCAGACAACAAGGGTGCTGCTGGCAACAGCAGTAATGACTGGCTAAACATTCAGACATAGTAAAAAGAGTTTTAATTCCTTTCAAACTTGCCCAATCCTTTTGCCTGGCTTTCCCACCTCACTTCCTAATAGGTATTCTAACAAATAAATAAATACATCCCTGCAGCTTAGGCAGGGTTATTAAGTCTTTGCAATTTTTATCTGAAAAAATTAGGGTATGTACTCCCTACTCAGAGTGAAGCCTTCCAAAATGTTTGTAACTGCTTTATTTATAACTTTACTAGGGTTCAAAGGGTATGACCTGCAATGTGTTTGTGCCTAAAAATAAAAATCTGACTCCTGAGCTTACCTGAGCCTGTAAAATAAAGATTTCCTGTCTAACTCTGATTAAGAAAATCCTGTATCAATGTTATATTTCATAAAATGTCTCTCATTTGTAAAGTGTGATAATTTAGTTGCCTAAAAAACTGAGTCTCTATAAAAGAGAAAAATTCTTGCCCTTTAAAACTTTGTAATTATCAGTTTAGTGAGTAAATGATTAACTGTAATCCTGTTTTGTAAGAAGTGAATTTTAGGGAGTAAGAGAAATTAGACAGAAAGAAAAATGGCATTGTATAAGGAAAGAATATTGTATAATAAATTTATTCTGAAACAAAATAGTTATTTTTTAAAAAGGTGAAAGGCAAGACAAAAGTTAAAAAATTTAAAATATTTGTAGATTGTGCATGTTAAGTGAAACTCATAGAAAAGATTTTATGAGAAAGTTTACATGTAATCCAGTTAACTTTGTATTTCCTTTAGATTCTTTTGGTTTGTAGTTTTGGTTGAACAAATATTTTAAGCCTTTAGCATTTGACAAACTTCTTGAAACCAAAACTCTAAATTTAAGGCTTAGTGCCCATAGCACAGTGGTTGTGGCTCCAGCCACATAAACTGAGACTGGCAGGTTCTGAACCTAAAAAAAACAAATTAGACTTATTCAATTTGTTAAAAGTATATGGAAAACATTGTCAAATATGAAATGGTGATTAATTTAGTGTGAATTATAATTATATATATATGTTCCAATATTATAAGACATTAGTCTGTCCTTACCTGTAAAGCACTGATCTGTCCTAACATATAAAACATTAATTTGTCCTAACATATACTGTCAGTAATAATTTTAAACCTAACTTCAAACAGAACAGAAATCAGTTACATAAAACTAAGCTGATTTATTATAATTTTGTTTAAAATATTATTGATTCTGTCTATGTTCTGTTTTCCAGAAGTCAAGAAAACTATTTTCTGTCTTTTGAGCTATTTGTAACTTTTCAAACAATGTATGTACTTACAAGCAGAATTTAAAATATGTGCTTTTTCTCTCTCCTTGATTTCTCCAGAATTTACAAGCCATTTGTAAGTGTTCTTAATTTCTAACAATACAATTATTTGCATAAGTTCAATAAGAATCTATTTTGTTCTGTAAGACATGATAAAAAACACTGGTTATTTTACCAAGGCTTTGGCTAAAATAGCATTTCCAGAGGTGTCCAAACTGCATTAAGGGATTATGGTTGACTTTATAAAGCCAATAAAAGTCCTTTAAAAAACTGGCCAGATATCCATCAATAAAATGTCCTAGCCTGTAGTAAGTAACAAACATGGCTTGCTGATGGGTCCAGGAATTGAAATGTGCTTGGGAACCTCAAGAGAAGAGGAATTTACTCAACGCATACAGGTATCTAATGGCACAGATGAAACCTGGGCTTGTGAAAAGCTTCAAGTCCAACTGAAATCCCATACAAAGAATTCCAACAAAGCCAAGTTTTAAAAGGAGCCTAGAAGGGTGGTGCCTGCGACTCAAAGGAGTAGGGCGCCAGCCCCATATGCCGGAGGTGGCGGGTTCAAACCCAGCCCCGGCCAAAAACTGCAAAAAATAAAAGGAGCCTAGATGGCTAATAATTAATTATTCTTACTGCACTCTATGCAAATAATCAAACCCAGTATACTGAAGGTACTATTTATTTTTTTTATTTTTTTTTTTTTTTGAGACAGAGCCTCAAGCTGTCCCCCTTGGGTAGAGTGCCGTGGCATTACAGCTCACAGCAACCTCCAACTCCTGGGCTCAAGCGAGTCTCCTGCCTCCGCCTCCCAAGTAGCTGGGACCACAGGCGCCCGCCGCAACGCCCGGCTATTTTTTGGTTGCAGCCCTCATTGTTGTTTTTGGCGGGTCCGGGCTGGGGATTCGAACCCGCCACCTTAGGTGTACGTGGCTGGCGCCTTAGCCAGTTGAGCTATAGGCGCCGAGCCGGTACTATTTATTTTAACAACTACTTTAGTGGAAAGAAAACTTGGAGAGAGAAAAATAGTTCAGAAATGGCTATAGCCTACTTGTATTATTAAATCTCAACTTTACTGTACTCTCAAGTAAAATTTTATAAGCTAAAGCTTCAAATATCCTATAGTCCTCAAAAACTTAAAATAAAATCTATAAACAAGAGCATAAATTAGTAAACTCTGCCAGAAAGCAAACCTTAATTAAATATAGGCCTTGCCACTGGTGTTGTTCAAAAAAACCTCTGTCAATTCTCTACAATTTAACAGGGATGCCTAAAAAAAACTTGAAAGTAGCAAGAAGGATCTTCACTGAAGTAATTAACCATGTTTTGTTTAATCTTTTGTGACTGTACATCCAAGAACTTTCTCTCTAGAGAATCAAGGGAACCAAGTCTAAGTCTAAAATCAGAAACTGGTTCCCCCGAAACCAAGGTAAATAAGACTTTATGCCATCATCCTGACCACATGCACAGCAGTGAAAATAAAAAGAATCCTCACCTGAAGTCATCACAACTGGCTAAATAAAACTTCACTGCCCCTTGGCTTTTAAGATAGTCAACACACCCTGCTCCAGCCACATACTAAAAGCTGGCTGGTCAACACATGGCTGAAGCCTGAGGAAACTCCTCGAGGGACTTATCTTAATTAAACTTTGAACTTTAAGATAAGTGTGTGTGTGGAGGGGGGGGTCACAAAAAATAAAAATAAAAATTAGCCCACTACCACAGTACTAAGACCCGAGGAGAGACCATGTACCAACCCTTGAGCCCAGATTCCACTTCTGCCCTAAATCCCCCAGGAGTAAGACCCCTTTCTTCAGATAAATTAAGGATTTAATTTCCCAAGAAGACCAGTCGGGAATGTTGTAAGCTCCTGTTCTCCCCTGGGTCCCCCTGCCTTCTCCCATTCCCCCACCCTACGGGCAAGCTCCTGTTCCCCTGCCCTATAGGCAATGTTCTGCCCTCTCCTATTCCCCCCCTCCTCTGCCCTACAGGCCTTCCCAGCCACATTCCCATACTCTTCAGAATTCAAAGAGGCCCTCTGCCCGGAGCTGAGGCTAACACACAGTCCAGTCACCTCCCATCTCAGTGTCCCTGCTGAGGCCCTGGGGGCTCCCAGGCTTTGTCTGCTTCTCTCCAACTTCCTGCCCCTGCAGCCCAGACTGCCTCCTGCCACCCATGCCACTCCCAGCGCAGGTCCCTGCTGTAGGTCAGCAGGTGCCCAGGACAGATGGTCATGCTCCTCCACAGTCTCGAGCCAGGGAACCCTCTCCTTCTCTTCAAATCAGCCCCAAAGGCTTTCACACATGCCTTTGTGTGTGTCTCCAGCTCCAGATGTGGCGGTAAGGGGTGCTCCTGGCCCAACACCTCAGTCACCAAAACTTTATTGAGGCTTTTTCAAGTTCACCCCTTGTCCAATGTCCTCAGCACTGGACAAATGGTCCTGCCTGCCTTCTCAGCTCCTGGGAAGACCATGTGCACTGGTGTTCAGGGCAGCGTCTCCTGGATGTTTTTCCAGATTCATCTTGCTGCTGCCCATGCCCGGCCCTGGTAGCAGAATTGCTGTTGGACAAAAGTTCTGTCTCTGCCCAGCCCTGGCAGCTCTCTCTGATCAGCCTCACGGGCTCTTTGCTGTGGCCGCTGGGTACTCCTTCATCCCCACTATTGAGGAAGGCCAGGGCCTGAGAGAGCCACCTTTATGTCCTCCCACACCTGGCCTGGCCTGGTCCCACGGCCTGGTCACTAAGGCTGTCAGGAGCAGCTATTTCTGGGGCCTCCCCACAGACCAGCCTGCCATGGCTTTTCCACCTTTCTCAAGAGTGAGACTGGGCATGTTGGGGCAAGGCAGGATGTGTGCTCAGGGCTTTTGTCCTGCCCATTCCAGGCAAGGGCAGGGGTTGGTGGCTTGGCAGTACCCACAGGTCCCTGCCTATGACCACCCTCCACTGAGCACACAATCTCTCATAGCCCAACCATGAGGACAGCACCTCAGGGGCACAAAGCAGCCCCGGTGTGTTCTGAAAAGGCCTTTTAATAGAAACAGGAGGTGTAATCTGTCACAGGCGGCTTCCTGCAGTATCCAGCCTCCATTAGGTGGCTAATGTGGTGGTGAGGAGTAATGGACTGGGCAGCCTAGAAACAGATGGCACTAGCAGAAAGGTGCAACTACGGCCATCCCCAATTCGCTTCCTGGTCATTTGTCCCCCACTCTCCCAGAGTTGCTAACTGGGTCACTGAATCCTCAAGCCTGACTGCTGTTGAGCAAGGCCTGGGTACAGCCCCTGTGACCCCATGGTGGGGGGAGGGTGACTACAGTATGTGGCCTGTGGAGCTGTCCCTCCACCCGCTTTGGCGTGGCAGCCTCCACTGCACCCCACACTCTCCCTCCTTTACCTCCATGTCTGACCCAAATTCTGTCCTGCCTGTTGCTCCCCTGGCAGGGCCAAGCAGAGCCAAGGTCTGTCCTTAGCTATGAGGAGCAGGATGTGCATCCGTCCAGTGACCCGGCCCAAACTCAGGAGCAGGCAGCCTCATCTCCTGCAGGTTGAAAACAGGGCCTGTGCGATGTGAGGGTGTCAGGGCTGTGCCCTAAATTCATATGTTGAAGCTGTAGCCCCTGGAACCTCAGAATGGTACTATATTTGTAGACAGGTCCTTGGAGAGGAAGGTCAGGTAAAGTGAGGTCATTACAGCGGGACACAGATGCACACAGAGGATGACCACACATGGGCAGGTACACACGCCAAGGGAGAGGCCTTGGAGCTGCCAGCCCTGCCACACCTGACCTCAGACCCCCCCCCCAACCCTGCCTCCAGGATGTGAGAGAATCGGGGTCTGTGTCTACAGTGGCCCAGCACAAGCACCTGCCCTCCAGAGTGGGGTCTCTGTGGGCTCCTGGGGCCCCAGCTTGTTTCATGACTGAGCACACCAGGCCGGCTCTTCTAGACTCCTGTAAGGATAGCTGGGGAGTACAGACATCTGCGCAGAGCTCCTGGACAGGGTGGAAGGCACACAAAGCTGTGGCTGTGCCTTCTGGGAGCTCCCAGGGCAAGGGCACACAGGGCCCAGCTCTGCAAGAGGCCCAGGTCAGCCCCTGGGAAGAGGATCTGGGGACTGAGTGACTCGGGGTGTAAATCCTCAGGGAGGTGAGAGAACCAGAGTCCCAGCTGGGCCTGGCAGCCAGGTTGCTTGTGTTTATAGCCCGAGGTGTCCCAGTTAGCTGCTCCCTTGGAACAAATCACCCTCAAACCTAATGGCTTCAGCAACAGCCATCACTTAATTATCTTGCACAGTTTCTAAGGTCAAGATTCCAGGAGGGCTGAGATGATGATTCTGCTTGGAAAATATACTCTGCCTCGCAAGGCCCTGTGTGGACTGGGGGCCCAGCAGCACCTCCTATCGTCTGGTGGAAAACTGGAAGGTGAGGCTGGAGGAGACACAGGCTGGGCTGGTGTGTGGGGCAGAAGGTGGGCCAGGGATGGGGCCACTGGGGCTGTCCTCAAGTCTTATCCCTGCCCCCGAGCCAGGCCACCAGCTGCATGCCTTCATGGATGTCACTGTCCTGCAGCACTTCCAGACATACCCATCGTACCCACAGGCTCCTCTGCTCTTGAGGACAGGCTCAGGTGGTCCAGCGACCTGGCCAGGGCCTGGGGCCATCAATAATCAGCTCAGCATTTGGTCTTCCGCTCAGGCTTCCAGATGTCCCCCTGAGCCACAGGCACAGCAGGGACATTTGCTTTCTGCTCTTGAGGAACTCCAAGCACTGCAAGTCACACCACTAAAAGCAAAGTTAGTCTTGTGACAGTCCCATAGAAAGTGACCTGGACACACACACAGCCGTAGCAGCCTGTGTGAGTGGAGGGCTGGCCCTTGGGAATCTCGTCTCTCCATAGGACTGGACTGTTGTACATAGTTATTCAGGGTGTCAGGGAGCCCTGCTGAGGGTTGAGGGGCAGAAAGCTGGCTTCTCCCTCCACACAGTGCTGGGCAGGACAGGAGGAGGGCCCCTCGCTCCCAGGCACAAGGGCTCCTGCCCTACCCTGCCATCAAGGCACGGTGGTCCTCAGAGGCTCATGTGGGCCAGCGCTGTGTCCATGCCACCTCTGGGATGTCTCTTTTCTTCCTTCGTGTTATTTATTACGCTGCTCACACTATCATCACATTAACAGAAATAAAAATGAAAGGAAAACAAAGTCATCCGTGGTCTTACTGTCCTAGTAGAGCAGATTCTTCTTTCCATTATTTGCTCAAAGAGTCTGTCCTTTTTCTTTAACACCCTCAGTCCAGAGACATTTATTAAATATCCCCCGACATAACTTAATATGCCTTGCTCACCCTGCCTGCTCTTGTCTCTCTGCACAGCCTAATAATTACAAATTGGTCCCAATGGACCCTCCATTAAGCAAAGGGACCCTGACTTACGCACATGTTCAGACCTTAAACTGTTTCTGAGGCTCTAGAATCAAAGCCAGGGCAGTTCACTCAGCTGCACGAGCTGCACATCTGACCCTGAGCAACCAATTCCATTTGTCAGCACCTTGATTTTCTCCAGCATTAAAGCAAAGAAATGGCCCCGAGCCCACTGGTCAGCCTCCAGGAGGTCTGGGGCTGTGGTCCCGGTGGAAGGTTGGCAGGTGTCCACTTCTGCGATGTCCTCTTGCTTCTGCACAGATTTCCACGTGCTGGTTTCCAGGGGAGAGGTGGCTAAGCGTGCCAAGTCCTGCACTGTGGATTTCTAGTGCTTTGAAAATGCTGATAATTTGGTGAGCGCCTCCGAGGTGATCTGTGCTCTGTAGGTCCTTAGGTTTCTTATCAGATGCTGGGGCTGAGTGAGTGCTCTAAAGTGCTCTGGGCTTGTGCTGTGTATGTTCTGACGCCTGGAGTTTTCCCACTTAATTCCCAGGAATGCTGAGAAGGGCTGAATAATACCTAAAAGTCCATTGGCCCTGGCTTTGTTTCTGGAGAGAGATAAGGGATGGCCCACAGGCCAGGGCAGATGGGGGCTGAGACCCAGCACAGCAGACTCACGGTTCCACCTGGGCCTGCAGCCAGCACTTGTGTGTCTGCAGCTCAGGACGTTTGTATCCCCACATCCCAGCTCTATGTGGAAGCCCCCACTAATGGACAAGGAGCAAGGGCCCAGCACCCCTTGGTGCCCCTTCACGGCTCTCCCTACTCTCCAGGCTGAGCCAAAGATGATGGAAGCTCAGATTGAGCTTCCAGAGAATCACTGGCCTTTCAAGGCTCAGCTCAGGGTCCTGTGAACCTTCTGCAAGGTGGTGGTAACTTCAGCTGGCGCCTCCCCAGACACTTTCCTCTGCAGAGGTGGAGGCAGTGTGTCTTCCAGGGTGGGGAGGTCAGGGATGACAGCAGCACCTCTCCCGACCTCTCTCTCTGTTATCTGCCCCTATCACCTGGTGGGTGTCAGTTCGGGATCTGCCAGAGTTCTTTGGCTGCAGAATGTGAATGTGGAGAGGACTTTATCAGACAGAGCCAGGCCATCCTGGGGGACAAGGACAGGGCCAGAAAGAGGCACTCACTTGAGACTTTGGGAACTCACAGCAATGAGGGGCCATACTAGTACACTGGGTACAGGTGACACCAGGGGAAGGGCCAGAGGCCAGGGGGGGTGCAACCGCTGGTCCTATGGCTTGGAGCATGAGGCTACTAGACTGTGTCTCTGTCCAGCCCATAACCTGGCCCTTGGCCACACACCAGGTAGCCAGAGTCTCTGGGGTGGATGGGGCTCCAGGACCTCATGGGAGGGCAGGGCAGAGAGTCAGCTGACACAGTGAACATGGGGCCTGCTCCTCCCAGGTGGTCAAGCTCAAGGTGGAACTGGGGTGGACAGAGGTGCCAGAGCCTCACACAACAGGGAGGCCAAGGCTGAGAACCAGGTATGCCCAGCACAGGGTCCAGGTGCTGTGCAGCACAGGGTGGGGGGTCAGGGATGGCAGCAACCACTCAGCCATCTGCATGCTTAGCTGCTGCATGAGTGTGTGCCCATGTTGTGTGTGTGTGTGTGTGTGTGTGTGTGCACGTGGAGGGGATTTAAGTTTGCAAAGTCACCAGCAGAGAACTGGAAATGAAGCAAAAGCAGCCCTGGTCACCTCCACAACCAAACCCTCCGCAGCCCCAGATGGGCCCCCAGGTTTGGCACAGTGCTCAGTGAGGTGGGCACTCGGGATCCTGGGAGCCCAGTAGAAAGAGAGTGACCAGGAGCAGCTTCCAGGGTGGTCAGTGCCAGGTATGGCTCAGCCCTTCCCAGGAGTGGCAGCACATGGCCCTTCTGCTGTCCCAGGTCCTAGGTACCCAGCTGCAGCTCTGCCAGGGATCAGCCCGCTGTCCCTGAAGAGTCCACAGCTGTGCTATCTACACCTACACCTGTGACATGGGAGGAAGAACGCCAGCACTTCACCCTTAGCCTTCTCCTTGTTATCCTTCCCCACCTGCCAGGGAAAGTTCTGGACTCCTCTGCCTGCCCCTCCCCCAGGAGGACCTAGTGTGTGGCATCCAGTTGCGTGTTGGCCAGGGACCACCCAGTGTCATCGCTGGCCAAAATCTGTCCTCAGACCAAGAAGGCCCAGCCCCAGGACATGTCTCAGGAAGGTCCAGCTCATCCCTGACTGTGTGGGCAGTGGCAGGTGGAGGGGGTGTGGAGGGAGTGGGCAGGGCCTTGCTGTGGCATCACTTGCTGCCGGACCTGGCACAGAGAGCTCTGTCCTCCAGCCCGACTTCCTGAGGGAAGAGGTTGGACGGACCCTCTACCCTGCTGTAGGCGTCCAGCTACAACCTACCTTGCCCAGTGCCTGGCAGATGCCCCTCCTGGGAGGGCACAGACCCTGCTGGGCTCTCCTCACTCTGCTGCCTCCAGCTCTGAGGGAGAGGATCACAGGGCAGGCACTGGACTGGGGTCTTCTCTGTGTCTACAGCTGGAGGCCCCAGTGACTGCACAAGACACAACTGTCACTGAATGAAAAATAATTCGACCTTGGAAGGAAGAAAGTAGGGCTTAAGACATGGCCTTTGTCCTGCCCAGATGTGCACATGAGGGGCTGGGTATGGAAAGGGCTTGTGGGATTACCCAGCATGCCAGCCCCATGAGGTGAGTGCAGAGTAGGCCTGAGCCTCCACCTCACTTGCTCAGGTAAGCAGAGGGAACTATGGCCTGCCAGGGTCCTGGGTGGGTGACTACACCCACATATGGCAGCCATGACCAGTCCACAAATGCTGCCCCAGGCCATGTGATTGTTTGGGTCAGGTCTGACCAATTGCTCAACGCGAGTCAAGCCCTGACTACCGCCTGGGTGTGGGTGTGGGAGGGGAGGGCAACCCTCTTGCCACTGTGATGGGGGAGCCTGCAGAGGATAGGGCGCCAGCAGAAAGCAGAACAGAGAAAGGGCATGGACCAGATCCCAACAGCACCACTCCTGCCCCTGCAACCAGTCATGCTGAAGGCAGACTTAATTGCCATCTGTGGGGGTTGTCTGTGCTCTTTGCTAAGTCAGCTCAGTCAGGATTTTGTTATTTTGCAGTGGACAAGGTGCTGACTGATAATATAGCTTTGGGAAGAACTGGGGTGTGGAACTCATAGAACCTGGTCGCTGGAGGGCCCGGCCTGGTTGCTCCACAGCACTCAAGTCATGCCTCGCCCAGCCTCTTCTTGGGCATTTTCAGGGCAGGAGACACTCCCCTCCCCACCTGGCTTCAGAGGTTCCTCCTCAGGAATGGTTCTTTTTCCCCTGTCAGAGGTTGTGGAACTCCCAGGAGTCCCTACGGGGTGGATGACCCCGCTCCTCCCTGCCTGTTCCCCACACGGATGCCTGTGACCCTCACCTTCTGGGCATCGACACCCAAAACGTGAGTCAGGTTTGCACCCGCAGGGGCCATGCAGAAGGCACGGTGACCAGACAGGGATTTCTAAAAGTCAGTCAAATAACATCTTTGAACTTCTCACTCTTGTCCACCCAGAGAGGACCTGGCTGTGGCTTCACAGGACCCCTCCCAGGCTCTCTGGCTCCAGCTCAGAGGACTGCATGAGTTTTGCCCACATCCCTTCCCCTCTGCTAGCAGAGCAAACCCAGAGTGAGAACCCATACCCTTCCCTGTCTGGGCCTGCGGGCTCCACTCAGGGACCACAGCCCATCCTCACTGACAAGAGATGTGGCTTCACAGGAGCAGGACAAGGGAGGGCTCGGTTGTAGCATGTACAGGGAAAGCCTCCTTCACCTTCAGCTGGGAAGGTCATTTGCATGCAAGTCTCCCACCAGCTGAGCTCCAGGAGTGGGCAGACTGATTATCATAAGAAAATAATCTCCCAAAATACTCCTGGGCATGGGGGTGGGGACAAGGGCCCATCCTCAAAGACAATTTCACAAAGTAAATCCCTACTTGGTGGAGCAGGAGTCATGTGAGTGGGGCCCAGGCCCCACTGAACCTCCCGCAGAAGATGTCCCTTCCCCCTCTCTGACAGCCGCAGCACACAGGTGCCTCTAGTGCCCACCCAGGTGCAGCTATGCCAGCAGTCAGGCTGTGAAGTGAGCCATCCTGCATGGCCCAAGACCGTTAACTTTAAAAAGAGGGACAGGGGAGGCCAGGTGTGGTGGCTCATGCCTGTGATCCCAGGCGGGAAGGCTGAGGCAAGTGGACTGCTTGAGTTCAGAAGTTCAAGACCAGCCTGAGCAAGAGCAGGACCCATCTCTAGTAAAAATAGAAAAAAAACAAAAACAAAAACTGCCATCCTAGGTAGAGTGCTGTTGCGTCACAGATCACAGCAACCTCCAACTACTGGGCTTAAGCAATTCTCTTGCCTCAGCTTCCCAAGTAGCTGAGACTACAGGCGCCCGCCACAACGCCCAAGTATTTTTTGGTTGTAGTTGTCGTTGTTGTCTGGTAGGCCCGGGTTGGATTCAAACCCGCCACTTCTGCTGTACGTGGCTGGCGCCCTAGCTGCTGAGCTACAGGCGCCGAGCCTAAAAATAGAAAAATTAGTTGGGCATTGTGGCAGGTACCTGTAGTCCCAGCTATTCGGGAGGCTGAGGCAAGAGAATGGCTTGAGCCTGGGTGATAGCAGAGGGAGACCATGTCTCAAAAAAAAAGAAAGAAAGAGGAGGAAGATGCTCCACATCACCCCAGCAGCTGAGACAGCCCCCCAAACATCCACCTGGACTCCAGCACCCCCTTCCTTATATTCAGATCCCACAGCACCTCCTAGGGACTCTGTGGGCACCTGGTCCTTTTGTCAAATTTGGCCTAAGTCTGCCACCATACTTCTAATGCCCACGTGGAGAACTGCAATGTGACTTAGCACCTTCACAAACTGCAACCCAAGAACCATTTCTTTGTAACAAGTAGCTGAGTCTCAGCCAATCACAGGCTGCCTACTTATCAGACCACGCCCACACGAGGTAGCTGTAGCCAATCTGGATGCGTTGCTTCCCTGTTCTGTCTACAGTTGCCCCTGCCGGTGTTGCTGGGTTGAGCTCCCCGAAGGTGAGTGCTGTCTGATGCATGAACTGTTTTTCTTCTAACAGTTGTGACCATCACGGTCCGCGGCAAGAGCCTCCTCACCCACAGGCTCCCCACGTCTTTCTTGCCAGGCCAGTGTGCCGCCACCTTGGGCACAAGCACGTCCCATTCTCAGCCCCTCCTGGCTCCCACCTCCCCCAGGGCAGCTGCCACACTCGCACTCAGCTCTGGCTCCTGCGCTCAGT
This sequence comes from Otolemur garnettii, assembly GCF_000181295.1. Taxonomy (NCBI): domain Eukaryota; kingdom Metazoa; phylum Chordata; class Mammalia; order Primates; family Galagidae; genus Otolemur; species Otolemur garnettii. The sequence goes on from NW_003852523.1 coordinate 4,610,848, forward strand.
GTTTATCCTCCTCTCACACACCGCCTCCTTATACTGGCTGGTCTGTTGCCATTACCATGTAAACAAAGGCCATAATGCCATCTCTTCACTGCTTAAAAGAATGGCAATTGGGTGGCACCCATGGCTCAAGGAGTAGGGCGCCAGCCCCATATACCAGGTGTGGCAGGTTCAAGCTGGGCCCTGGCCAAAAACTGGAAAAAAAAAAAAAATGGCGATTTTCAAATTGCCTTCCACAGCAGAATTCTTTCTCCCAAACAGCCCTCCCAACAGAGTCCAATGAACCGAGAGAGGTCAGATGGGCTGCTGTGGATGGTGGCAAGGCCTTGCTCGCCCTGAGTAGTAGGGAACTCTGGGGGAGAAGGTGGTGTCCTAACAGAGGAGCTCAAACCCACAGCACTCATGGGGCCAGCGGGGCAGCCCTCCACTGTCCACCACATCTGGTCACAATCTGCTTTCTGGGAAATCAGAGAGGTCTTCCACGTTCTGTTGTGCAGTGGGAATGAGACTTTGCCCTTGACTACCAACTGCCATAGGAAGGCACATGGTTATAGTACAAAATGTTTTACGTATCTCTCAGCCTAAAGAAAATCCAATGTATGAAAAAGGTAGTTTTCTAGAATTCCAGCTTTGTAGAAAGTTTTATTAATAACATTTGAATGTACAAATGGAAAAAGAATAAATATGTCATCATATACCCTGCACAGCTTCAGGTAATACCATAGGACCCAAATGCACTTTCAGAGTCAGTTTTAAATCATGGGAGAAGACACAGAAGGCAGTGTCCTAGACTAGCCAGGCTCAGAGTGGGAAGGCTCCATCCCTGCTCACTGACCATCTTCTAACCGTCATGAGCATCTGTGTCCCTGCACCCCCAGCAGATGCAGAAAGTGGCTGCTCAGTGTCACAAGACACTGTTGTGGGAGTTCACGCTGAGGAAGGGGCCCAGGGGTGGGAGGGGCCCCGAGCCAGCACTGCTCCCGCCTGGCAGGTGCCCTTGTGGTGGTAGCATGAAGACCTAGAAAAAGGTTTTTGTAAAAATGGGTACAAAAAGCCACCTGACAGAGCAGTTTATCTTAGATGCAGCCTTTTAAAGCTAATGTGACCATCACTTCTCATGTCCATTTCTCAATCAATGGTGAGTGATAGATCCAGAGGACACACACGTGCCTACCCACTGCAGGTGAGTGCAGAGCAGTCAGCCAGGCTCTGGTGTTAGAACTGAGCCAAGTGTCCCATAGACAACCCCAGGTTTCCCCTGGAGACTCCAGCAGGGAAGTTTCTGGACTCTGATGTGGCGAGGAGGACCCTCAGAGGCATCACCTCAGGGTCCAGCACAAGGTGAGGTGGAAGCTTCATCCGCTGTCCACCCCATGAGGAAACAAGCTCCCTCACGGTCTCCCAGCAGGCAGAAGGGCAGGGTCAAGGTGGAAGAGCCTTCTCCAGTGGCCCCTATAGACATGTGCAATTAGTCAACAGGCTTAGGAAAACACCGGTTCCAAAGAAACGTCAACTCCAAGTCCACCTGAGATGGGGCACTCACCCACCAGCATCTGCTCACTTAAAACACGCAGGAAACCAAAGGTGTCAGAAAGGCCCCAAGACAGGCTCTGACAACATGTCCTGGGTTTCTGGATCACCCCACAGGCCTCATGTGCAGCTGAGATGCGTGTCACAGACCATGACTGCAAATACAGCCACAGCCCTGCAGGTGGAGGAGCTTCACATGCAGACGAGGCCGAGGGAGACCCGAGAACGGGCATAGCCCTAGATGTGCCACCTGCAAGCGTAGCCTTCTCTGGTCCTGCAGCCTATGAAGGACAGTCCACCTAATCCTTGACTGGGGAACAGAGCAGACCTATGCCCACACCTGTGTTCACGACGTGTCCAGTGTCTGCAGATGCCAACTCAGTACGCAATCTTCCAATGCGTAGGCTGCTCACATGCTTTCTCCTGGTCTCCACAAAATCTGTTGTACGTTGTCTTGGGGTCAAACCCTAAGATTTCTCTCTCCTCATGAATCCGAAAAGAAAATGTTGAGACTGAGGTGCCAATAAAAAACCTGCAAAGGATCATAAGTTTCCCAGAGTTACACAGAATCAATCCACCTATCAATCGATTCATAACATGTGCCCTTCAGATACCTGTCTGGCCTGGCCCACCTTCCCCAGGGACCCTCAATATCTGCACACCATGCAGCTCTGCCTGCCATTTCTGCCCCAACCCAACCCCACGGGCACAGTGAGCCTTAGCACCCCCACCCTGCCAGGGGCCGCCTCCTATTGCAAAATGCTAGGGCAGGCACGACAGTCCTCTGGCCCAGGCGCAGTGGGCCCTGATGTGGGAGTTGCAGTAACATGCTGCCCAGGGCCCCTTCACACTGTCTAGGTTCGTGGGGACAGCCTCTCTGGGACCCTCTCAACCCCTGGGGCAAGAGTCCCCCATTCCTCTTAACCTCATGTAGTGCTGGGCCTGGCTCACTGACGGCACAGAACCACCAATCAAATCTGAGATTAGTTGTGTGCTGTGTGCACAACACTGCACTTGGGCTGGGAGCCTACACAGGCCCATCTGCACCTGGGTAGGAGGTAGAACATGGTAGGGGGACCCTCACCTCCCCCGACAGAGAGGATGCCAGAGGGGGCTGTGCCCATTGGCAGGCACAGTGCTGCAGTGAGCCAGGCTGTGCACTTCACACATGGGGACCCAGCCAGGGCTTCCTGAGGGTGACAGCAGGAGGTTAAAGGCCTCAGGGCAAAACCTCCCTGAAGCAGAACTTCCAGGGCCAAGCTGTCAAGTTCTCAATCAGAAACCCTGAGGCCCCAGTGGAAGGGCAGGGATGAGCCTGTAACTCAGCCCCTACAAAATCCCAATCTTAATACCACTGAGAAACCAGCTCCTCATCCCATCTGCCTAACAGGAAAAGGGGACTCTCACTCTGGAAAAATGGCATCATAGGGCCTCTGTGGATCTTTTATACTCGATGCTCAGAGCAAGACAGAAAGTCACTGGACATAGGAGGGGGGTGCAGGCTTGGGAAACTAAACACTCCCAGGCCAGTTAGGCTGTGAAACAACAAACATGTATACACGCTCACACACACTATCACGGGTGTCTGAGAGCTCTGAAGCCAAAAGAAAAATCATTCACTCTACTTTCATTTTCCATTTTGCTCAAAATTTTCTGACCTAATCCCAACCTTGGTTTTCTGTGCAGAGGTGCAGCCGAGTCTCTGGACACCAGAGGCCTGGGCCTACTCCTGTGGGCACAGCCCCAACAGTAAGGACACACAGGCCCCATGCGCCCAGATGTCGGGACAGTCTATGGGTGTCTCCCTGTCACACACACCACAACTGTGAACCAAACCCAGGGTACAAATAACTCAGGCAGGGTGGACAGCAGGGACTGGAAGTGACAGGAAGGGGAAGGAGAGCTCTGGGCTGAAGCAATGACAGTGGCACACCATGGAAGAAGCCGGTGCGCAAGGTCTGACCTGAGGAAACTGTGCTGAACATCACAAGATGCAGATAAAATGACAAGGGAAACAAGCCAGGTGGTCAGGGTGTGCACACAGGTGGTCACCTGGTCAGATGCACTGCGTCTGGAGACACATGAGCCTTCTGAGAACCACCACACCCACCCTCAGCTGACAGACAAGTCAGGGGCACCTGGCGTGTGAGCAGATCCACTGGTCAATAATTGCTACGCCGCCATCTTTGTAGAGTTCTAGTTCTTCCCAAGTGGGTTCAAACCTCACCATTTCTGGTAACAGTTTTTTTAGCTCTTCGTATTCTGCAAAGTAAAAGGAGAGGCCTTTGATCTAGGCTCTGCAGGAGCACACACGCTCTGCTGCTTGTGGAATCTTCAGAATCTGACTATAAGGGGAAGACACAATTCAGCTTTCTCCTCCCAGAGTAACAGGTGAATACTATGCATGCCTGGATTGACCAGAATTTAACCATGGCTCACAAAGAATGGAAGAGAGTCTCGAGTTAAAGCTCCATACCCTTTCTGATGGCATCTGTGGCCACAAACACTGTGTCCAGCTGGTGAGTCTTCATCAGGCTGCGGATCTTCCTCACGGCCCCCTCCAGGCTGGGCACATCCTCTCTGTGGCCCCAGATAAAATCTTTCCTTCTCAGGTGGACACCAAGGTAGGGCCCCCCGAGTGAAGAGCCCAGCTTGACCTAGCAAAGAACCACAGGACGTGCTGAAACTGCTGGGGGAAGTGGGGAGCTGAGCAGGTGGGAGCTCACCCTGGACCCCCGCAGGACATGCATTTCCACCTCAGGGGTCACCTTCAAGTCTGTCCAAGGGATTCGCAGACAGAATCTCGGGGGGACTAGATATCTTCTCAAGACCATAAAGTTAATTACTATAGGCCCTTTTATCTGGATAAAATTAAAATATTTTTTAAAAATTAAACACTTGGAGGGGCAACGCCTGTGGCTCAGCTGGTAGGGCGCTGGCCCCATATACCGAGGGTAGTGGGTTCAAACCCAGCCCTGGCCAAACTGCAACAAAAATATAGCTAGCCCTTGTGGTAGACACCTGTAGTTCCAGCTACTTGGGAGGCTGAGGCAAGAGAATCACTTAAGCCCAGGAGTTGGAGGTTGCTGTGAGCTGTGACACCATGGCACTCTATGAAGGGCAATAAAGTGAGACTGTGTCTCTTAAAAAAAAAAATTAAACACTTGAATTAGAAAAAACCAAATGGAATAAAAACCATATAAAATATTTTTTTTCCACTAAAAATGTACAAGCAACTTGACTATTGCTTGAACCCTGCCCTATCCCTTGGAACCAACTCTCGTATTCCACAATAATAGTTGGGTGCCATGCTACTCCACCCTGTGAAGCTACTCCTCTCCGTGAGGCTACTCCTACCCAGGAGGCTGCTCCTCCCTGTGAAGCTACTCCTGCCCCTGAGGATACTCCTCCCTGTGAGGCTGCTCCTCCCTGTGAGGCTACTCCTCCCTATGAGGCTACTCCTGCCTGTGAGGCTGCTCCTCCCTGTGAGGCTACTCCTCCCTAAGAGGCTACTCCTCCTTGTGAGGCTGCTCCTCCCTGTGAGGCTACTCCTCCCTATGAAGCTACTCCTGCCTGTGAGGCTGCTCCTCCCTGTGAGGCTACTCCTGCCTGTGAGGCTGCTCCTGCCTATGACTCTACTCCTGCCTATAACGTGTTTTGCTGTTAAAAACAAAGCAAAAAAGAGATGATGAAAATGATAAAAAAAAAAGGTCAATGTGAATAAGCAAAATACTGCTTGTAGAAATTACATTATAGAAAAACCTACATGTTAAACAAATAACAAAACGACAATACTAGGCCAAATGGTCTTAACAGTGTTTCTGGGCGAGTCTGGGTGACTCCTGCCTTTTGGAAATGTAACTCTGATCACCATCTTTTACTTCGTACTTTAATATTTTTCACCTCACTTTACAAACAATCCTTCATTACAGTCTAGACCTATAACAATGTCCAAATTCTAGTAAAGAGAGAATTGCATGGTGCAACCTCCTGGAGTTTGCGCCAAGGCGAGGGGTCCACAGAGCTTCAGCACTGGGTCCGTCCCCACATCAAGTAATTACGGTAACTCGCTTCTGGAAAGGGACCACCACATCTACAAGGGACAGAGGCACCAACTCCTGTTCTGACTTCTTAAATTTATTGGATGAGTTTTGGGGCATCTGAAGAGAGAATTTACATTTTCACTAATTAACAAAAATACCTTCATCTTTGTCCAGTCCTCCTCAAAGGGGATCTTGTCCGCGTGGTCTGTGGAGTTCAGGTACCTGCTCCTGAACTCATCTCCCACCGCCCGTAGGTGCCTGGCAAACACCATGCTCCGCCGGCTCTGTGGACACACAGGGCCCTGAGCGCTGCCCCCATGGTTTCAGAGGACGGGCTGCAGCGTGGACTGCCTGCCTGCCCTCCAGACCTCCTGAGCGGGGCTCTTTTTGGCCTTTCACTGCCCACGCCCTGCTGCAACAATCCTCGCAAGCACTTCCCCCATCACAGGTGCCTGGGAACCAGGGTTGTCCCTGCAGAGGCTCTCGAAGAGGCTCCATGTGAAGCCACTTCCTACCCCAAACCAGCAGAGCACGAGGGCCAGGCCCCCGGGCAAGAAGTGGCCAGTCACTCAAAGGGTTCCCTTAGCTAGCAGGCTCTCCCTGGTTTCTCCCCAACTTGAAATTTTAGGCTTTGCTTAGTAAGCACCATGTCGAACAGGATTAAACTGCAAGAGTCCTGCTGGAGCAAGGACCGTATCTCTGGCAAACCAGACACCAGCTCTCTCAGCCGTTCCCAACACGGACATACCAGCTGATGATGCAGGAGAACCAGCTGCTCTCCCTGACTCTGTCACTACTCACTCATGGTAACTGTGGTGTCATCAAAGGTCACTAATTCCAATTTTAAAGACTTACTGCAGAAAACGTTCCCACTTTCCAAAACTAAACAGAGAGGAAAGAAGGGCTCTAAGCCCCCACCAAGGAAGCCAGTGCCTCAGGGGCCCCCCACTCCACTCAGGGCCTTCCTTGGAGGCAGGAGTGCCACAGCCCAGCGGGGTTCCTGAGGCCCAGCCCAAGCTCAGCCGGCCCAAAGTAAGATGCAGAGTCTGTCTGCTATGTGGGGCAAAAGGCCAAAAACCCATGGCTTCCAGGAGCCTCACAATTTTAATCGGCAACGACAAGGAAACACATTGTCAGCTGTTTCACATCACACAACTTTAGGAGAGCGCCCCCAGGGATACTCACGTCCCAGTACTCTTTTCCTCCGTAGTGGTCATGCAGTAGGTTTTCAGCTCTGTCTAACATCACAGACCTATTTTTAACAAAAGGAAAATAAAGAGCTTAATGATGTAAGAGTCAGGAGAGATCACACTCTCTCTGGGAGAGCACAGGGTGGGCAAGCCCAGGCCAGGGAAACAGTGGGAGACCAAGTCCTCAAGGGACCCTGACCAAATTAGCTGCCAGCCTCAACCATGGTCAGGAGAGGGTATCAATCCCTACAATCAACCCGAAAATGACATCAGAGAAAAGGATTTCCTAACATAATGGATTTATTTGGGAGCAAGGACAAAGGATGCCTAGCCACGGAAAGCCACAGGATTAAGCACAAAGGGAAGCTCTTCCTTTTTTTTTGAGACAGAATCTCACTTTGTAGCCCTTGGTAGAGTGCTGTGGTGTCATAGCTCACAGCAACCTCAAACTCTTGGGCTCAAGCGATTCTCTTGCCTCAGCCTCCCAAGTAGCTGGAACTACAGGCACCCACCACAACACTTGGCTATTTTTAGAGACAGGGTTTCCCTCTGGCTCAGGCTGGTCTCGAACTCGTGAGCTCAGGCAATCCACCTGCTGTGGGGTCCCAGAGTGCCAGGATTACAGGCGCGAGCCACTGCACCCAGCATGAAAGGAAGCTCTTATTCAGTACAGAGACATTCACCTGAGCTGCTTAGACACAGAGGAAGTAACTCTGGAGGCTCAGAGCCAGAGCTGCCACCAGTTCACCAAAGTGGATGCCATTACTGGGCAGTGTTCTTCTGAGAGCATCTTACAGAGTCGCTGCAGTCTGCAGGAGTGTCTGGTGATAGCCTGCTCACCGCAGGACATGTACACATGGACGCACAAGGCAGGGCAGGATATGCAGGGACTTCTCAGGGGGCCCCCTAGAAACCCTTAGACGTGCAAGCAGGAGCCTACCCCTCAGGGCTGTCCCAGCTCCAATCTATCTGAGTTGGACAGGACAATCTCACCCTGGTGTCTGCAACTTTCACACTATGTGATTCTAACACCTGTGAAGTGTTTCTCCTATTGTAGCCACTGTAGCAGCTGTCACCCAATTCACCTGTGACTGGCTATACAAAAAAAAAAAAAATGGACAACAGACAAAACAAATGAAACAAGCAAATAGAAGCCGGCAGTACATTAGAAGAACAACACACATAACAAAAGGAGTTCATTCCAGGAAAGCACAGACAGCTCAATGCCAGGGAACCTATCACGTAACTTACCACAGGTAAAGGAGCAAAGCCATATAAGGACAGATGCCGTCACAAAGGCAAAAAGAGTCAGTATCTGCTCCTGTCACCCAAAGAATCACCCTAACAAGACAGGGATAGGTGCTCCCTAGGACAAGAGAGACCGTCCCTCACGGGGTGACACAGACATAGCACCTACCCATCAGGACTGGGTGGCCTGAGAGGGCAGCTCGAGATACATGGAACCTTTGCTCTTAACGCAGCATAACTTTTAGTGGCTCAAAGAATTAAATGTGAAAACTGAAAAAGCGTTAATTAGACCACACCAGCACATGGCTCACACCTGTGACCCCAGCACAGTGAAAGGCCCAGGCAACTGGGGACGGGACAGAATTATAGACAGAGTCCTTATCTAACAAAAACAATCAATGTAATCTGGTTCTATGTACCCTCAATGAATCCCCAACAATAAAAAAGAAAAAGAAAGGCCCAGGCAGGAGGATTGTTGGGGCCAGGAGTTCAAGACCAGCCTGAGCAACATAGTGAGACCTTATCCCTACAAAAAATAGAAAAATTAACCCGGCATGGTGGCACCTGCAGTCCCAGCTACTCGAGAGGATGATGAAAAAGAAGAATACTCAGATGGTAAAAGTTGGGATTAGAGGCTCGGCTCCTATAGCTCAACCAGCTAAGG
>NW_003852523.1:4620593-4639984 GCF_000181295.1 Otolemur garnettii
ATTGTTGTTTGGCGGGCCCGGGCTGGGGATTCGAACCCGCCACCTTAGGTGTATGTGGCTGGTGCCTTAGCCACTTGAGCCACAGGCGCCGAGCCGAGCAAAGACTTCTCTACAAAACCTTTTCCATTTGGAATCAATCCAAGGCCACCAACATAGGCTGGTCCAATAAATTCTCCTACATCTGTGCAAAAACAGCTGTGAAAGAATGAGGTATGCCCATGGGTCCTTAACAATACCCAAAATGTGTAATCACATGGGAAAAAGGGCAAACCACCAGGTGAAGGTACATGTCATGTACACGGCCTGATTCGTGTGTTTAGACAGATATGTACACTGACATGAGGTTAGTTCTGGTGAGACGGAGCCTCGGTAAGTAGTGGCTGCTTGCTATGAGCTTTACTATAAAACACGGTGGTGTACTTAGCAATGTGCATTCTGTTGCGCATGTGTGAGCAGTGTCCTAACGTGAACTCTCTGTATCCCCACACGCCCTAGGGGCCCTGCCCCACTGTTCACAGGGAACTATCTCCAACTTCATGCAAATGATACCAGACTACACTTACTTTTATCATTCTCTCACTAGACATTATATCCCAACTGACTTTTATCAAATGTAGCAGCACCCCCAGTTTAGAGCACGTCACTCTCTATTGGGCCTGCTGTGGATGGGCATGTGGTACCTGGTCCAGGTGTGGCACGGCTGGTCTCAAACAGGTGCCTGGTATATATGTGGTGCAGCCACAGGGTAGGCTCACAAAGCCACAAGGCTTAACCATGCTCCCCAGCAGTTCCACCAAATTCTGCTGCCAGGAGCAGCCCATGTGCCCCTATTGCCCCACCCCGCAGTGGAGGCTTATTTTCCTGAACACCCCTGAAGCTGGGCCACCTTCTCGGGTTCACAGCAGCTGTGCCCATAATGATGTGCAAACTATCTGTGGCCCAGCTCACACCCCTGCCTGCCCTGTGCTTGGACACAGCTCTTAATCCATTAGATGTGCTGCCAGGGCCTTCCCCATCTCTGTGGTCTGTCTTCACTGTTGTGATGGAAATTCTTTAACCTGACGATTTACTGATCCTTTTTGGGGGGAGTGTGTTCCACATCTCATTTAAGATGTGATCCTTAACACCAAGGTTGTGGGCTTCCTAGGGCTCCGCCTTTCTGTTAGGCCTCCAGCCCACCTGGGTAGGTCTCCCTGCTGGTGTCCTCTCCGCTCCCCTGAACAAGGGTTTCTGTCCAATTAGGACTAGCTGCTCCCCAGCCTCTCTCTGGCCTCAGCTCCCTCCTAACCTGGAAATGTGAGTCCAAATATAGTGACTAGCAAGATTATATCCCACAGGACCAAAATCAGACAGCTCTGCTTCTGAAACTCAGATACTGTAATGAAAAAGACCCATACCTAGGACAGTATGAACAGTGAATCTCAACAAATTCAGTCCAGTTCCCTCAATAATTCCACTTTTCTATAAGTGATAATGGGATGTCCTGAGCAGCTGGAGCCATGTGCCCTCTGTTCACAAAGGGCCACTGCAGCTGTTAAGAGGCCATGAGGGTCGGCCTGCCATATCTGCAGACAGATCCTGGCCTGCTCTCCCAAGGGCTCTGGTCGTCCCTGCCATGCAGGGAGTGGAGCTTGCTGTAGTCAGGCCAGCTGTCAGCATCTCCCTGGGGCCAGCTGCCACCCAGTGGGGAGAGCAAGAGGCTATATCACAATCCCCCAGACCCATGAGGTGAGAAAATGAGTAAACCAGAGCAGGTGAGGGATGAAATTATAAAAGCTCCCTTGGTGCAGGGAAGACCCATGGCCTGAACCCACCCAGCCACTCCCCCAGCTCCTCCTTGAGCATCTGTGGGAACTCATCCTTGCCACAGCCCTTGAAGCCCCTCCTCATGGCTGCAGAACTGGGTCTCCCATCTCTACCACCAGCCAGCTGTAACCCGATTCTATGTGAAGTTCAATTTGCAGCTTCCCCAGGGGCCACAGGCTGTGGAGGGGCCTGAGCTGGGGCGTGCAGGTGGGGAAACAGATAGGAGGAGAGTCCTATGCCCTCACCACAGCCATAGCACAGGCACCCACTGCCTGGAGGGCCAGGCCCAGGGCCGGCTGGGCCAGCACTCACCGAGCAGAAGTGTTTTTCAGAAGTACAGGTGCAATGACAGAAGCCGATCCTTGGACAGACAGACAGGAAACGTTTAACCCCCTGGTTTCCTCATAACCCCAAAACCATCCTCTGCAAAACAAAACCCACAGGACTTGTATTACTTTTGCTTTCACACGGGCAACAAAACACAATCCAGACATACAGCACACAAAGTGGCTCAACTGGGATGAAACATAGCTGCTGCGTTTAGGAAAAACTTACTGATCCTGGTTGTGATGTTCTTGTGAAAATTTTAAAAAAATTTTAAAGAAAACCATGAATTTCAGTTTGATTTGATTCCTGGGCTGCTGAAGCTTTCCTCATGATTCTGGACAGTTCTGCTCACAGATAGAGGTAGGGGTGGTGAAGACCCTGCAGAGCCGGAGTGGTGGTCACTGTCACGTCATACAACCTCAACACTTTACAGGTGATGTTGCTAAGTGACAGCTCTGCCGAGGAAGGGCTGCATCAGAGCCCCTGGGGGTAAGGCCCACAGCTACAGTCAGTAACAGATCTCACTCAGGAGTGTTTATTAAAACGACCTGAGCTCCTGTTTGTGCAGGGGCAGGAGGGCGCTGGCTGGTCCTGAGGCTGCCGCACAAAGGAGACATAGGCCTGCTCATCAGGACATAGGGAAGGGGGTCCTCAGGGCCCTGTGAGACGGCAGACTTGGCGAGTGCCACTGGTGCTCTGTAGTGGTACCTGTAATACTCATGCTTGTCTTGCGAGTACAGGAGCTGATCGATGCATGGCCGAGCATCCACCTTCTCCTCCCAGGTCCCCTCCTTCCACCCCTCAGCATAACTCTGCAGGACGTAGACCTGGTCAATGAAGGGCCCTCCAGACTCTGGGGACAACAAGGAGAATCACAGCAGTAATGATAATCAGAGTGAGTTCACGGCTCCCACCGCACAGCCACCAGCGCGGGTGGCTTTTACCAATTTATTTAAGGCCATCTTATTCCCACAAAGGGCTAGAGGTCAGGCAAGACAAACATCTTCTGGCTCAGCTGCACAGCCCCTCCCCGCCACCCATGCTCCTCCAGTGCCTGAGTGCTTCCTCCTCAGGGACCTGCCTGGGCAGCTCCCTGCCCAAACTATCCCCTCCAGGCTGGCTCTGACCTGCCCCCCACCTGTCTGATTTCTCCCCTCAAACTCTTCGAATCTAACTGATTATTTCACTTGGTGACTGTGCTGTTTCTGCTAGGACAGGGGCTCTAGGACAGCAGCAGGCTGTCCCCAAGGCTATCTCCTTCCCCCAAGAAGGTGCCAACTGCCACATCCTAGGGATCAATAAAGATCTGCTCAAAGACGGATTGAACATGGCCAGGGACGAGAAAGTGGAATTCTGGTCTTTTTTCACACTCACTCATGACTGTGTAGCCGGTGGCTGAGGCCAGAGCTACAGGGGTGGGTGTGACAGGGACCCTATATGCTGGGGCCCTGCTAGCCGAGACACAGGCTTCTTCAAGTGCAGTCTCCTGGCAGCCCTGTCCTAGAACAAATACTCCCTTCCTTCCCCCTAATAGATGAAGACTCAGCAAGTCCCAGGCTGGTCAATGGCAGGGAGGTGTCAAAACAGAGCATGGGCCTCAGCAGTTCATGACACAAGGCACTACCTTCACTGTACTGCTCCTGGTCCTGCTCCAGCCTGAGGGATGGAGGCATAGAAAACAGCAGAGAGGAGTCCCCAGCCCCTCCCAGACACTAAGCCCAGACTCATTTACAGCAGCCTGAGTCTCCGAAGTTACTCATTCTTGTTCAAGGCCTCCCTAATGCAGCAGAGAAGTATCGTTTGCTTATGAATTTATATGTTCCAAACAAAATTAAAGAAAGCTCTAAATGCCTTTATTCTTAAAAAAGCTTTAATTCCTCTCTAAAAAATTAACAGAAAGATCGGGCAGCAGGAAATTAAACAAGATGTACCTGCAGAGGTCCTCACTGGCACTGTAGTGAGACACCACACAGTCTGCTCCACACACACGCCCTCCTCCATGTAAAATGCCTTTGGCACAGGGAGCCGAGTCCTCCTAGGATGATATCCAGGCCTGGCACTTTTTTAGGGCAGCTCTAACTCAATTCTGCCTACTTGCCAGGCTGCCATGGTTTTCAGAGGTGAGAGGGCACATATACTTCAAGTCCGTTTCTGCTGGAGTGTTATGAAAGGTCACTGGTAGTCTAGGGAAAGTAAGCTCTGCACAGAGCAGGAGCTACAACAGGCCTGAGGGAGATGTGTGAGGTGATCCAGGGTGCCGGCAAGACTCCAGTGGGCTTGTGGCAATCTTGAGCTCTGCCTAATGTCTACGTCAGAAATGAGGCCTGGTCCAGAGGCACATGCCAATAGTCCTATTGCTTTGGGAGGGCAAAGCAGGAGGATCATTTGAGGCCAGGAGTTTGAGAATAGCCTGAGCAACATGAAGAGACCCTGTCTCTACCAAAAATGTAAAAATTAGCCAGGTGTGGCAGCATATGCCTGTAGTCCCGGCCTCTAGGGAGGATAAGGCAAAAGGATCACTTGAGCCCAGGAGTTTAAGGTTACGGTGAGCTACGATGATGCCACTGCACTCCAGCCTGGGTGACAGAGCAAGTCCCTGTCCCTAAAGAAAGAAGGAAACAACTGCTTGGCCCCAGTTATGCCACCACAGCCCTTCAGCCTAGAGCTCTGCCTCACCTGCAATGAACTGCTCATATTCAATGACAGGGATGTTTTGATTGAGACTTGGAAGATCAAAAAACTCGGACCAGGGAATCCGGACCTGATGGATGTCAGGACTCTGCCAGTGATACAGGCGCCCCCATGGGGGTAGGACAAGCACCCACTCCTCTGTCTTTAGAAGAGTCTTCAGAAGGGAGGCGATGCGAATGTAGACATCCCTGCGGAGGTTGAAGCCTTCCGGGGGGTTGACATCATACAGAAGATACCTGAGCAGGGAGGACCAGGACACCAGTCTTGAATGCTGAAGACTCTGCACAGAAAACCTGATTCACATACAAGTCTCAGCACATTGCTGGAATACGGACACTTACAATTGTTTCTAGTTTGGAAACCAAAGGCAAGTGCTCACCTGTTTCTGTATGACCCATCTCTTACAGCCCTTGAGTAGGAGTAGCAGGCGTCCTAACATCTTTTAACAATTAGTGATAATTCAAAACTAAGACTAGAGGAATCTTGGTGACTAGAACCTGAGATCAGTACTCCTGTGGTTCTCAAAGTGGTTTGGTCTAAAGATCTCTTTACACTCTAAACAATTGTTGAGGACCCCAAATGGCTACTGTGTATGTGAGTTATAGCTATTGGTAGCATCTATATTAGAAGTTAAAGCTAGAAGTATTCACAAAGTCACTTAAAAATAAGCCTATCACATGTTAAATAAAAAATAAGTGTACTTTTCAACGTAAAACTAATAAGTGAGAAGAATGGCAATGCTTTTAATTTCTGCACATCTCTTTCGGGTCTGGTGATAGCTGGACTCTCAACTCTGTTTCTGCATTCAACCTGCTGAGCTATCACAGATCAGGTGGCCTCTGGAAAAACTCCACAGTGAACTCACAGAGGAATGAAAAAGGAAAATACCAATTCTAGTATTACCAGAATGGTTCTGAAACCTCAGGGATCCCTGGACACATTTTAAGAACTACTGTCCTATCCAAAGCAAGACCCCTCCCTGTCTATAAAATCCCTAGGCAAAGGTCACCCAGCTTCTGTGAGGATCCTGTCCTTGCACTTCTCACCACCCCTTGTCTGTATTAGCTTATTTATTTATTTATTGAGAAACAGAGTCTCACTTTAGCCTCACTCTACGCCTCAGTAGAGTGCTGTGACGTCACAGCTCACAGTAACCTCCAACTCCTGGACTTAGGTGATCCTCTTGCCTCTGCCTCCCGAGCAGCTGGGACTACAGGTGCTCACCACAACGCCCAGCTATTTTTTGTTGCAGTTTGGCCGGGGTCGGGTTCGAACCCGCCACCCTCGGTATATGGGGCCGGAGCCCTACCCACTGAGCCACAGGTGCTGCCCCTGTGTTAGCCTTTTGCACAGACTTCCTCGCTACGGGTACAGCTGTGTGTAATCCTGGTTTACCTCTCCAACCCCTCCAAAGACTTAGGACACCGAAAGGAAGAGGTCTTTGAACCATCTTCTATCCCTGGCACTATCAGAGGGCCTGTTTGGTACCAAGCCCTCCGTAACTGGCGAATATCAGAGAAGCCTGTTTCATGCCAGAGACTTATCAAGAACGTCCAACATCTGGATGGAGACTGAATGGTTCTGTGCAGATACACGAGAACCATCCCAATGAAACACTTGATTCCAGAGCCCCTCAAACCCAGACCTGCACCACCTGACAAGGAGTGGCGGGGTTCGGCCCTTAGGCTGTGTCCTCCCCGGTGCCCGCCCACTGACCCCCGCCGCAGCCCACTGAGTCCTACCCAGTAGCGGCTCACTGACCCCGGCCCGGCCCACTGAACCCCTGTCCCTCCCCACGGGCTCCCGCCTCATTCCTCGAGCTGGGCCCACGGTCGGCGCCACGGACGAGCGTTTACCGTCTGCGGGACGCTGCTCCCGACAGGATGTCGGCCGCCGACTGGCCAGGCCAAAATTCCTCTCTGGAGGCCGAAACCGGCGGCCAGTTAATTGCCCAGAGCAGCACGTAAACGACGCCGAGCGCCGCCATGGCCCCTAGCGGCCACGCACTTCCGGCGCCAGCTCCCCGCCCCGGAAACCATGAATGCCCCGCCCCTGTGAAGCGCGTTATCTGTCACCACGGCAACGCGGAGACGCCAGTTTCACGCATGCGTCTGGTGGCGGAGGGCGTGAGGTGCGCATGCGCAGCGCCTCTGCCCTCGCTGGAGGTCTACCACAACCTAGTGTCCAGTCAGCTCCTAGCTTTTCCCCACGTGGGTGGCAGCGGGTCATGCAGGCACTGACTCCACGTACTCATCCAGCTGAGACCCAGCATGGAGCCCCGCGCCACTCTCGGCTCCCCAACCCGGCGTCCCGAGCTCCTGTCCTGCGAGGGGTGTCCCGGGGAAGGGGGCGGAGCCAGCGTCCGGAGTGGTGACAGATCCCGGCTGGGCCGCAGCTGCTGTCCTTTCAGCTCCTCCGGCGCGGGTATTAAATGTATTTATCGTTTGGGGCGTTTAGAGGGAACATCCAGAAGCAGGGGTGCTCTCCGGCCGCACCGCACACGGGAGCAGACCCGGCAGGCTCTGGTGACCTCTGCTCGCCGGTCCTGGGCGCCCGCTGTGACAGCCGTGTCAGATTTCTGACTAATAGCATTTCTGGGCAAATTCCTTGAAGGGTACAGATTACTAAAACTGACACCAAAAAAGACAAAACATAAATTGCTCTTCATCTGTTTAATTGAATGTGCAGTCAAATTTGAAATCAAGCATCTCAGGCCCAGGAGGCTAACCTGGTGAATTTTTTTTTTTTAATTTTTGCTTTCAGTTGGCTTTCAATTGTCTTAGTTTGGAGTGTTTTTTTTTCTTTTATTAATTTTTTTATTGAGACAGTCTCACTTTGTGGTCCTCAGTAGAGTGCTGTGGCATCACAGCTCATAGCAACCTCCAACTCTTGGAAGTTGAAGCGATTCTCTTGTCTCAGCCTCCCAAGTAGCTGTGACTACAGAGGCCCGACACAACACCCAGCTTTTTTTTTTTTTTTTTTTTGAGACAGAGCCTCAAGCTATCCCCCTAGGTAGAGTGCCATGGCATCACGCTCACAGCAACCTCCAACTCCTAGGCTCAAGCGAGTCTCCTGCCTCAGCCTCCCACGTAGCTGGGACCACAGGCGCCCGCCACAACGCCTGGCCATTTTTTGGTTGTAGCCATCATTGTTGTTTGGCGGCCCGGGCTGGGGATTTGAACCCACCACCTTAGGTGTATGTGGCTGGCGCCTTAGCCGCTTAAGCCACAGGCACCAAGCCCACCTGGCTTTTTTTAAGGGAAACAAGCTTACTCTTGCTCAGGCTGGTCTAACTTCTGAGCTCTGGGCAGTCCACCCGCCTCAACATCCCAGAGTGCTAGGATTACAGGCGTGAGCTACCACGTCTGGCCTGGTGAATTCTTTTTAAAGAGGAAGTAGTACTAGTCCTACCATTCAGAAAGTGGAAGTGGACAGAAGATGTCCTAACTTGATTTATGAGGCCAGCATTATCCAGATAGCAAGATCAGACAAAGACATCACAGGGAGAGAAAAGCATGCACTAACATCTTTGGTGAATTTAATAAACTGGCAAATGGGATCTATATTGCCTACCTGTCCATATGAAGCAAACATTAAATATCTAACACTAACTTACAGAGTGGTTTTAAAGCTGCGGTGATCAAGGGGTGTGTTAGTACTGAAAGATGGATGTGCACAACCATGGAGCCAAAGAGGTGGCAGAGAACCCAGAGCACACATGTGCCAAATGGTGGTGGAACAATTGGACAGCTATTTGAAAGAAAAAGACTCAGTTGCACACAAAATCATGAAACTTAAAAGAAGAAAAAAGACAAATCAAATGTCATCAAAAAGTAAAACTTTCTGTTCCTTGAAAGACACTGTTAAGAAAATAACAAAAGCCAGGGACTGGGAGAAAACATTCATAATAACCTATCTGACAAAGGACTTGAATTAGAACATGTAAATATCTTTTAAAATTCAGAAATTTGATGAGAGAAAGACAGACAACCCAACACGAAAAGGAAGATGTGCAGACAGCCAATGAGCACATGAAAGGGTGCTCAATATCTCTGAGATGTAAGGAGAACGGACATTAAAATCGCAGTGGGTACCACTGTCCACCCCCTGAAATGGTGAAATGACAAACATTGACAATAGTGAGTTTTGTGAGGGTGTAGAGCAGCCATGACCATGACACGGATGTAAGTGGTGCTCCCCCTTGGAAGTCATTTCAACAGTTTCTGTTTTGTCTTGGCTGTGGTCCCAGCAGGACTCCCAGGGTGTCCAAATAGGGGGTTGTTGGGATTCCAAAGAAAGAAGTGCCAAGAGCTAGGTGCTCAGTCCAGAGTGTTTGTTAGGAGAACTGCAGATGGAAAGGGCTACAGCATGTCCTCCACACAGCCAGACAAAGCATGCACCACCTAGGTTTGTCCTCAGTGAGGGGGCTGAATGTAGAGTTTTAGGAAAACTCTGGGAATGTGGGCCAGGACTGGCTCTTTTACTGTTTTGGGTCCAAGCAGTGAAGAAGCTGTGTGCTTCCCGGTCAGGGCCCAGAAGGTGGGGTGGGGTGCCTCAGCCCTGAGTGCACAGAGCCATCCAAATTAGGTGTCTTTTGTGGTCATTTCACCAGGAGCCCACAGCACTGCAGCCATGCTTGGCTGTGGCTCCAAAGACAGGCAGTCCCTACGAACAGGGCTGTGCCCCTCATGTCATGGACATCTGTGCCAGCTGCCTTTGGGATTTCTGTCTGCAGTTATTTCTGTGGACAAATACTACTCTTTACAAAAGAATTGAGTGGAAAGGGGTATAGGGTGCACTTTTTCTTTTTTTCCTGGAATTGGCGATGGCCCAAATAGAAGGCAACTCACTTTATAAAGAGGGCTACAGAACTCTCCAAAACCAGAAACCAGAATGAAAACAAAGGCAGCACACAAAGCCAGAGAGGGCCACCCCCTGCCCTGGGCTGCATGGTCAGGCTGCAGGCCACACCTGCTGCAGGGAGCCTTCAGGATTGGGTGGGCTCCATTCTTAATACTGGTGTTAACCCAGACCTGGGGACTGCCTCCTTGCCCATCCTTGGTCTCTCCCAGGATGTAATTGGTCCCCAGCCAGCAGGGATACCAGGCGCCCACTGCCCACTCCTTCCTCCTCCCTCCTCCCGAGTCCACACCACCCTCCTTTAGGCTTGGGGGGTTCTTTACTGACCCCTTTGTTAGGAATGACCTGGGAGAAGCTTTATGAGTCTCTCATTAGAGAGAAAATAGTCTTTGTACAAATAACTGGAAATAACCCCATTTCCCCTCTATGGTGGCCGGTGGTGCGGCAGAGGGGACGCTGTGCCTGGCCCACCACAGTGGCGCCAGTAGAGAGCAGACGAACTCTTCGCCAGTGCCTCAAGTTACTCAGGCCCAGGACTGAGTTTGACAAGCTCAGAATGAGGGAACAAGGGCCCTCGCCCCGTGTGCACGGGGGGGGGCAGAAGAAAGCACAGAGCAGAGCTGGGCTGGCTGCAGGGAGCCCCCCAGGGCAGGCCTTGGGCCTCTGAGACCCCTGCTCAGGTGCCCAAAGATGGGCCCCGAAGCCTCCTGAAGGGGGAAGGGCAATGTAGCTCAATTTGGCCTCTGGTGGCTTATGGGTCCTGGACACCTACTGAAGGCCACACTTGACCCCTTTGGCCCCTGGGACATCAGATACCCTTACAAAATTCAGGAGGTTCAGCTGGGCAGCCCAGGTTCCCAGCCCCTAGAGGTTCCCTGAGCCCTGTGGTGGGGACATGGACAGGTCACAGGGCTCAGTGCTGGATCTCACTTGAGCCTGGCTGGTGCAGCCACAGTGTCCAGGGCAGAGGCAGATTCTTCTGGAAGCTGGGGCAGACCGCCATCTGGGCAGGGACCCTAAGGGGCCAGATGAAGGCACAGCCTAGAGCTCCCTGTGTCTCAGTAGCTGTGTTCACAAACATTCTGGGCCATGAGGGCGGCCTGGGAGCCAGCATGAGTGGAGGGCCATGGCCACCCTGCCAGGGAGATGGGGAGCCAGACCGTCAGGAGCAAATGCCCGTGGCCCTGCCCATCTGTGTGTTGGGACTGCCAGGCTCAGTGCAGAATCCCAGCCCTTGCTCATCACAAGTCCCTGTCATAAAACCCTGGCTTTTGTCCCTGGAAATGCTCAGTGAGGGCACTGCTTTCTGAATCACAGCATGGCAGGGAGTTCCAGTGTGGGTGCTTGAGGGCCAGAGGCCAAGACCAGAGGAGTCCTTAGCCCAGAGGCTGCCAACCAAGATGGCCCCATACTCGCCCTGCCAGTTCTGCAGCTGAGGGGGTGCCCACAGCCCCAGGCCACCATATGATGGAGACATGAAGAAGCCTGTGCCAGGGGCAGCTGACCATCGGGTAACCACCTGTGGTCATCCCCTGGGACCATCACCCAGGCGGCAGAGCTGGGACTGCCCTCTGTGCCATGAATGCCCAACACCTGTGGGGACTGGTCCTGAGGGGCTCAAGGTCCTTAGTGAGAACTTAGCCGTCCTGAAAACTAGACCAGGCCACCTCCTCTAGATGCCACCCCAAGCCTCCCGCCTGAGGCCTATGTGGGCACATGGCTCCTGTCCACCTGCCTGGACACAACCCATTGGCCCACGTTGCGGGTGGGGAGCAAAGCCTGGGCTGTGGGGCAGGTTCAGGGTGGGGGCCACTCTGCTACGATTTAGGACCCACTTGGAGCACTCCCACACCTGGACTTTCCAGCCTGACCTTTGCTTGGGGTGGGAGCAGCTGCCCTCCTGGCTACAGTGCAGCAGGGCGTGACCCACGGTGTGACCTCCTGGCGTGACTGGAGGCTCCTAAATGGAGGCTCCAGGAGAGAAACTGCCACTTACCAGGTATGAAAACAAAGACTAGACCACCCAGATGAACTTGGAAGCTCAGAAAATCATTTAAAAACGTCCTGAGTCCCGAATTTGGGCTTTAAGTAAGAGGTGCCCAGACTGTGATACCTGCCTGTCTGTATCCCCAGAGGGAGGTGTCTGTCTCCGGCAGCTTTTGGTGTGAGCTGCCTGCAAACATCCGCTCTCTGCAGAGCTGCAGTGTGGGAGGCCGCAGCAGCTGTGGGGGCATGTCGGCTGGAGCAGGAGCACAGCCAGGCTGCTCAGGATGTGTGACTGTCCCCCAGGCCTTTCTGGGATTGAAACATTGGCAAATGTCAAACAGTGCATAATTTGTTTTACTTAAGCAGGCTGCTCGTTTATGTTTGGAGGACTGGTCTCAAGGGCTGGTCTTCTTCCCTCGGATGAGCGTCAACAGAAATGGGGTCAGCAGCAGTGAGGGGGCTATCCTGGGGGTTCCTCTGTGAAGAAGCATAACCTGGAGTTTTGCTGACTCATAGGAGGTGTGACCCAGGTGCCGGTAACACATCCATGTGAACCTCCCCAGCAGTGCAAGTTCTGGGGTCTTGTGCCGGGTTCCAGTGCATCTCTTCCTTTGTATGAGGAATATACTAAAGTTAGAGCTAATAATGCCAATTCAGAATTGGGAGACGGCTAGTTACGGAGAAGACGCCAAGACACCAATATAACCATGATTACAAACGAGGCCTGGACACACAGCAGAGGCAGTCACGTGGGTGGCGGGCCTCTGGTTGGGCAGAGAGGGTGTGCTGGAGCATGAGCAGATTGGCACAGCCTTGCTGAGCCTGCACTCACTTCCTTGGGGGATGATAATGTGGTTCTGGTTATTTGGGGGGAAAAAGTGCATGGGTCCTTAGCTCCTCAGCAGGAGCCTTTCAGACAAGATAGGCACATCCAGGCAAATATTTCCTAAGGGGTTGGATCAAACCCCCCAAATATGGGCATGGGATGCTGGAGCATCCATTCCAATTGGAATGAAATTTATGTCTTAATACGCACCAGAGTGCCCCGGGGTGGGCACCCTCCCTGTCCATGTACTCACTGGGGACTCTGATGCTGCCACATGAGGACTGAACTCCTAGGAGCAGAATGTTCTGGACTTTACAGGTAAATAATCAGGGAGGGGAAATGATTGAAATCTGTGGTCCTTGGCATCCCTCTCCATGTCTGTCCCTTATCTGGCTGTGGACACTTGCTGCTTGGAGGCAGCACAAGATTCTAGGCGGGGGCCTTGAGTGCAGGCAAGAGAAAGCCCTGGAGCTAGCAGGACTGCAGCAATCTCTTGGTTTTGCAGGTCCAGAGAGACATGAGATAGTCAGCTACTTCAGCCTCTGCCAGGCCTACACCCAGGGCTCCCAGCACCTGCCCAGTTCAGGAGATACCTCAACAGGTGAATCTGTGCCCAGGTTTCTCAGAGGCCCTGGTGCCACTCGCCAAGAGCCCAGGCCCCTAGCAGTCTGGCTGACCCCGGTTGATCTGGGAGAACTTTCCCACAGCCAGCCCCTCCAGGCCACTTGAGGCTCCCAGCGATGGAATGATTGTCATCTAACTCCACAGTTTTCTGCAAACCACAGCTATCTTAATCTCACGAAACTGGGAAAGCCAGAGCATGAGAAGTTCAGAGAGATGGCTTTGAACCCCAGAAGCCCCTGCCTGGGAATGACCTCTGCTCGGTGACACTCGTTCTGGTGTCATCTGTCTCTCCCATCCCCACAGTTTAAGCTCATCCTCAGCACCACCCAGCCCTCCCCCAAGGCCCTTGTTATGAACTCCAATACCCATGGGCTGATGACTTCCCCTCAGGCTAGGCACGGCCACTCAGGGACCCAAGCCAATGCCACCCATGCGCTGGCTCTAGAGTGAGAGGCATGTGCCTGGCACGTCCCCGCCCCCCTCAAGAACCCCCATACCTGTGCCGGCCTGCTCTGCCCCCTTGAGTGGCTGCTCCTGCCTCTCCCAGGCCTCTGTTCCCTCCTCCATCTTTCCCACTGGCTGTTCCTATGAGCTCAAGGTCATCCTCTAACACAGCGGTTCTCAACCTATGGGTCACGACCCCTTTGGGGGTCGAACAACCCTTTCGGGTCACCTAAATACATCCTGCATATCAGATATTTACATTAAGATTCATAACAGTAGCAAAATTATAGTTATGAAGTAGCAACAAAAATAATTTTATGGTTGGTGGTCACCACAATATGAGGTACTGTATTAATGGGTCACGGCTTTAGGAAGGTTGAGAACCACTGCTCTAACGTGTCATCCTGCCAACCTGCCTCCCATGGCCTCCCAACCTGGCATTAGTCCACTGGGGTTTTGTCCCATCCCCCAGCCCTCCTCAGACCACCCTGACAGCTACCGCACCCACCTCTGAGGCTGCCTAGCCTGGGCCAGTACACTCCTGTGTCTTAAATATGGGGGCTGCACCCACACATTGTCTGTGTCCTGGGAAGCCATCCCATGGGGGTGGGAGGAGGAGTGTGTCCCAGTCCCCTGCACCTGAACTTGTGCCCTGCAGTCTCTTGGGCATTGCCTCGGGAGACAATGGGGTTTGTCCAGGTGGATCTAGGGGTCCTGCGCTGCCCAGCACTGTGCCTTGTGGAATGAAGATCAGGGGGACAACACTTGGCCCTTGCTCTACCCTCACACAGACCTGGCTGCAGGTGGGCAGGACACGAGGGCAAGAGCCCCTGTGTGTCCCCAAGAGCCCTCCACCCCTCAGCCCAGTCTCTCTCAGTGTCCCCACCTACAGAGGCCCTGCCACTACTGCCCTGGCCTCCCATCACCAGCCTCCCAGACTGTGGTGTCTTGGACGGAGTCTGATTTATAGATTGGAATAAACACCCCTGATTCTACCTCTTGCCAGTGAGAGGTTTGTGGCAAAGTTGTTTACCTCCCCCCTCACTAACCCACAGGCTGGACCATGCCCCGGGTGCTGCACATGGCCGTCAGTGTCCCCTGGGAACCAGGGCAAGATGCAATGTCCTGGGCGGGGCCCTGGTGTGTTAGCGCTGCCAGCGTGGGACAGATGGGGGCACTGAGCCTGCTGACTGCTCTGACCATTGGAGGGACAGGGTTTGACTGAGCAGCCCACAGGCCTGCAGTGGACACAGCACACAGCATGTGTGGAGAATGTGAACCCTGTGGCTGGGCAGGCCAAGATGCCTGATGCCCAGCTGCCTGTCACGTCTGGGGCAAGGCCACCTGGGCACAGGGGACAGGTCAATCTCCCCTTCTCCAGCCCTACTGACCCTGAGTGGCCTATAGCCTGGCTGGAGCTAATTGTGGTACTGCTCGGTGCTGTCACTGGCATTCTGGGTCATAAATATCACCCATGGGCCTCATCCTACAGGCCCACTTTGCGGCAGCCTGGGATGAGATAGCCCAAGATATTGATGGCAGGGCAGAGGCCCGGAACCAAGCTGCATGGGGGACCCTGGGCTGACCCTGTCCCCAGGATCCAGAACCCTGCACAGCTCAGAGCTCAGACCTGCTGGGAAGCCCAGGGTGAAGTTAGAACCGTCACCAGCACATGCCAGGCCCCTCCCATGCTGTGTCACTATGTGCCCAGTCCTGTGTGGGGCTGTCTCGGGGGTTGGTGTTTGCCAAGAGAAGGGACAGACATGCTTGTGGGAGAGGTAGGTGAGGTTCTCCGCAGGGTCTGTGGGGTCTGGGATTTCGACGTACTTATCCTGCCCCCACAGGGCTGCTGCCTCTCAGCAGTTCAGATATTTACTTGAAGATTTCAGAGCTTTAACATTCAGCCTCACAGAGGCCAGCAGAGGGGTGGGGGCAGTACTGGGAGGCCATCCTAATGCTTTTCTTTCACAAAGTCTGCGGTGGAGCCATCACCGCCCACTCAAAGGAAATGCCCCAGCATTGGCAGGGAGCTGTCCCCCGTCTGTGTAAGCCATGAGGACTGACCCCTCAAGCAGGCTGCACAGCCCTAGAGTGTAGACAGAACCTTCTGGCCTATCTCCAGGGAAACTGCTATCACTCCAGGCAGAGACAGAGGACAGCACTGGGCCTGTTCTCTACAGCTACTGGCATGTGAGGAGTGTCAACTTCCGTGGTAGCTGTAGGGGAGTGGATGGCTTTTCCTGCCTAGAGGTCTGAGGCATCCCCTAAATGTGCTAAGGTCAGGGGGCTGGCCAGCAGGCATCAGGCGCTGGCCCCAGCTCCAGGCAGCTGTCAGCAGCACACTGACAGGCCTACGCATGCTGAGAGTGGGGGGTGCTGGCCCAGGTCCCTTTTGTGGGTAGAGGCCATGGGCTAGGCTGAATCCATTTGTGCCACCTCCCTGGGCCAAGAGAGCCTCACCTGATTCCCCAGGGCCTCCAGGTCTCTCATCTCCTTGAGAGGACATGACTGCTCCTCCCACTTGGTGGGCTTAGGAAGCCAGCAAGAAATACAAGTTGCCAGTTGGGGGCACACAGAGGTCCTGCCTGGATGTTTGGACTTCGGAGGCCAACAGCGAATGCCTCCTCCCTCACTGCCTCTGGTGTGCAAAGGCCCGGATGCCCACCCCCAGGAAGCATGCAGTGGCTGGCCCACATGATGGGGAGGGCCAAGGGCAGGACCTACCTGCCCAAAGTGCCACCTTAGAGTGATGGGCACTGGGCTTTGTCCTACTGTCCATCAGTGGTGAGGATGTACCAGAGTCCAGGGGTGTGGAAGGCCCTGTCTAGAGTCTGAGGCACCTGCAGGTCCTGATTAGCCTTCAGGGTCTCCTTACTTCACTTCCAGGCACAGGGGCCAGCAGGCAGCAGCCTCCCCAACTCAGTCCAGGCAGAGAGAGGAAATGTCAACCTGGACTGCAGAGCTGAGTCGGCAGGAGCAGGGTCTCGAGGGTGTGTGGCCCCCGCCCTGGCAGAAGTTAGCACCTGGCTAGCGGGGATGTTCTTCCACACAGTCGTGGTCTGGGTGGACGCACAGCTGCTGACACTGAGGACGGTGCTGCCCAACCCTCTGTCTAGGATGGGGTCAGGACTGAATTGTGTCTCTTAAAATGCCTTTCTTGGAGCCCTGACTCCAGGGACCTCATTGTGGGACTGGATTTGGAGTCAGGGTCTTTAAAGATGTGGTTAGGATAAAGTGAGGCCAGCAGGGTGGTCCCTGGTCCAATCTGACTGGTGCTCTTATGGGAGGAGGAGTGAGGACACAGAGGCATAGGAGGGACGACCCCTGAGGACATGCCCAGGGAGAGGCCTCAGAGGAGCCAGCCCTGCCAGGTCCTGACCTTGGACTTCTGCCTGCAGGACTAGGAGATGATAAATGTCTGCTGTGTATTAGGCCAATCCATGGTCCCTTGTCATGGCAGCCACCCAGCTAACCAAGATAGGTGTCAATGTCTGGCTCTGGCTCCCCCAGACAGTTGGCTGTGACCACTCTGTATTCAGACAAGATGTGCATGCTCCATGCCTTTGATCCAAGGGCAATGTCATAGACTCCACAGACCCCAAGTCTGACACCTCCTCACAGAACCCTGACCAAACCCAAGGGACAAGGTCTTTGGGCAGGCGTCCTGGCTAGAGTCAGGCCAGAGCTGCTCCAAGCATGAGGCTCTGGCCACTGTTTCCCCCAATGCTGTCCTGAGAAGAGCACAGCATTGTGCCAATACTGCTCCAGACACTCTCAGAGGCAGAAAGAGATTAGGTGACTGCTTGAGGTCACACAGTAGTTCACTGGCAAAGCCAGTCTGAGTGTCTAGCTCTGCTGTCTGTATAACCCAGGGTGCCGGTTAATATTTGTGGAATTAACGACTGAAAATTTGGGCAAAATTATCAACCGATTTATAAAAATTGGAGGCTTCTGTGTAATTGGTTACTCACTTGGTTTGAGATGCCCCAGTGGCCTTTCTATGTCCCTTACTGACAGCCCCAGGCTGCCAGGTGGTGTACAGGCAGCCTTGCTCCCTCTGGCCAGCAGACTCCCAGGCCTGTGCTGCAGCCACATCCGGCTCCAGAGGCCTGCGGGAGGTTCCAGGAGGGCTGTGGGCTGTCACCCAGGGCTCAGGGCCTGCGGGAGGCCCCAGGAGGGCTGTGGGCTGTCACCCAGGGCTCAGGGCCTGCGGGAGGCCCCAGGAGGGCTGCAGGCTGTCACCTAGAGCTCAGGCTGCTGCAGCTTTGTGAGAGATGCCTCCCTTCATCTTAGGGTCCCTCCTTGCTGCCCCCCAGGGTGTCCCCCTTGCCCTGCAATCTCATCTTCCCAGGCATCTCTAAGGCTAGGGCACTGCCTGTGTAGATGATACTGGTTTCTAGAACAAAACTGACCTGGAGCTCACCGCAGACAGTGTCTCAGGGTCTCCGACAGGGTGCTCCCCAGCTTGCTGTGTACCCATCTTCCTCCCCGTGCCTGTTCCCTTCCACCCCAGCCGCACACAGCCTCCCTTGAAGCTGGCTTTTGTCAATGTGCCCAGTCAGAATGGAGCTCATGCCCATCCCATCCCCTGCCTTGTAGCTTTGATGTATACTCAGCACCTTAGAGTTAATTTGATGGCGGAGGGTACTCCAGGGGCAGGAGTACTAGGTCGGCTAGTGCAGACTCACCTGGAACAGCAGGAGGGGCTAAACCTCAGTACGCAGAGTGTCATCTATGGGGTCCAGACCAACCACCCACCAGACTGCAGCATGTACCCCCAGACTCCCAGCAACCTCAGCTTGCCCAGCTGGTTCCTCTCACTCTGCCAGATATGTTGTTCCCTGAGAGTCATCCTGGCACCTGTGGAACCCAGCACCATGGTTGTACAGTTCTGCCAGGTTTACCTTGTCAAGACCCATGACTGTGGCTCAAAGGAGTAGGGTGCTGGCCCCATATGCCAGAGGCGGCAGGTTCAAACCCAGCCCTGGCCAAAAACTGCAAAAAAAAAAAAAAAAAGAGAGAGAGAGAGAGAGACCCGTGAGGGTCTGAGACATTCTCCCACCCTCAAGCTAACACATCGCTGGTAGAGAACGTGAGATGCCCAGGTCAGAGACAAGCACAGGTTCACCACTCACTCCTCCATGCTTCTTGCCTGGTCCCCAGCTCCCACAGGGTGACATGGTGTGGCCAGGCCACCTGCACCTGCTTGCCTTGGGTTGGGCTGCAGGACAGTGGAGGGAACCCACATCTTTCACAAGCCTCCCTGTCCCTTACTCAGGAGGAGGGCACTTTTTCTAACTAAGGCCACCAGGGTCTCTCCTAGAGGATGTGCAAAAACAGAGAGTGGTTACCGCCTCTGGCAGGGGAGCATTGGAGTCTGCTGGTGTGTCCTGCTGCCAGCATCCACAGGGGTCTCCGTGGGAAGCTGCTTTCCCTTTGTGATTCATGCACATTTTGTGGGGGCCCTTGGGGCCTACATGAAACCCCATTCTTTACGTCCCTGCTCACCAGCTGCTGGTGTCCTTATTACTCAGATTAATTATCACTATGTGGGCAGCCCGGGGTAATTTCCTATTTCACCATTTATCAGCTGAAATTCTACTGTAAAGATGAGCTTTCTCCTTTTTCCATTTATTAATTAAACATATATCATAAAACACTCCCAGTGCCTTTTTTTAGTGAAATGGGCAATCATCTGTTACTGTTCTTGTGTATTTTATTATGATGCTTAAACTTGTGCCCGTGGAAGGCCCTTCAGGCTGGTTTCGGTGCCTTTTTGGAAATTGTCCACTTTTTTCTCTAGCATTTTTTTTTTTTGAGACAGAGC
>NW_003852523.1:4640078-4644293 GCF_000181295.1 Otolemur garnettii
GCCTCCCAAGTAGCTGGGACCACAGGTGCCCGCCACAACGCCCGGCTATTTTTGGGTTGTAGCCATCATTGTTGGTTGGCAGCCCGGGCTGGGGATTCGAACCCACCACCTTAGGTGTGTGTGGCTGGTGCCTTAGCCACTTGAGACATAGGCACCGAGCCATTCTCTAGCATTTTGTTGCTTTCTTCCTTGCTATAAGATGCTCTGTCCCCAGCCTTGGAATCAGCTACATCTCAGTGGAGCACTGGTCCCTCTCAGTGGGCCATGGTGTTTAGAACACGATCTGGAGCAAGGCACATTCCACTCCCAGGACAATGCGCCCCCCAGACCCCATGGGCGGAGGTAGAGAAGACACGTGTGTGGGCGTGTGTGGGCGCGCTTCCATCCATAGAGTCTGTCTGTTCATACGGAGAACTGTGTCCTCCCACAAATGCCTACAAATTGAACCCAGCACCTCAGGGGTCCCTGCAGTGCCCGTTTCTTTCTGTATGTGCCCTCTCTAATGGGAGGAGTCTGGCCAGGGCCACAGTGCATTTGCTTATTTGCTCAGCCCTGTGTCCCTTATACAAGTGGCCTCCTGACCCCTACCCCCACCCCTGCCTGGGAGCTGCTGTCCCACCCCCTCCATGCCTTCTCCCACCCCTACTGGCCTCCCTCCCTGCCTTTGTGGGAGGAGGGGCAGCTGTCTGTCTCTGAAACGCCAGGAGGTGCCCACACGCAGCAGGCTAGTCTGCCACCCCCCCGTGATTGTTTCCCACTCAGGCCCAGGGCTTGGCTGCAGCCAAAGTGAACATAAATGGTTCATCTCTAGTCATGGAAGCTCCAAGCAGCCGTTAGAAGCGACCCTATTTGTGAATGGCTTGGCCTGAAAACGTTTGATTGGGTGGAGAGTGCCCCCACTATGCAGCCCTTCCTCCCCCATAGTCGGACGGTGAGTGGGGCTGGGCCCCAGGCGTTCACAGGACAGGGGAGTGCCCTGTCTTGGGCAGGCCAGGCGACCAGACGGCCAGTGCCTCTGCTTCTGCAGCCACAGCTGCCCCAAGAGGACAAAGGGCCCTTGTCCCCGTTGGCATACACTCCCAGCACCCACCCTGGCCTCTCCCGGATGTGATTAGGTGTGGGAACTATTTTCCTCTGCCATTTGACATTTGCCATTCATTTGGAGGACAGAAGGAGCCTCCCAGGCCTCCTCCCACCCCTGGCGCTGCAGAGGGTTGAGCCACAGGTGGTCCTGACACCAAGACAGGCCCTGTGTCAGCCACAGCCTTTGTTACCTTCTACTCAGGACAGGCAATGCTGGTGGCAGGAGGGTGGGGCAGAGGAGAGGAAGATGGAGCTGGGGCAGTAGTATATACTACATGCACACACAAGCATGACCACATGTGTGCACACACCCCAGGAGCACACATATGCACCCAGCCCAGAAGCACACATGTGCATATTCACACATGTGCATATTCATACATATGCATGCCCACACATGTGCACACACTCCAGGGGCACACACATGCATGACCACACACAATCACACGCTCTGGGGACACACACGTGCATGACCACACATGTGCATATTCACACATGTGCATGACCACACACAATCCCACGCTCCGGGGACACACACGTGCATGACCACACACAATCACATGCTCTGGGGGCACACACGTGCATGACCACACACAATCACATGCTCCAGGGGACACACACATGCATGACCACACATCATCACACACTCCAGGGGCACACACGTGCAAGACCACACATGTGCACACGCTCCGGGGGCACACATGTGCATGACCACACACAATCACACGCTCTGGGGACACACACGTGCATGACCACACACCATCACACGCTCGGGGGCACACAACATGCATGACTACACACGTGCACACTTGTGAGAAGACAGAGCCACTCCAACAGCACAGTGAGAGCTCCACAGTGCACTCCCTGAGGATGCTGGCACACATGCATGCATACACACAATCATGCATGTGACCCATCCGTGGACTGCCTGGCTCCCTCTGTGCTGTGCAAGCCTGTCTGGGGTGTCTGTGGGCTGGGCTCTGAATCCAGTTACACAGCTGAGAGCCGGGCCGTGTGTTTACAGGGTGCTGGGGCGGTGGAGAGGGACTCTTGTAAACCCTGACCACACACGTGCAGAGAAAGCTGCAAAGCCACATGCTGAGCCGTGCAGGGATGGGGAGCTGTGGGCCTGGCTGGGGCTGGCGAGGGCCCTTGGGGCAGTTTACTGATGACACCTGCAGGCTGGGCAGGTGCAGTGTGGGCGGGGTGTGCAGTGGGCGAGGGTGCCTGACCCTCTCTTCCCGTGAGGGGGACACTTCACTTCCTTGATACACATGAACACTGGCACTATAGCAGCCCCAGTCTTACTCTCAGTGTGCTCCCCACATTCATGTTCCATTTCCAGAAGCTGTGAATGAGACCCTGTGTGAAAGGGGTCTTTGTGGATGGGATTACATTAGGGTCCTAAGGAGACTTTCTCGGAAGGCAGAAGGTGGTGGCGGCCTGGGGAGGCAACTGGGTCCACTCTGCTATTCTCCAACCGGTAGCTCATCCTGTGACTTTAGGCATCAGGGAAGCAAACTGTCAGGGGAGAGGAGGAGGCAGTCAGAACCTTGTCCCCTGCTTTCCCAGGACAGGGCAGCCAGGCCAGCCTGTCTGCTGAGATGGGTGACAGATGGTGGCTGGAGGCAAAGCAGAGAAGCCTGGGGAGCGTGGTCAGAAGCCAGAATTGCCTTGAAAGCAAAACTTGAGAGGGCTGCTAGAGTGCAGCCGGCCGGGCCAGAGAGAAGCTAAGAGGCTGTCCCCAGAGAGGAAGGGGACAGGTACACTCAGTGGTGTGTGGCAGTGAGCCACGGAAAATCTATTCTGAAATAAAGACAGCAGGAAGAGAGAGCAGACCCCAGCCTAGGCAGGCAGGTGCACCGTGGCCAGGCAGACTACGCTGAGGACTGTTCCTGTGAATACCACACACGCTGACGTGTGAGTGGCGGAAGACGGTGGGGGATGTGTGCTTCACAACTGCTCAGTGGCCACCTCTGCAAACCTGCAATTCCTACCAAAGTGTTTGATCACAGTTCTGAAAAAGGTCTTGCTTTAACTTTCAACACTTAGAAAATGTATAAACATTCAGGCTTGTTTTTGTCAGAATTGCTACCCATGGTATTTACATGTTTTGATGCTGAAAACACAAGGAGAGAAAAATTATATCTTTGCACCTTAACTGCACATTGCTTTACTGGCTAATTTATAGTCTTTCCTCCTGATTCGTGTGCCAATAATACATGTAAGAGTTCAGGCATCACCTCCTTTCCAGCTTCTGATTGCCTGACAAAGAGAAAGTAATGAAGCTGATTGCTGATTGCTCTCAGATCCGTACATGTTTTTTTTCCCCACCTGCCACGATTTCTCCTGGGGGCCACCCCAGCATGAACTGTGGGTATGTATCAACAGTTAGATATGTTTCTGTTCCCAAGGTGCAAAATAATATGCCTGTTTTAAATAACATGCATGTTAACAAAATCTACCCTCAAGACCGCCTCTATTAAAAGCTTTCGCTGCTGTTTTCTCAAACTGTATTTATAGAAGGTTGCTAGGACCACATCTGTACTTGGAGAATAATTTGTCAAATTTTATTTGTAAGTGAAAAGTAGCCTTTCAGGCATTTCAGCAGCCTTCCCCCACAGCCCAGGGCTCCCTGGAGTGCGTTTCTGCCGCATGACACGGGGTGCCTAGGTGTGCACATGCCTTCTTGTGTACCCAAGTAAACTGGAGAGTTTTCTGAAGAAAATAGGATGGAACCAGGTGCTGAGATTGAGATTCTACCTTGAGATTTAAAACATAACAAGGGCCACATCGCTGGTAGAGCCACTGGCAGAACATGTGGCTGCTTCCCAGTGGCAGACGGGCACCCCAGCCAGGCCGGAGTGTGGGAGGGCAGAGCGGCCTGTCCAGGTGCTGTCGCAGGCACCTTTCCTCCTCCCCAACCCCAAACCAAGGTCATAGCATGTGACCTGCACACAGACCCAGGCACTCTAATGGCCCATGGGACGCTCTAGTTCCCTCCCTGCTCATTGCCACGGTTAAAACAGGAGTTATGTTTTCTACTGCTGCTAACATAGAACTGTTCTTCACTCAAATGAAGCAGAAATTTGACATCCAAACAATATACGTTTTGTTTCTAAATGGCAGTTC
>NW_003852523.1:4644734-4647761 GCF_000181295.1 Otolemur garnettii
AGAATTGTTTTCAAAGTAAACCATCCAAAAAGTTAGAGCCTTGAGGCAAGATTACCACTCTGGGTATCTGGGGACCCAGGTGGCATCGCGAGTGTCCTCAAAACACCCAGAGGAGGAGCCGTGTGACCATGGAGACAGAGGCTGGGGTGCTGTGGCCACCAGCCCAGGGACACGGGCACTGCCAGGAGCTGGAGAGGCAGGAAGAACCCCGTCCAGGGCCACGGGAGCCAACAGGCTGCCCAGTCCTGGTTCTGGGCTTCAGCGTCTGGGATGCTTTGTTACAGCAGCCCCTGGAACCAATGCTGCCTCTCTCTGGGAACCAGGAGGTGCATTTTACTCAAACTTCTCTAAAGGGGTGACAAGACAGGGACATTCAGCCTGCTCAGAGAGAAGCTTCTGGGCTCATTTGCAAGAGGACTAATTGCTGGTAACAAGTCATGGCTCTGAGATTTCCAAAATATCTGCTTTTCCTGTGCATCTACGTGGATCAGAAAATTAAAAACAAAACAATGGCAGTGCAGGGCGAGCCAGCAGGCCCACTGCCATCTTGCGGTCCAGAGCTCCAGCAGGACCGGGCCAGCCCTGCTCCTACTTGCCCAATGTCTCTCAAAGGTGCTTCCTCCTGGCTGAGCCCCACTCCGGTGCAGATTTAGGCTGGACATCTGAATCCAGGCCACACACTACCTCCTACAGTCCTCACCTACCGTCCTTAAATGAGGCAGTGACCCTGCCATGCCCCAGCAGCTGTCCCTGGGAACCAGCTGATTCTACCCCCATGGCCACCCCCAGACATCTCCAGGGACAAGTGAGGGCCTACAAGTGATGCAGGGCTTGGGCATGGATGGGGTCTTCCCCTGGCTACAGGGGAGACTGGACTCCCTGCTGGGCACCGTCCCAAGTGATGGACATACTCTACCTGCTCACAGGCATGTATACACAAGTATGCACACAAGGACCCCACAGGCACACACTGCACATGTGTACCAGGTGTGTGTACAAGGACCCCCAGGGCACACACACTGTACACACATATATGCACAGGACCCCCAGGTGTGTAGGTGGACGGTGGCAGGTGACAAGAGCCAGAACTCTGGCCTCCCAGGTGCTGCCCACCAAGGTGAGCTGGCAGAGCACCTGGGGGAGAGGCTGATGCTCAGGTGAGGGTGTCTGCACCCTGAACCCCTCTCAGCGGACCTTCTAAGCATGATTTGTGATTGGCTTCCCCAGAACCGGCAGAAAGACGGAAGACTAAACAACTTCATGCACTTCTCATTTCCTGGAAAACCCAAAATAAATAGATGCCTATCAGTTGCTTGGTGACCACAGAAACACAAGTCTGCCCTGGAGAGAGGGAGGCCACATTTCTAGGGGGCCGATGGCCAGATGGCAGAGGACCTTGGGGCAGCCTCTCCAGACCCTGGAGCCTGTGTCCCCCCGGAGCAGGTGGGACTTGCTTCCTGACCCTGATTGACCATTGGCTGTAGGAAACATCAGGTGCATCTGAGCAGGGCCCTCCCAGCTGCGCCAGCACGCTGAGTGCTTTAGAGTCTCCAGAAAGGTCAGTGAGGGCCTTTGCCCTAGCCCACCACAGCTGTCATCTGCATGCTTGGTGTCACCTCCACATCCTCACCCAAACCAGTCCTGGGCTTGTACAGCTGGTCCAAAGTGTCTGCGGCTCACAGGCCCCTCTGGACCCTGCCAGCCCAGACCTACCTGAGCCTGTGGGGATCCCTCTCAGCCCAGAGCACCAGCCGGCCTCTGCTCCCTGACTTCCCTGCATGGGCCCCACAGAGCACAGGAGGCATGTGGGATAGCTCAGGGTTTAGAGTCAGACCCTGAGACAGATTATGTTCACAGTGGGAAGGTGAGGAGAATGGAAAGTATGACAAAGTCAGTTCTCTCAGGCTGATGCCTGTGCTGAGCACAAGGACAGTCAAATTCCCACAGGTTTCTGATGGAAGCCAACAAGGGAGTGGGGATACTGCCGCTCTTCTGCAGGTGACTAGAGGATGGCACACAGGAGGAGAAAGCTGAGGATGACAGAATCTGCCTCAAGATTTGCCCCGAAACTACAGTGATCAGACTATACTAAGGGGGAACAAAGAGGTCAGCAGACAGAAAGGAGCCAGAGATGGCACCCAGAGGGTCAATGCTGGGTGCCAATCTGACAGGGCCCTGGAACACCAGATGGCTGGATGCCTGGTTCCACATCACTCTGTGTGTGTGTGAGGGTGTTTCTGCAGGACATAGTATTGGAGTGAACTGACCAAGGATGGCTGGCCCTCAGCAGTGGGGTGGACACGGCCCTTAGGAGCAGGGTGGTCACAGCCCTCAGGGACAGGGTGGATGGACATGACCAGCAGTAGGTGGAATGGACATGACCAGCAGTAGGGGATGTACATGGCCTTCACTGGCGGGGTACACATGGCCCACAGGAGTGGAGTGGCACATTTTCCCCTCTGTGTCTGTGTGTACACTGTCCCCTCTGTGTCGGTGTGTACATTGTTTCCTCTGTATCTGTGTACATAGTCCCCCCTGTGTCTGTGTGTACATTTTCCCCTCTGTGTCTGTGTACATTGTTTCCTCTGTGTCTGTGTGTACATTGTCGGAAGAAGGCGGCGCTGTCCTCCTCCCAGTAGTGTGTCTGGGCAGACGCCTCCCTTCGCCGAGCCCCTGGGGACCCTGCATGTGGGTTGCAGACCGGACCTCTGAGCTGCCCTAGTCCAGGCCTATGTGGCTACTGATAAACTACTCGCCCAGCTTTTGGGTCTCAGTATTTTGGAAGACTAGGGGTTTAAATGTATTTAATGTCCTTTTAAGATTATAACTATAATTAGGAGTTGTTGACATTCAGCCTTCAGAATTTAAGTGTTTTAGTACAGCACTGGGCTTGTAGCTGGGTGTGTTTTTGCCATCTCTGCTATTTTTATTTTGCCAAACAACCTGAGACTGACTTTATGTTGCTTCATTCAGAACCTTTAGAATTCCCCAGAGTTCCTGTGAATACCACACACGCTGACGTGTGAG
>NW_003852523.1:4652266-4654872 GCF_000181295.1 Otolemur garnettii
CCCCAGCTGTCCACCCTGTCTACTCTGTCTCTGGCTGGCACAGACACACACAAACACACTCTCTGGGCTTCAACAACAAGCCAGGAAACACCCAGGGCAGACATGGCCTTTTCCATAGAGGTCTGGAACCACTGGTCATCCGAATGCAAAAAGAGAGAAAAGAATCTGGACACAAACCATAAATCCTCCACAAACATTAACTCAGACTGGGTCCCAGGACTCCGTGTCAGGGGCAAAGCTATGTGACCCTAGATGGTGATTCATTCATTGCCAGCAGGAATGCAGAATGGTGCAGCTACCTTGGGCGCCAGTTTAGCAGTGTCTTGAAAAAGTAAATGTACATGGGAGAAAACTGAGATGCGTTAGGATTTGGTGATGACTTTTGTATAGAGCTCCAGAGGCAGAGACCATGGAAGAAATCACTGATGAGCTGGACTTCATTGATTAAAATCTTCTGCTCTGCCAAATACCACATCAAGATGACAAGAGGATAAGCCCAGAAGGGGAGAAAATATTTGCAAAAGACACATCCAATAACGGACTATTATTAAAAATTTACAAAGAACTGTTACAATTTAATAAGAAAACAAACAACTTGATTGAAAAGGGGGCAAAAGCTCTGAGCACACACTTTACCAGGGACAGACACGGGCACGCGGGGGGGTGACTCATCCCAGAGGGGATGACACGCCACGGCAAACAGTGGCCAACATCTAGCACCTGATGACAAGTGCTGACGAGGGTGGCCACGCAGGGACACCCTTTCATCAGGGTGGGGGGACAGAATGCTGTGGCCATTTTGGAGGCCAGTTTGCCAGTTTCTTAGGAAACACTCTGACCGTGCACTCTGGTGATGGCAGTCCAAGGAGTAAAACTCACTTCACTCAGTCCCCCAACTTACAGAAAACTCACGTTCATACGACAACCTTCATGTGGGTGCTTACGGCAGCTTTGCTCACACTTGTCAAAACTAGGAAGGAACCAAGATTCCTTTAGTAGATGGATGGAAAAATAAACTGGTATGCCCAGACAACAGGGCATGATTCAGAGCTAAATGGAAGTCATGAAGAGACCCAAAGGGGGCCTCAAATGCACATTGCTCAGTGAAAGGAACCAGCCTGCAGGGAGGCACACTGCGAGGTTCTAGGTGCATAGCATTCTGGAAGGGGCAGCACTGTGGAGCCCATAAAAAGCTGAGTGGTTGCTGAGGTTGGGAAGGGCAGGAGGTACTCACAGAAGAGCACAGGGGTCCAGGGCAACCAACACTTGGTCACTAAGGGCAGGGAGGGTGGGAGGTGCTCACAGAGGATCACGGGGTCCTTGGCAGCTAACACTTGCAAGTGCAACTCTGTTCTGAAAAACACCAAATCCCACCTCTAGCCCCCTCCCTGCAGTGTGAACAGAGCTCTGCTCCCACCTCTCAGCCCTTCCAGCTGGGAACTGGGTCTCACCACCAGGGTGGAGGCTTCAGGCCCCTCTAGGGGCTCTTCCCGCCTTTCCTGTCCTCAGGAAGGTACATCCACACCCTGGAGACACCTCCCAACCTGGCGCCCACCTGTCTCTGGTCAACTGAGCAGGTGGGCAGCTGCCCCCTAGGGGGACTGTCCCTCTGCAGCCCAGCTCAGGTTCTGCTCTGGTGCCCCATGTTGCCCCTTCTAGCCCCCTCCCCTGTGTCTGGCTGTTCTGCTCTGCTGCTCTGGAGCCTTCCAGGCCTTGCACTGCTCCCACTGGTGGTTCTCTTGGGCTGGACTCTAAGACTTGGGCCCCCTGCCAGGATGGGTGGTGCTGCCCTACTGTCTCCCATGGCCATTTAGACAGGGAGCAGCCAGACCCTGGGTCTGAGGTCAGGTGTCTTTCCACTGGGCAGCAGGGTTTCCATGCCTCAATTCTGAGCCAGGACAAGGTTAAAGGGCACCAGATTCCAGCCCGTCCCAGGCCCTTATGGGAGACAGGAAGGGACTCCCTGCCCTAAGGGGGAAAGGGCCACTCTAGTCAGGATAGGGGAGTGTGCCTGAGAGTGTGTGTGCATGAGACATGTGGGAGAGTGAGCGTGTGTGAGTGCGTGTGAGACAATGCATGTGAGTGTGCATGAGAATCATGTGCGAGAGTGCATGTGCGTGAGAGTCATGTGTAAGAGTACATGTGCATGAGAGTGAAAATGTGTATGAGTCATGTATAAGAGTGCATGTGAGAATGTGTGAGTGTGCTTGAGAGTTGTGTAAAAATGTGTGTGCATGAGAGTGTGTGTGTGATGTATAAAAGTGCAGGTGCATGTGAGAATGTGTGAGTGTGCTTGAGAGTTGTGTAAGAGTATGTGTGCATGAGAGTGAGAATGTCTGTGAGTGTGCATGAGAGTTGTATAAGAGTGCAGGTACATGAGAGTGAGAATGTATGTGAGTGTGGATGAGGGTTGTGTGTTAGAGTGTGTGTGCATGAGAGTGAGTGTGTGAGTGTGCATGAGGGTCGTGTGTTAAAGTGTGTGTGCATAAGAGTGAGTGTGTGTGAGTGTGCATGAGGGTCGTGTGTTAGAGTGTGTGTGCATGAGAGGGGGTGTGTGAGTGTGGATGAGGGTCGTGTGTTAGAGTGTGTGTGCATGAGAGGGTGTG
>NW_003852523.1:4655075-4664268 GCF_000181295.1 Otolemur garnettii
GTGTGTGTGCATGAGAGGGTGTGTGTGAGTGTGGATGAGGGTCATGTGTTAGAGTGTGTGTGCATGAGAGGGTGTGTGTGAGTGTGGATGAGGGTTGTGTGTTAGAGTGTGTGTGCATGAGAGGGTGTGTGTGTGTACAGAGGGCAGGTCAGGTGGACAGGTGCATGATAAGAGTGGATGTGAACCTCACTGGTGACCACCCCCGCCTCAGACAGTCTGGGACGTCTGGCTGGTGGGCTGGGGGCTGGTGGGTGGAGCTGTGGTGTCTGTGAAACCGGATGAAGTCAGTGGCGGCTGCTGGACTGACTGGAGCCTGCATTCCCACAGAACATCTGTGTCCCTGCTGCATGTCAGCATGAACGTCTGTGTCCCTGCCGCGTGTCAGCATGATTGGTCTTTGATCCTACATGTTTTACTTCACACATTCATTTTTTTTTTTGAAACTAAGAAAGGTTTTATTGTTAAAACCAAATAGCAGTAACAAACATCCAAATCCCAGTGCTAGAGTCCACTCATTTTTGTGAGAGAAAACTACATTCAGGCATCAACTAAAAACTGGAACTACTGAAGAATGCCCAGTGCTTGTGGTGACACAGGTACAATATGTGCTTGTCTAAGAAGTCATTCTGTGTTTCCATGTAGGTGGGACTGCATGGCAAGAATGAAACAACACAAGGCAAAATGGCAGGTGCTCAAAGCCTAAGACCCCTTCTCCACTCTAATGTGCTCTCATTTTATGTTTGAAAATTAACCAGCATGTCATTTTACTGTAATATCAAAGAACACTTCCCCAAAAAGTCTAAAATAGATTCAAGGTCGCTACTAAACTTATACAGGGAGGGAAAAATAGTTTGGGTTCTCAAAAGCCAAATCTCACACAATGGCGGGCACTACTGTCGCTGCATGTGCTCGCAGGGGAAGATGCCGACCTCAGTCCAGGCTGGTCTTCTTCATGACGTGCAGGAACTCCTGCTTGTTGACTTCACCGTCTCCATCTCGGTCAGCTCCATCAATCATTTCCTGCAGCTCCTCATCAGTCAGGTTCTCGCCCAACTCCTTGGCCACACCTTTAAGGTTTTTGAACGATATAGTCCCAGTTTCATCATCATCAAAGAGCTTGAAAGCCTTCAGGATTTCTTCTTTGGTATCTTTCTCAGACATTTTCTGAGTCATTACAGTCAAAAAATCACTAAAATTCATTTTCCCTGTCCCTTCCTTATCAATTTCACTTATCATCTTCTTGATTTCTTCTTTCTTGGGTTCAAAGCCCAGGGCCCTCATTGCCACCTTAAGTTCCTTAACATCTATGGTCCCAGTTCCATCAGCATCAAAGAGATCAAAAGCTTCCCGGATTTCCTGTTTCTGCTCTTCAGTAAGCTCAGGCTTAGGACACATCCTTTTTCGCTGGGCACTTGATGTCATGTTACCCTTCTTAAAGTTGGAGGCCATGACCAACGAACTGCCGCCGGTTGTTCCACACATTCATTTTTATATTATTATTTTTTAAATTTCAGGTTAATCTGAGGGTAGAAACAGTCACACTACTTGAATTTGTTAGGTAGAGTCCCTCTTGCAGTTGTGTCCTGCAGTTACAATGTGTCTAGACACTCCCACACTGCGTCCATTCACAGGGAGCTCCCCACCCACTCCCTCATTCCCTCTCCCACCAAGTGCCCACCCTCATTCCCTCTCCCCCCAACTTGAATTGAAATGAGTTTTTCTCCTGTGTGGGCATGCATTAGATCGGCTACTGGCTTCATATTAGTCTTGAGTACATTGGATATTTGCTTTTCCATTCTTGTGATACTTTACTAAGAAGAATGTGTTCCACCTCCATCCAGGTTAATACAAAAGATGTGAAGTCACCGTCTTTTTATGGCTGAATAATATTCCATGTTATACATAAACCACAGCTTGTTAATCCATTCCTGGGTTGATGGGTGTTTAGGTTGTTTCCACGTCTTTGTAATTTACTTCACACATTTTTAAATAGCGTCACGGGAGTACCCTGGCCTGTGAGATGTGGTGGGAAGAGTTGAATACTAGTCTGGTCCTAGGGGGCAATACCTGGCCCAGGGGCTCAATGCCAGGACAGTAGCCCAGTCTGCACCTGCCGGCCACCTCTGCTTCCTCCCCTGTCCTTCCTGCGGCCTCAGGAGAGTCTGACTAGTCGGGTTGATGGGAGGGAACCTGGACTGCATGTGGGACTGACCGGCCCCTGATCTGGCAGCCCTGGCACTCCCCTTGGGACCATGGCGCCAGCCTGTCCATAGGCAGCGCCAGGCTATTTTTAGAGCCTATGCTGAGTCCCAAGAACACTTATAAGGCTCTGTCCAGCCCTGAGGCGCCTGCTGAGCACAGAGGTCTGCCAGCCACTGGCCTCACTGACGTGGGGCTGCAGAAACCCCCACTGCTCTTAGCCTGAGACGACCTGGTGACCTGTTCTCTCCTGTTTCCAAGGAGTATCTTCTTAGGGTTAAAGGACCTCAACCCACACCGTGGCCTTGGGGAGCTTTGGGAGGGAAGAAGGGTGGCACTGGCCTCAACACCCTACATGACCAAGCTCTGGGCCCTCCTGGGCCATCCGCAGGAGCCTGCACTTGGGGCCTACTTTAGATGCTTTCACCCCAACACCTGGGTTGGGCCCAAATAATACATGTATTTTGGTGGTTAAAAAACCTCGCTAACTTCAGCATAAGTCATTCAATGGAGAGAAAACGCCACATCAGTGAGCCCAGTGAGGGTTTCCCTCATCATTGCCCGAGATCCAGATGTACCCAACTCTGCCCTAGACATGTATACACCCCAATAATTCTGTCTTTCCTTTTGAAGGGAAGTGCAATCATGAGCACAGGCTAGAAATGGGAGACCAGGCCCCAGATTTTAACCACTTCTCACCTTGGCAGGCAAGGACAGCATTTGGCATTGAACCTGGCACCCACAGGAGCTCCAATCTTCTCTGTGTCGAATGAGAAATGGACAAAGAACAGACCAACCAACAAGCTCCTGTGAGCAGCTGTCCCCTGCCCTCCTGAGAGGTAGCTCTGAGAGCCACCAGGCAGTGCCCAGTGTGGCCGTGAGCGGCTATCCCCTGCCCTTGTGAGGGGCAGCTCTGTGGGCTGCCGGGCAGCGCCCAGTATGGCCTTGTGGTGGCCACAGGGAGGTTGGCCACTTGCTGCCAGTGTGCAGCCATGCCAGGTCACCCTCTCAAGGGCCCTTGTCTGAAGAGTTAAAACGTGTCTAAACACTCGCACACCACGCCCGTTCACAGGGATGAGAGGGTTACGGGGCAGCTGGGGCAGGGCTGGACCTGAGGGGAGGACGCGCATACCTGGGGTGTAGCAGCATGGTGAGTGGGCTGTGACGGGAAGCAGACCCGGCTGGAGCTGCCTGAGGTTTTGCGGAATGAAGG
Source organism: Otolemur garnettii (assembly GCF_000181295.1). Taxonomy (NCBI): domain Eukaryota; kingdom Metazoa; phylum Chordata; class Mammalia; order Primates; family Galagidae; genus Otolemur; species Otolemur garnettii. The sequence continues at coordinate 4,658,488 of NW_003852523.1, forward strand.
AGGCATTGCCAGGAAGTCCTTGGACTCAGCAAGCCTGGAGGCTCAGTCACTGACCACTTGTTACTGTGAAGAATGTCCACCGATTTAGACCCTGCTACTGTGGCCTCTGGTCCAGTGTCATTGATGCTGTGAGGAGCTCGTTGGAAATGCGGGGTCTCGGGTCCCACTACACTGGCTGTCAGTCACCTGTGTGGACCTCTTTTGGGCACTCCTTCGAGTATCCTCTCTGGGGACACAGACAACATGGGTCCTGCAAGGATGGTGTCGCCACTCATGCTGTCAGTGAAATTCTCCTGCTCACACACTCCCGAGGGCCCTGCTCTGTCCTCATTCCAGGTCCCACTGGAAGCTGCTCCCCATAGTCCACCCACCTGCCGCTGGCTGCCCCTCACAGCTCCAGCCCTGCCCTCTCTCTATTTCCACTCACTGGGCAGGCTCTCCTTCCAGATGGCTCTGGCCCTCTGTGCCCCACTGGCTCTTTGTCCAGGAGTCACCCAACCAGCCATAGTGTCACACCCACCAAGGGCCCAGTGGGGACCTGCCTGCCCCAGCCTATTGTCTGCTGCACATGTCAGCTTTGGGCCCATGTGCCTCTGGTCACCTCTGTTCCCCTGTGGGGACAGGACCCTGGGAGACCCCAGGCCTGTGCTTCTCACTGACAGGGGCTGAGGCCAGACAGAGCCAGTACCTGTAGCTGCCCTAGAGCCTCGGGAGCTGGGGATGCTTCCCACATGCTTGGAAGCACTAGCCTGGCACTGACCAAGATGGGTGCTGGCTGCTGAGGCTCTATGGAGCCCTGAATTCCCACCAGGGTGTAGTTCAGGTGAGCCAGACAATAGCCCACTCCTATCCCCTGTTAGCCCCAACAAGCAGAGCCCTGAGGAGGTACACCCACATCTCTGCTTCTCCATCACAGCCACCACTGGGTGAAGAGTGGCCTCAGGAGTCTCAGACACACCTGGTACAAGTAGGTCCCTGTCTGCAGGCCTGGACCCCAAGGGCAGTGGAGCCCAGGGGGCTGGTGAGGGCCACCTAGGGGGACAGACACAGGAGAAGTCCCAGACAGACACTGGCTTATCTTCCTGGGACAACCAGGAGACACAGTCTCATCCCAGGGTGGTGATCTGCAGACACCGGCCTGGGGCCTCCCCAAGCCCCCCAGTGCTGGTCCTTCACCCACTACCCCCATGCCCAGGGTCCCCGCAGCCCTTTGTGGCCCACAGGCAGAGGGTGGCGGTGTGGGGCTGCTGTCGGAGTATGTGGCCATCCCAGGCCAGAGGGGAGGTCATGGGACAGAGACTAGAGGGTTATGGGGCAGCTGGGGCAGGGCTGGACCTGAGGGGAGGACGCACTGCCCACAGCAGCCTGAAGGACCACAGGAGCCAGTATGCAGGGTGACCAACCTGGGGCTGCGGGGCTCCCAGTTAGGCTGCGGTGCTGGGGATAGACTGTGACTCCACCAAGCCAACACCAGAGGAAGGAGCCAGACCATAGCTGATAGCAGGGAGGCAGAGTGGGGTCTGCTGCGGTCCCCTGGGGGATCAGAGTGCCCTCCCACAGACTGGGGGGGTCTGACAGAGGGCCCATTGCCAGGATGTGGCAGGGACTAGGGAAACAGGAGAGCCCTAAAGAGGGCTCAACTGTGAGGATAGCTCCTGTGGGCTCCATGTGGGGAAGCCTGTCAGAGCCACCCGTGGCTGAACCCACCACAGAGGCAGGAGAAGGTGCCCAGGGCAACCTGGGGAGCAGGTGGGAGGCAGTCAACCCTGCTGTGTGGCCCTGCTCCCTCCCTGTGCCCCCAAAGGCCCCAGTTCCCATGAGAGTGATGCATTTGTCCCTGAGAATCCTGGGGCACGGGGTTCTCAGCTGTACCCCCACCTCTTCTCCTGCTGCTTAGAGCGGCATGGTTTCCACATGCTGGTTCTGAATCTTTGAGCTCTGGTGCTGCAAACCAACCCAAATCTTTCTGGCCCTACCTCCAGCCCTTCAGCTCCCAAAATAAAGAGCAGGAACTGGAACTTCAGCCAAGGGCCTACACTGTGCCTGGCATGCCTCTGGTCACCCCAGAGCTTGCAATGCTCTGGGTTTCCAGACAAGATACCTGGTCCTGGGAGGAACAAAGGTCAGCAGATTCTGCGGTTTCCATACCTGGGAGGAGAAAAGACCACTCTCCTGGTATTATCGCAATTCCAGGAAAAGGAGTGAAGCTTGGCTGGGGCAAGGTCTGGAAACCCCCAGGCCTGCACCAGGCCCGCTGCAGAGTTCACAGACTGCCCTGCAGGTGGATAAGGAAGCTTTTCCCAGAGGTCAAGGCCAAGCTCACTGTCCTGGCCACAGCCTTGCCTGGAGTGGGGAAGACATACTGGGAGGTTCCGTGAGTGTCAGATCTGAGGGAGTGCCAGGTCCCCACCTGCGCCCAGGACTGCCTCCCGCCAGATAGGGTCACCTTGGACCTGTGCCACAGCAGCGCCATAGACCCCCAATTGCAGCCACCAGGCAGGGCCGGAAGCACACAGGGAAGCTTCTGGGTTTTCTGCCCAGGTGTTTATTGCTGGTTACTGTGAGCTAGTAAGTTGGAGGCAATTTGTTATGCAGTGACAGACAGCTGGTGCATACCCAGGGCATGGCCCCCAGAGCTGGGGGCTCCTCCCAGAGTCTTTGCTCACAGATACATTTTGTTATGGGTTCAATTGTGTACCCCATCCCCCCCCAAAAAAGGGTGAATTCCCAACCCCCCACCCTTGAGTGCAACATGCTGGGAAGTATTGGCAGATGTGAGCAAGGTGATGTCATCATGGGCTCTACCAGAATGACAGTGTCCTTAAAAAAGGGGAAACTTGAACACAGACTCAGACATTCGGGAGAAGCCTCATGAAGGCAGGGCGGAGACTGGAGTGATGAGATCACAGCAAGGGACACACGAGAGGCAGGAGGAACCCTCCCCAAAGTCCCCAGAGACCCCAAGACCTGCACCTCTGGGCTCTGTAAGTTCCAACAGTTCTGAGCCCCCAGGTGTGTGGTGCTGTCCTAGGAAACCAGTCAGATTTCTACAACTCTTAAGAGCAGATGTACAATTAAAAATCAACTCAAAAGAGAAGCATTTTTGCTGAAAAAATTAACTAGTACTACTAATTTGACAAGAAAAAGGGAAGCTGTCCTCCTTCAGCATCTAGGGCAGTGGTTCTCAACCTTCCTAATGCTGCAACCCTTTAATACAGTTCCTGTGGGTCACCACCCATAGGTTGAGAATGCTGATCTAGGGTGTCAGAAGCTTTTAGATACTAAATTGATTTTAAGTTAGTCTGGTTTCTGCTTTCTTCCAGTGTTCAGATCCTCACAACATGACCCAGTGAGCACCACCTCCCATCCGCACCCAGGCCAGGTCCCAAGTCCCCAGTGAGCACCGCCTCCCATCACACTCTGCACTCCAGCTGGTCCCAGGTCCCTGCCAGTGCCCCATGACAGTCCCAGGGACAGGCCAGAAACAGGACTCAGACCCTGAGGGTGCCAACATGTTTAAATTTAGTGCCACCATCTTACACAGCAGAGATTTGTACTCAGATCCGTTAATGGCCTGCAGTGGAATTTTATTCTTCCCCTGATTGACAATTTCATAAGCCATACAATTATTGCCCTAACTGGAAAATTTTATTCTGGTCAGCATCATGCCACCTTCGTGCTGTGAACAATACAAAGTGAGTCTAAAATAGTATCACACCAGTCCTGAGACAGTGCTGGAGTGGTCACCATACCTGGGTATAGACGGCTATCTCTGGAAGTGTTTATTTTTATTTATTTATTTTTTTTTTTTTTTTGAGACAGAGCCTCAAGCTATCCCCCTGGGCAGAGTGCCATGGCATCACGCTCACAGCAACCTCCAACTCCTGGGCTCAAGCGAGTCTCCTGCCTCCGCCTCCCAAATAGCTGGGACCACAGGTGCCCACCACAGTGCCCGGCCATTTTTTGGTTGCAGCCATCATTGTTGTTTGGCGGGCCCGGGCTGGGGATTCGAACCCGCCACCTTTGGTGTATGTGGCTGGCGCCTTAGCCGCTTGAGCCACAGGTGCCGAGCCTCTGGAAGTGTTTAAAGCCCTAGTTCTCTGAGAGGAGACAAAGGAGGTCTTCATCTTCAGAACAGTCAAGGAAGAGCACTGGAATTTCAGCTGAATGTGGAGTGATCAGCCCAAGGAGGAATTAGCTTAGGCCTGGGAGATTTGTGTGAAATCTGTACATTTTAAAAAATAACTCACATTGGGGCAGCGCCTTTGGCTCAAAGGAGTAGGGCACTAGCCCCATATACCAGAGGTGGTGGGTTCAAACCCAGCCCTGGCCAAAAATAAAAATAATAATAATAATAACTCACATTATTCTATTATATTCTGATTTGCAGACGACACTCAGGCACTTTTTCCCTTAATGTATTCTCACAAAGCGCAAAGCCGTTTGGGAGTGTCGTTAAGTCATAGTGAAATCAGATCAATAGGACAGGATTTTCACATCGATATTATAGAGATATTTGCCTTTAAATTTTATCCTGAACGTGCAGGTTCAGGAGCAATTTGACAGGTCTATATTACAATGTCATCTGTCCTTCTGTAAGTTCCTGTTTATAATTACTCTATTGCAGGTCACCTACACAGTGTTTAACTGACAGCATGGGGCAAAGAAATGACCCAACAGAGAATTTTCAAAAGCTTGATATGCAAATCTTCAAGTTTGACATTTTGAATGATTATTAGGAAAAATGAGAAAGGTTTATTAAAGAATGAGCGTACCCTGGCTTCCTTGTGAGGTGCGTAATCAGGCTGGTCCCCACACGGTAGTGTTTGTACCTGATGAGTCACAGCCGGGCAGGCTCCTTCGTTCCTTCTCCATGCCCACGGCTTCACTTGACCAGCCTAAAGAAAGAAAAAATAAATAAAATGCTTAATGAGTAGACTTTACAATTTAGAGAATGAATGTCCCGTGACCCACCCCCACTACGAGGACTGTGGCTGTCACCTCTTGCATCAGTGTGCACGTTTGTTACGACTGATGAGTCAGTGTGGACACTCGACTGTTAACTAAACTCCACCGTTCACGTCGGGGTTTAGTCCCTGTACAGAACACTCTGAGCTGTGCCAAGAGACTAGCTCTGTCTCTTACATTAGGTTAGAATACAATGAGGCCCTGCTTTGTTTAAATGTGGCAGCAATAACCTTTATTATATTTTTCCTTCTGAAAATATTAGCCTTGGAGGGAAATGTTTATCAACTAGCCACTGTTCTGGGTTTGGGGCACGTGTCCGTGATAAGCGTATTGTCTCCTGCTCGCAGTGTTGCCAGTTTACAGCAAGTAGAAGCTGTTTTTTCTTCTGAGCATTGTAACTTGGACTCGAAATCTCCTCCTCCATTCTATACATGTCGATCTGTTTGTTTCTTCACTTGTTCATTGTCTCATCTCTGCCCGCAAGCCCATCGTCTTTCACTGAGGTTTTGACATCACTCCTTCCTTCTAGAAAGTACAAGCTGGCTCAGCACCTGTGGCTCAAGAGGCTAAGGCACCAGCCACGTACACCCAAGGTGGCGGGTTCGAATCCAGCCCAGGCCGCCAAACAACAATGACAGCTGCAACCCCAAAATAGCCGGGCGTCGTGGCAGGCGCCTGTGGTCCCAGCTACTTGGGAAGCTGAGGCAGGAGACTCACTTGAACCCAGGAGTTGGAGGTTGCTGTGAGCTGAGATGCCACGGCACTCTACCCAGGGGGACAGCTTGAGGCTCCTGTCTCAAAAAAAAAAAAAAA
>NW_003852523.1:4664288-4672017 GCF_000181295.1 Otolemur garnettii
AAAAAAAAAAAAAAAAATAGAAAGTACAAGCTGCGTCAAAACAGATGAGGCTGAGAACAGCCCACATGAGCCACGCTGGAGTCGGAGTTGGCCTGTTCTTTTCCAGTCCTATCTCCTGCAGTTTCTGGAAGTTCCAGGCAGGGGAAAGGGAGAGAAGGCAGCCCCACCAAGTGAGGGCTTTCCCTTTTCTGGGGGAGGGGATGTTAACCTAGTTATCCCTGGAAACTTAATTTTAGGTCTTAAAACTTGACCTAAAATTTTGGCCGGGCACAGTGGCTCACATCTGTAATCCCAGCACTCTGGGAGGCTGAGGTGGGAGGATCATCTGAGCTCAGGAGTCTGAGATCAGTCTGAGCAAGAGCAAGACCCCTTCTCTACTAAAAATAGAAAAAATAGCCAGGTGTTGTAGCAGTCACCTATAGTCCCAGCACTTAGGAGGCTGAGGCAAGAGGATCACTTGAGCCCGAGAGTATGAGGTTGCTGTGAGCTGTAACACCACCGCACAGTACCCAGGACACAGAGTGAGACTCTGTCTCAAAAAAATGAAAACAAAAACAAAAACTTGACGTTTTATACCAGCGTGTTTACCAAAATCCTGAATGTACAACCTTGTCCAAACGGAAGCCCCTATATGATCATGACGTTATTTCCACAGAGCTGAAGACCACAGCTCTGTGACGCGTGTGGGTGCCTCTCCTGAGCAGAAATTGTCCTAAACACAGATTCTTTCTCTCCCAGTCTACCTCAGGCTACAACAGAAAAATATTTTGACATAAATGAATTTTTCCTTTTCATTGTTTGAGGCACCTGGAGGTTTGGAAGCAGTCTCTTTGCTTGAGTCGATACTTGCTCTCTGAGGACCACTGGAGATGGCTCTGTGCTGGTCCCCACCATGGAATCCTCAGGAGGCAGCCAGTGTGGCGGGATCCCTGGCTCGGGGAAGAAGCTTAATCAAGGCTTATTTCTGGCCACGTGATCCAGCCAGAGGCTGGGGTCTGCCAGCAGCCCAGGTGAGGGACAGGCTTGGCCACACTCACTCTGTCCTTGACCCCACCCTACCTCCCACTCAGCAGACTTAGCACCCTTAATCTTCTCTTTGGGGAGGGGAAGAGATGCATTCAGAAGGCCTGTGTGGACGCGGCCCCGAATGAGACTGCACAGATCACCCAAACCTCCCAAGTAGCCTGAGTCTCCTAATTCTCTTCTGTTTATATCTGAGTAATTCTCAGTTCACATCCAGGACTGGAATGCATACTTAACCAGTCATTCTGGAAAACGGATGTGCACTGGCCACACACTTGATCTGACTGTGCCTTGCTCCCGTCGGCACATGTGTGGACACGATCAGCCCTCTCAGTTCGGAAGTCCAACACATTTTCCAGCAGGCACATGTTTCTCCTGGGGCTCTTTCAGGTGCCACACAGCAGCCCAGCAGGAGCCGGAGTGGGTGCAGAGAGCATCCAGAATAATCCAGACACAGATTGGGCTAACCAGACTCAGTGTGGGGGGAGGGAAGGGAAGGTGACGCTGATGCCTGCACAGCTCTGTGAACGCACCAAGAAACATCGAACCCTGAAATAGACATGGTGTGTGGTGCCTGTGCCACGCGTGGACACCGTCTGTCTGGGCCCCGGCATCTGCTCCCTGATGGGACAGAGTCTGTGTACAGGGTCTCCTCTGGGGGTGGGGAGGATACAGGACCAACAGATATCCAGCAAGCAAGTAAAACAGAGTGCAGGAAGCAGGGCCCACACGTGCAGTGCAGGGAATGCATGCAGGGGGAGGCACCAAGACATATATTGAAATGTCAACCTGCAGAGCTAAGGTTGGCAAGAACCCCAACATTAGCTGGTGAATATTGGCCTGTCCAGATAGTGGAATATTATGCAGCAGTTAACAAATTAAGATCTATATGAATCGGTTTGGAATGTGGAAGAAAACCACGTATTAGGCGTCTAGGGTGAATGTGAGAGGAAGAGCATGCGCCCTCAGTGCCACACCCCCAGGGAGGTTGGAAAATCAGGATGGGCTGGTCATCAGTGGGCACACAGCCCATCCTCCGGACCCATCCTTGGCTTGGCTCTCATGGTAGAGATTTTCTAATCCACCACCACAGGACAGTAACAGGGCCAGGTGAGGAACAAGAATCAGCTGCCTGCAGCGCCAAGCTGGGGGAGGGGAAGGAGTCTGACCATTGCTCTCAGAGCCAGTGACAGGAGCTCTGGGCATCCTGCTGGCTTATGGGCCTCTGGCGCACTGTTGGGTCAGTTGGTGGGATGTGGACTTAGAGGTGGACAGAAGTGTTGGAATCTTGACAGAGCAAATACCAGCTCCTCAGGGCCAGTGCCGCCCTCTGGTCCAACCTACTCCCTCAGGGCCAGCCTCTGGCCCTGCACTGCGCCAGCTGCCAGGGGTATGGGTGCAGGGGTTCCTCTCTGGGAACTCACCTGCCTAACAGTGTTGGGTATAGGCATGCAGCACTCCCAACAGCAGCTGGCCAGCACCCTCGTCTCCTCCCTTGGTTGCCCCTCTGGGTGACCCTGTGGGGTTCAGGCTCGACTCTGCCTCTCACTTAGCTTCAGGCTTCTGTCACAGCAGAAGTCCGGCCTGTGTGTCTGCTAAACAGGACAACATGGGAAGCCAAGTCCCGGCGAGGGACAGGCAGCTTGGGATGACAACACCCAAGGCCAGGCAGTATAAAGCCACTTGCTCTAAAAGGGAACACCTCGGCCATTCCACGGGCGTCATGATACGGCCCCGGGGTCCAAACCTGTCTCTGGCCAGAAGGCCAAGTTAGCCTGAGTGAGTCTCACTGGGCAGCTTTGCTTTGGAACCATGTACATGCATAATTCAAGTCAAAACAAAAGTGAACAAGATTAAGAAGCAAACAAAGCCATCCCTAAACTCTGAAATAAAGCTGAGCTCAGGAAGCTGACTTTATGGCACCTTGCCAGCTTCACCACATGGAGAATGATTCCAGCTGGATTTTAAACACCTGGCATTTGATTTTACACCCTGGTGTGATGCATCATCAAGATAAAAGGAGCCATGCAGAAATACTAAGCTGCATCCAGAATCAGATTGCTGATAATGATCTCAGTATGATTTTAAACTGGATTATATACAGCTTCAAATAAGGCAAATCAGGATAAAACATGTTAATATCATTAGAAAACAAGATTTTCAGCTGGGCATAATGGCTCATGCCTGTAACCCCAGCACTCTGGGAAGCTGAGGTGGGAGGATCCCTTGAGCTCAGGAGCTTGAGACCAGCTCAAGCAAGAGCGAGATCCTGTCTCTATTAAAACAGAAAAATTAGCTGGGCATTGTGACTGGCACCTGTAGTCACAGCTACTCGGGAGGCTGAGGGAAGAGGATCACTTGAGCCCAAGAGTTTGAAGTTGCTGTGAGCTATGATGCCACAGCAGTCTACCGAATCCCACAGAGCAAGACTCTGTCAAAAAAAAAAAAAAAGAAAGAAAGAAAGAAAGAAAGAAAGAAAAGGAAAGGAAAAGAAAAAGAGAAGAAAACAGAATTTTCAGGGTTAGAGAAAAAAAGAGAAAAAGAGATGCAAGTTAAAATCAAGGAAGTTGAAGAAACTCTCACATCTGAATTGCAGACATCAGTGCAAGTTCGTGAACTCAGTTTATTTTTCTTTCTCATAGACACGAGTCTCATCCTGCTCTGCCACTCTGTCTACAAGCAGAGACAGCCCAGGGCCTGCTGCTCCCAGCTCCCGGGGCAGCTCCCAGCCCGTCTTCCCCAGAGTGGAGCAGAGCTGTACCTGGTGGAGGTGTGTGCATCTGCCACCATTCTCAGACGGGGCTGTGACGGCTGCAGTGTCTAGGGTACCCCGCAGGGGGTGCACAAGAGGGGGTTTGGTAATTGCTGGACCTTGGTGGTGCAACTGTGGGTTCATTTTCTTAATAAAAAGTTAAAAAATCATGTAAGAGTAGATAAAGGACATTAAGCAAAAGAAATAAAAAGGAGCATACTTCTGACCAAAAATGTAGTACACTGTACTCCGCTGAGCTCCTCATTCACCTTTATTGAACATGCACAGGGCAGAAGCCAGGGCTGGAAGCTTGACCCCAGGGATGATGGCACTGAGATGTCCACACACCTCTCTAAGGGGCCAGCTGCTGCATGGGCTGGGCAGGGCCAGCATCCTGTCCTCCTGAATCCTGGGCCTGGGGGGAAGAAGTTGGTCCCAGGGCATCTTGAGAGCACAGGACACCAGGTCGCCAGCCCCCCTTGGAAGCTGGCGGGTAGCAGGGCTGAGGGTGCTCAGCATAGTGGTAGATTTGAGAAGCCTGTGGGAGCTTTGCTATACCTGGGAGCTGTTCAGCACACCTATCTACCTGTCGTCACTGGAACTAAATTCTGTGGGCTTTTCAGCATTAACCAGGGGTCTGGTAGAGGGACCATGAGTCTGATAGATAGCCCAGTCACCAGCAGGCCATAAGACCAGGCTTTCCCAGGACCCCCCAACACCCATGACTGGCCTGGTAGGTGGAAGGATGGGTTCCCAGCCTCTCCCTGGGCAGAACCCCGAGTGTCACCTGATTGGGCCTGGTGCGGGGAGCCAGGGTCCTGAGGTGGGGCAGTTGCCACATTTCAGCATCAGCATCTAGGTCCCCAGCACCAGCAGTGCAGAGACCCAGAATCCTCGGGAATTCCCTCAGGGCAAGGGTCACTGCCAGCCTGGGGAGAGAGAGACCCCACCTGAGTGAGACACCCTTGAGGCCCGATCACGGGCCTGCTGCAGGCTGTTCCTGGAAACGTGTTTTATGTAACCGCCAGTAATGAGGTTGCTGAGCTGTGCGTGTGCACGTGACTGGGGAAGGCTCCAGGCTGCCAGGACTCATCATTCCTAATGAGCCTCACAGGAACGTTGCCTGGAGGGGACAGAACACGGGGACAGGCCCCGTGCTGGCAGTGAGAGTGCCCTGTCTCTGCCTCCACTTCTCTCAAATGAGCAGCTCCTGGATTTGAAGTGCATATGGACAGTAGCACACGCCTAATACATGCCACATCACACTGTGTGCACATGCACATGTGTGCATCCGTGCACTCCTACCACATCCATGTGCACCACAAGTAAGCAGACATACATGCAAACACACACTGCATACACGTATCACGTACACGACACCACACACATGTGTGCACACAAGTACACGTCTCATACACGCACCACACACATGTCCATGAGCATCCACATACACCATGTGTATATACACGCACACAATTTGCACACACACCACACACACATGTATCTGCACTTCTGCATATACACACACACCATAGAAGCCCAGTGTGAAGCTGAGAACCTGACAACACAGAGACACAATGGTTCTAAGAAGCCTGGTGATCAGGACACACACCGAGGCCAGGGGTAGGGGGTGGGGGGCCGAGAAGCTGACCTGTGTGTCCAATGCCCCCGGGGAAAGGACACACCAATGCTGGAATCAGGAAAACTGGAATGGTGAGCTGTGCCCTCGGATCCCTCCACCGTCCCAGCCACCAACCCCACTGCATGAGAACTTGCCAAGAAGGGCACAGGACTCCAAGGTTGGGAGCCTCAGAGTTTGCACCACAAGGACAAGAACTGGGAGAGGTAGGAAGGGCATCTGCACACTGGCGGCCTCTGTGGGGACCAGGACATGGTAGGGCTGGACAAGGTCCCAAGAAACAGGGCTGGGACCAAACTGGCCGGGATAGTGTTGGTCAGAGAAGCTCCACACTGGCCCTGTGTACAGGAAGGAAAGGCTTTGCTGCTAGAAGGAGCAGAAACTCCGAGAGAGTTGAAGATCCCCAGCCTGGGTGCAGGCTGTCCTGAAGCTGGTCAGCTCATGCTGGAGCCTCCTCAGCACCTTGGCTTTGAGGCCAGCAGAGGCCCAGCCTCACCTCCCTACCTGCCTGCCTGTAGTATAGGTGAAGAGCCCCTGCTTTGGGGGTGCCTTTATCTGTGTGGACCTTAACAGGCCAGCTCAGCTCTGCCCTTCCACAGGCCCCAGGGTTGACCAGGGCCCTGGGCTGCAGCGGAGAGAGGGGTCCAGACAGAGTGTGCTTGGCCCACCCTTCCTGTGGGGGCCATTGGGCCCATCTGCCCTGCCCAGGACCACTTCCTTCCTTCCTCCCACACTGATGAGTCCAGCCCAGCCCTGGAAAATCTGTGCAGCATGGTGTGGCCTCCTCTGTGCATAAGCTAAGAGGTTGCGCGCCCAGTGGTCCTGCTCACCCCACCTGGGCCCACTTCTTGCTGGCCACTGAGCTCAGCCAGGCTGGGAAGCCCCTGGCCCACTGTCAGCCACTCAGCCGGCACCCTGCACAGCATGCTAGGACTTGTGTGGCCCTGGACAGGCCCAGGACACTTGGGGAATATAGAAAATGAGGCTGTGTGAATCTCACCAGGGAACTGAGATCCAGGGCACACACAGGGCCTTGCAGGAGAGAGAGGCCAACACCCTACCCACTTCCCTGGAGACCAGACAACTGCCTAACCTGGTGCTGGGGCTCCTCTCAGAGACTGAGGACCTGTGTCCCATGGGCAGCATCAGTGGCTCTGTGCTACCCTCCAGCCTCCCTTGATTCTCCTGTGTGCCTAGGGCCTTGCCCTTGCCCGAGCACACAGCCCTCACTCCCCTCTCACAGACAGCTGGATGATGTGTCGGGTGACCTTTGGCTCAGCCACCCCAACCTGTGCAGGTGCCCACAGCTGACACGTGAGCCACCCCATGATGTGGCAGGGGCCGTGGAGGGGGGTGAGTGTCCAGCCCCATGGGTCCTGGCAGGCCCTGTCATGGCAGTGCACCCAGCTTCCTTACCTGTCCACAGGGGGTGGGACTCAAGTCGTGTGGTTCCCCACACACACATGTACCCATACTTTTATACACATATACAGAGGGAAACACACACATATACATGCTCCTCAGGGTCTAACTGTGTTTCTCTCACACGTATGTTGGAATCCCACCCCCTGTATCTGAAGAGTCTTCGCAAGTTAAGAAGGTTTGCAGAAGGTTAAGGTAAGGCTGCTGGGGAGTCCCAAGCCAATGCAGTGGTGTCTTTACAAAGTAGGGGCTGCACACAGGCCTCACACGGGCCGCACCTGGACACAAGCTAAGGAACCACAGGGCTGGAAGAGAGAAGGGACCAGCCTTGCCCACCCAACCTCAGGCTTCAGCCTCTGCATCCCTGAGATGATAAACTCCCTTGGCCCCAGCAAACTGACATGCCGTGCACCTGTGGACACACACAGACACACTGGGCATCAGCACAGCAGGGCCTCAGGCCCCACGGGACCACACACAATTGAATGGGGTATTAATCTGGGCCTTGGTTTTCTCACCTGAAAGGAGAAATGTAAGAGTTTGTTCCTCTTAAGGCTTCAGGGAGGGCACATTGCTTCCTAGATGTCACCAGCAGTAAAGGTGTTGCTACTTGGAAACTGAACAACACTCTAAATACCTTGTGGGCCAAAGAAGAAATTACAAAGAAAATTTTAAAATATTTTGAACTAAATAATAATGAAAATACAAAATGTGAAAATTTGTGGATTGCAAAGGGGTGTTTAGAGGGAAATTTGTGGCTTTAAATGCTTGTGTTGGGCTCGGCGCCTATAGCTCAACCGGCTAAGGTGCCAGCCACATACACCTAAGGTGGCGGGTTCGAATCCCCAGCCCGGACCCGCCAAACAACAATGACGGCTGCAACCAAAAAATAG
>NW_003852523.1:4672236-4685895 GCF_000181295.1 Otolemur garnettii
AGAAAGTATTGAAAGACAAAATGTAATAGATAGCTTAAAAATTAACAAACTCAAAATTTATTTTTTTAATTGTAAAAATTGATAGCTCTCCAGTAAGACAGATAAAGAAAAGAGAAGACACAAATTTCCAATATCAAATCTGAAAGAAGGGTCATCAACACCCAGCGTTTGTTCTTTTTGTTTAGAGACAGAGTCTTACTTTGTCACCCTGGGTAGAGCGCCGTGGCCTCACAGCTCACAGCAACCTCAAACTCTTGGGCTCAAGTGCTTCTCCTCCCTCAGCCTCCCCAGTAGCTGGGACCACAGGCACCCACCACAACGCCCAGCTATTTTTAGAGATGGGGTCTCGCTCTTGTCAGGCTGGTCTCGACCTCCTGAGCTCAGACAATCTACCTCCCTTGGCCTCCCAAAGTGCTGGGATTACAGGTATGAGCCACCGTGCCTGGCCAACACAGAGAATTTAGATAATGAAAATGTAATATTACAATGTCATGAACAACTTCATGTCAATAAATTTAACAACATAGGTAATGTAAATTCCTGAAAAACACAACTTACCAAAACCAGCTTGAAATGAAACATGAAATTTGAGTAGCCCTATGTCTGTTTTTTTAAAATTGAATTCATTATCAAAACTCTTTCTACAAGAAAACTCTATGCCTCGATGGCTTTATTGGTGAATTTTATCAAATATTTAGAGAACAAATTATTTCAATCTTACACAATCTCATAGAAAAAAGAAGAGGAGAGAAGATTCTTCTCAGGACTGAATGGTCTCCCCACTCCCCCAGTACTCAGAATGTGACTGCATTTGGAGACGGGTCCTAAAGAGATAATTAGGTTAAAGTGAGGTCACGAGGGTGGGCCCTAATCCGATCTGACTTGTGTCCTTGTGAGAAGAGGTTAGGACACAGGGTGGAGGGACAGCCTCGAGGAGCTGGCTGACCACAGACTTCCCGCCTCCAGACCTGTGGGACAATCAGTGTTTTATGCGGCCCAGCCTGTGGCATTTTGTTCTCAGCTCATTTTATCAGCTGACAGCCCAGCTGCCCACCCAATGAAGACATTGCAGGAAAAGAAAATTGGGGATTTTCACTTGCCTGGCCGGACAGAGAATGCCTGGAGAGGTGCTAGTAGGTCACAGCCAGCAAGACGAAAAACAGTAAATTACATTACACACCGTGGCCACACGTGGTTTGCCCAGGAATGCAAGATTCACTTAATATTTGAAAACCAACCAGTATAATTTGCCATAGTAGCAGCTTAACAGCATAAAACAGATGATCATTTTCACAAGTGCCGGAAAATCACTCCACTCCACTTCAGCACCCATTGTCATAGGTAAAAATTAGAACCAGGAGAAGAGCAAAATGGAACTATCTCAATATAACATGGCCTCTGTGAAAACCTACAGCTGAAATCAGCGTTGAAGGTGGAGTTCTGAGAGCTTCCCTCAGATGAGCAGGCTGTCCACCTGGACACCTCCTGTCACCTGCAGCAAAAATTATAGCCCACACAGCCAGGCAAGTTAGAGAAACGGGGGGGAGGGGGAGGATGAGGTCTGGAGAGGGCGCCCTGGCCGAGGCTTAGCCCTGCACCCCACATGGCCCCTTGTGTCCTGCCCTGGGTTGCTGGGCAGGAAACGCTCCCAACCATGTTTCTGCTTTGCCTGCTGGATTTGTTTTAGAATGCCAAGATCAAAAAAGGCAAGAAAGGGGCAGCGCCTGTGGCTCAGTGAGTAGGGCTTCGGCCCCATATACGGAGGATGGCAGGTTCAAACCTGGTCCCGGACAAACTACAACAAAAAAATAGCTGGGCGTTGTGGTGGGCGCCTATAGTCCCAGCTACTTGGGAGGCTGAGGCAAGAGAATCACCTAAGCCCAAGAGCTGAAGGTTGTTGTGAGCAGTGTGACACTGCCACGGCACTCTACCAAGGCCATAAAGTGACTCTGTCTCAAAAAAAAAAAAAAAAGGCAAGAAAGTTCAGGCACATGTTCTGTGTTCACGGAGATTGTGGATGACACGACAATTAAATCTCAGGTGTGGTCCTGGGTTGTACCCTTGTTTGGGAAGGAAAATTATCAGGACAACTAACAATAATTGCAGATTGACCATCCATTATCCAGTTGTGTCTTATCATCAGACAACTGAGGGTTCACAGGAGAAAGCCCACCAGAAACATGTAGGGGTGGATGGACACGGGGACCCATCTGTTGGGGCTCAGAGACCAGTGCCCCAAATGTGGTGCTTTGCTTTGCTGACCGGCAGAAGCCTTGGGGCCTCTCTGACCATCCCCTGCCCCCGCCCCCGCTGCCCCAAAGCACAGGGCAAGCTGTCCTCTAGGGTCCCTTATCTGCCTGAGTCCTGACCCAACAAAGTAGACAACGGCCTTGAACCCTTCCCTGAGTCTCATTGACTGAACTCAAATCACCTGCACAGACCTTTGTCACAAACCATTGTCTGCTCTGTGGCCCAAGACTTTATCCCAGGCCATTGTATGTCCTTCCAGCCCATTGAATTCCCCTGGAAATCATTTACTCCTCTAAATGACCTGTACTCCCACCTGCCCTGCCCTGGAAGGAGGAGACAGGTTCATGTGAGCCCCGATGGGTTACTGGGTGACTGGTCCCCTGCATGTCCCTGTGCTATGCAGGCCAAGATAAATTTGTGTGCCATCTCCCAGTTACTCTGCCTTCAGTGAACCTTCAGAGGGTGAACGGGAGGCTTCCCTCGGCCCCTAGAAGCTACTCTCCTTTGGTTTTAAAAACACTTTAGAGAGAAGAGGAAGTGTGATAAAGGAAATGGCACAGAATGAAAAAATAAGTTGAGGTAGAGGGTATCCAGAAAGTTTCCTCTCTGTTCTCACAACTTTTAAAAATTTTCTTCTGAGTTTTAAATTATTTCAAAATAAAGCACTGAAAGAAGCAAAACAGTTCAGCTGGGGGGGAGTCGTTATTTCTTTTGCAGGGAAGTGGCCATATGTTCGTAATCAACACTCGAGGCTTCCGCTCCAGGGCTCTGACGCTGTTTTGCCGTCTTGCTGAGGCTGCATATTTTTACCACTGACCTTAGCTCCCTGGAGCAGGGAGTCACTTTTCCAAGGCAGATGTTCTTTTACAGAAGAAAAAGGTTTAGTTTTTTGCTATGGGTCTCACTGTTGGTGGCACTTTCCAGGTGAGCATCACCCACGCGCAGACCCACACACTCACACTACTCTCAGGGAGGGGCTGTGCACTCCCTCCTCGGAGGCCTGTCCTCACCTCCCCCATCACGTGGGGCCCGTCCTTGCCTCCTCTGTAACATGGGACCCGTCCTCACCTCCCCTACCACGCTGGTGCAGGGTGCCAGGGGCAGGCAGCAGCTCTTTGCCTTGGGGGTGCCCACACTAGGTGGCTAGAGAGCATTAATTTGATCTCCAGCCAAATGCAGGAGGAATATTCCAGATCCCTGGTCCTGTAGTTTTCAAGATCTTCAACCCATTGTGTACATAGCAGCACTGGAGTAAACAAAGCACAAAAATGAACCAGTACCCCTGACAGGGAGCTGGCCTGGGCCTCCTTATGTTCCAGGCCTCCTCATGTTCCAGGCCCCTCGAGCCCTGGATCTCCCTGGGGAGCCCTGGAGCCCTCAGACCCCCTGTTAACAGAGGGTGCACTCGGTAGCCCAGGGAGCCAGCCCGGGACCCTGGCCTTGGGGTCCATGCCTGGGAGCAGCCAGCTGCACAAACACCACCCAGTGAGTGAGACTCACAGATGCAGAGGCCGCCATGCTCAGCAATCGTGGGGGTCAGGCTGCTGCTCCTGGCCCTAGCTTTGTCCTGCTTTGTGTATCATGGACACCAGTGAGTCACCTCCCGGCAGCAGATCTGAACTGCGATGACTAGTGACTGTCCCCAGCTGTCCTGTGACCCATGACTAGTGACTGTCCTGTCCCCAGCTGTCCTGTAAAGGGGCAACTCCCACATCAGCAACTGAGTAACACAAAGAACCCAGATTCACAACCAATTCCAGGACTAAGACCTGCTCAGGTCAGAGCCAGAATCCACAGATTAGGCAGAAGGAAATAAAAATAGTTTACCCCAAAATGTACTTCCATTACACATTTTTTAAAATTAATTAATTAATTAAGTTTAATTGAGACAGAGTCTTACTTTGTCACCCTCGGTAGAGTGCTGTGGCATCATAGCTCACAGCAACTTCGAACTCTTGGGCTTAAGTGACTCTCTTGCCTCAGCCTCCCCAGTAGGTGGGACTACAGGCTCCTGCCACAATGCCTGGTTATTTTTAGAGACGAGGTCTTGCTCTAGCTCAGGCTGGTCTCAAACTCCTAAACTCAGGGCAAACCACGTGCCTCGGCCTTCCAGAGTGTTAGAATTACAGGCATGAGCCACCGCGCCTAGCCCGTGACACATTTTTAGATGGCTGTTAGGGAGCAGCACACAGGTGGCCTGCAGAGCCATCTGCAGGGCTGCTCTCATCAGTCTCCCTCTGAGGCTGCCCTTGCCCAGATCTTAGAAAGATGAACTGAGTGTCCCTGACCAGAAGGAGGGTCACTGTCTGCACTCAGGCAAGCTGAAAGGGCCTCAGCCCCACAGCTATGAATAGGTCTGTTATTGTCCCCATATGACAGAGGAGGAAACTGAGGCAGGGCACCACACAGCTGGAGGCAGAGCCTGGACATGTGGCTAAGAAAGCTGACTGCAAAGCTCACACCCACCAGGTGTCTAGCTGTCTAGAAGAGACACGATGGAGTGTGGAGTCCAAGAGAGGGTGCACAGGGGTCCTGCCATTGGGGCCCAGAGTGAAGAGTCAGCAAGGACAGGAGAGGGTGGGGTGTCCTTGCAGCAGGGCAGCAGGTGCAAGGGCCTGGGAGGCTCTGCGGACCATGGGATGGGCCAGGATGGGGCAGCCTGCTGGGGAGGGTGGACTGCAGAGCCCCAGGGAACCAGCTTCTTCAGCTGTGCCTCCTACGCCTCGCGGTACCTCCAGAAATGCACCGAGCAAAGTGGAGCCCAGCCACAGCTGTAGCCACACTGTGACACTCAGGGAAGGCAATTCTCAATGTATGTGGCCAGACAAAAGTAAACTTTTAAAGTTATAAGCATCAACATTTAGAGAGTGGGAGCCCACACCGAGTCCTCAGTCAGCCATTCCTCATTCTTACGGGTACCTTTGTGCAAGCCCCAGGAGGGAGAGACACCAGGTGGACACTGGCCAGCCTCTGGACACCTGTGCAGGGTACCAAGAAGCCAGAGCTGGTGACAGTGGGCACAGGCCTGGGAGGGAGGGGATTGGTCTGCTCCCAGGAGGCAGCATTACCACCAGCCTCCAGCACAGGCAGCAGCCAGCAGAGGCTCCCTGAGCCATGGAAACAATCCTGAGAACGCTTCTCCGAATGGCAGGCTGGCTGTGGGGACTGTGTGGACCTGAGCCAACCGTCCGCTGAGATTCACTACATGGTGGGAGGAGGGACTTCCAGGGCAATGTGCTCATACTGGTGAATTTGGCCTCTCAAGGGCTCCATGGAACTCATTGTGTTAAGTGGGTCAGTGGTCCCCTGAAGACTCCAGGCCAGGGGTCCTCAAACTTTTTAAATAGGGGGCCAGTTCACTGTCCCTCAGACCTTTGGAGGGCCAGAATGCAGGCCCCGGGCAGAGTCGGCTGCTAAGCAGGACAGGCAGCAGCAGCAAGAACACCTGGTGGTCCTTAGGCAGGCCGCATGTGGCTCACGGTCCATATTTGAGGTCGCCTGCTCCAGGCACAACTGCGTCTGTGCCTGGCGATGCCAGGTAAACTGAGAGTCTGTGGCCTCACCGGACAGAGTGGCCTCTGGGACGTGATGGTGCTCAGGAACTCCAAGGTGGGGAGTCATCCCTTGGAGTCACAAAAGCCCTCAGGAGGGTGACAGAAGGGCTGGAGAGCAGAGGCAGTGGACAGCAAGTGGGAAGCAGAGTCTGCAGCCTCCAGAAGGAGCCAGCCCTAGTGCACCCTGGTGACGCTTGGCAGGATTCCTGCTGGACTGGCCTCCAGAACCCTAAGATGACACATGCCTGCTGTTTCAAGCCACCGAGCTGGTCACTTTTTATAGTAGCCACAGAGAACCAACACAAATACTCAGAGAAAATCATTTCAGGGGACCTGGAAAAACACTATAAAGGATAAAAGGTCAGCAGCAAAGTTTTTAATTCAATAAAAATAGCACAGGACAAGTTGATGAAGCATTGACATCCACACAGTGAAGAGGGTGGTGCCAAACCCTGGCGTAGGGCTGGAGTGTCCACACTGGGGCAGGGTCAGGTGCTGTAGCCTGAGCTGTCCAGAGACCTCACTCGAGGGGTGACAGCCTTAGGCCCTGCATTGAGGCCATGGAGGAGGCACCAGCCTCAGGAGGAAAGAAAGTGGAAACCGAGTCATTCAGTCCAAGAAGCCAAAGGCAGGAGCCCTGGGGATGCCCCCTGCTCCACAGAATGGGCAGGCAACTGCTGTGAGCCCCCTGAGTCTCTGAGGAACCCACATGGGCAGACACCTCCTCCAGTGCGCATGGCCACAGCTCTAGGCCCAGCTCTCTTATCAGGCCACAAAATGGGCCACGCAGTACAGCCCACGTGAGCAGCCCCAGGTGGCCCAGGACACACGTCCCAGGCTGGAATCCCAGTCTCAAGTCCCACAAGGATCCCAAGCCTTCCTGAGGAAAGGGTGCCGTAGGTGCACAGCCAGGGTGTGGGCCCCCTGTCATCTCAGCTGCTCCTCATGGCCTTGGTCACCTACAGGGAATCTGGCCAAGTGGCTGCAGTCTCTCACTGCAGCTGTGAGGCATAGGACAGGTCCCTGCTTGAAGGGAGTGTCCCCTCTCCCAGCCCTGGTAGAAGGGGACACTCAGAGAGACTCCAGAGTCTTGGCAGGAGGCAAGGTGGGCACTCGAGCCCTGCCCTGGTGTGGCTTTGGTGAAGCCCCTGTCCCACAAGGTTTGGGTCCCAATCCTAGGTCCAGGGAGGCCCGTCCTCCTTGAAGCCATCTCACCTGCCTGGGTTGTTGCTTCACCTGGCAGCGCCTCTGAACTGAGACTTTATTTGCATCACTGTGTGCTCCCAGCCCCAACAGGAACCCAGGCACAGGGCTGGGAGCCCCACCCACTGCACGCTGCTCCTGGAGGGCGCCCCTCCCCATGTGGGAGCTCAGCGCCTAGCCCAAGACCCTGTCCAGCCTCCCTCGCTCCTTCCACCCTGGCCTCCTAGCACAGGCGCTTCTACCTCTCCCCTCAGGTGCCTTCAGGGACGGAGGGAGAATAGGAAGGGGGCCCTGTGTGTGAGGAGGGGCATCCAAGTGAGCAGCACAGGTCAGGGTGGGCAGGGCCAGGCGAGGGGAGGGCACCAGGAATCGCTCCAGTGGAAGTCCAAGGATGGACCTGTGGTGACAGCCAGAGTGGACGTCCTCAGGGGCCTGCTGCTGCTCAGCTGGTGAGTGAGTGAAGCTGTGAGTTTTTCCTGATCAAATTTATTAGGCCTCCTTTTTCCTTAACAGTCTTGATCTGATTTCAGATGATTACAGAAGCCACATCCTGCACATCCTGGCCCCTTCCAGTTGTGAGGCACACGCACAGGGCTCGTGTCACTTTTAAACTCCAGGAAACCCTCCAACATGTTTTCTTTGCCTTTGAAAACAGTCGTGGACCCCTGACCTCCAGAGCCCACCTTGCAACCAGAGGTCACTAATTACCCCAAAGCACTGGCATCCCGTGCCTGGAAATTGGGTGGGGCTTTGGCAGTGCAGCTGGGCACATGTCCAGCGAGCTTCCTGGTCAGCATCACCCTGTGGCCAAAGCAACTGTGTGTGCCCCACTCTGGGCTGGATGGAAGTCCCCCTCACCCAGGGCTGCATGTGATGTGGGGCACCTGGGCAGTTGACTCTGGCACTTGGTCTGTCTCCAGGAAGCCTCATGGGTTCCTCATTTCTACAAGAGAAGTGGGCAAAGCCTCCCCACCTCACAGTCAGCAGGAGCAAGGGCCAGGGCAGCTGGTTGGACCCTGCCATGGCCCCGCCCACTGTGCCCCTGTGTCCCCTGTGGCTCTGGGCCACCCCCAGTCTTGTTCCTCCCCATGGGCTGCTGGCAGGGACACCTAGGCTGGCCAGGAGGGAGCCGTGAGGCATAGGATGGGGTCCCTGCTTAAAGTAAAGGAGGTGCCTCCTTCGTCTCAGGCGTTCTTTTTCTGTCCTTGTCACACCTGTGTAAACCTTCCTTGTCCTGTCTCACAACTCAGGACTGTCTCTTTGTGGGCTTGGGAGAACCTGCCCAGGGAGATGGGCCTGGCCCATCAAACTGCAGACTCCCATGTCCATGTGGCCATCAGGAGAGGGGTTCCTCCTGTCCCTGTGACACATTCCCCAGGTGCCTGAAACACTTAATGTTTACCTGATGATAAAATTATGTTTTTTTCCTGCCCTTTCTGGAGTGATTTTCTGGGTTGGCAGAGATTTTGTTACATATTGTATTTCTCCAGCAGAGCCCAGGGGGACACAGGTACCTGGGACCATGTGTTGGCGCTGTGTCCGCTGGGTCACTCTCTGGAGACATATGAACTGCCTGGTTGGGAAGGGGTGTCCGCCTCCTCCTCCTCCTCCAGTCATTGCTCCTGGGGTCACAGTCTTGCGCAGTGTGGGCTCCCAGGTTCCGCGGGCCGCTGCCTCTGTCTTCCTGCTGCAGCACGAGCTTTGAGACTGGACCTCGCCTTGTCTCCTCATGGCCAGCTCTGTTCACATGCCACACCAAGGTGTCTACAGGGCCCCAGGGACAAGGACTTTGCCCTATACCTCCTCCTAATAAGGAATGAACTTTTTCTTCTCTGTCCAAATGCTCTTTGCACATGGTGGGTTATTAGTACGGACCAGCCATGTCCACTATGGGCCAGACAGTCCCTGTAGGCAGGACACCTGGTCACTCTGCAGGGTGCCACATGATACCAGTAGCCTCTTAGCCCTGTCTCCTTGGCTCTCCATGGAGTCCAGCCACTCTGGCTGTGCCCAGACACGCCTGGGCCCTTCCCTCAGGGTCACCCTAAGAGTGCTTTCCTGAGGGATCCCCTAAATTCCTCAGCCTCTGCCAAGATGCCAGAGACCATGTTGATGTCCGGGAGTGTCATATGAGGCAGAGGACAGAGGGGAAGACCTCGCCACGCAGAAGGGCCCCCCAGCTTCATCTTGGGAGCCAGCAGTGGGGCGATGGGCTCCACACATCACACTCCACGCACACTCATGCACAAACTTGTGCCCACACATATGCACATGTCCACATGCATTCCTGTGCCTGCATGCACACACACATGCACACACACATACCGGCATGTATCTGGAATGAGTGGCTGGGACAGGGAGCCCTCAGGGTCAGGCGTCCTGGGAACTGGGTGGGGTGGGGGAGGGGCCTTTTCTATGCCTGCTGCGTGTGACCCTGGGAGCGGAAGCCCCTGGCGGCTTCGCAGCTGTCTTGGGTGGGCATGGGATTCCCACAGAACTGAGATGGGGGAAGGGGGCCAGGCGGTTCTCAGTCTCCGAGGCTTGGGGGCCGCCCCTGCAGGCCTCAGCCCCACCATGCAGTAGCAGTAAGGCCCCAGCTGCACCCTCCCCCACCAGCTGAGTCACCTCTACGGGTTGCTCTGTTCCCAGGCCCCACTGACCCACCCTGAGTCCTGGAGGGCTGCCAGCCACCCCACCTCCTCCCCACAGTGCTGTCCACCCTCCTACGAGGCCCAAGCTGCCCCCAAGGATCAGGGAGGTAATGTGGAGGACGAGGACTGGGGTGGGCTGGAGGGGGTCTGGCTTGCATTCCCCTTTGTTCCTGTGTGATTGCAGAATGCTGTCTGAGGTCTATACCGACTGGAGACCTGCCTGCAGCCAGAGGGAGTCTCCCTAATCAGAGGGACAGGATGTGCCAGGGTCAGCCCCAGCTACCCTCTAGGTAACCCAACTGGCACCTTGCCCAGAGCACCCCGGCCGCATCACCTATCACACGCCCCAACACTGCAGCCTAGTCTTCTAGGTCTGCACCATGCTGCCCCTCTCACTTCCCAAAGGACCTGGGCAGGAGGGGCACAGAGCCCAGTGACCAACGCCTGGAGTCTTTCTCAGTGAGCCAAGTAGCAGATAAGGAACTGGCAGGAGCAGACCAGCACGGCTAGCACTCTAGGTTCCGATGTGGGGGACAAACCTCCAAACACCACAACAGAACAGGGTACAGACACTGGTTGAATTGAGGAGGAAGGCCTGTTCCTTCATCCCCCTGGGCTCTGGACTCTAAGAATCCTGTGGAAAACCCCCCAAAGGGCCACTCCTTATGGAAGGACTTGAAAATGTGTCCCCTCTCCTCCCCATTTGGCACCTAGCATGGCAGGCATGAGACCCAGCACGCTGGGTGGGTGCCTGAGTCCTGGTGCTGGCTGTCCTGCTCTCGTGTGAAGATGCCTTGCAGGCCCTAGGCTGCTCTGAGAGCCATATCTGGCTCAGGTGACAACAGGGCTTTGCCCCCTCCTCCTGCCACTAGCCCCTCCCAGCCCTGGGGGAACTGCTGGTCTTTGGGCTCACAGGCTCTTCTGGGTGACTCCTGGATCTCTCTTGGGGGGATCTCCATGTGGGGGCAGGCTCCACTCTGGCTGAGCTGGCTGGTCCCCCTCTGCCTTCCCAGGCTTCCCCCTGCTATCTCCTGAGGCATCTTTCCCTGGGGGCTTAGTGCAAACTGCTCCTCCAGGCTGGGGACCCAGAAGCTTTCCTCCCATCCAGGCGTGCTGGCTCTGGCAGGTGAGAACCCAGCCATCCACATGACCCTGGAGTGACTACTCGGCCTCTGCTCCACCAGACCCACCATCAACAGGGTGACAGGCTCCATGGGGAGGGGTCTGAGGCACAGGTGTGGTCCCAGTGATAAGCACACAGGAGCTCCGCACGACACGGGCCACGCTCTGCTTCTATGACTTCAGAGAATGAGGGCAGGGGATGCCATGGAGCACGCCTGTGTCCTTAGCTCTTCCCACCTGGAGCTCCACTGCTCATCACCCTTCCTCACAGGCCCCTGAGGTCAGCTGCTATGACCCTGAGGTCAGCCTGGGCAGGACCCTGTGTCCCCACTGGAGAACTGCAGACCTACCCCACACGGCCCAGTCTTTGTGAGCAGTGTCCTGTAGGCTACAGCTTCAAGGCCAGTGCTGAGGAGACCTAGCCTGTGCCTCTCCAGGAGGACCACAGGGGTCCAGGCCTTAACTCCATTCCCCACCCTCTGTGTCTCCTCAGGCATTCCTGGCCCAAAGCCCCAAACTGTTCCATCCAGGCCTTGGCATCCCCTCTCCACTCCATGGGGGTCTCTCTGCCCAAGAGCTGGGTCTGGCTTGCCCTCCCTGGGAAAGGACTGCCCATGACAACATAGCAGCTGCCTGTTCAAGGAAGTGTAGGCTGGGTCACTCTGTCCGCCTGTCTCCCTGGGATGCTCCAGGGACTCTGCAAGTGGAACAGGAACAAAGCTTAGGCGCTGGCTGGGGGCCACCCCATTGTCCTGCCTTAGCTCCCGCTTCCTCTGGCTGTAAATGAGCAGAAGTTGTTGAAGTCTGTTTACCCCATCAGAGTGCAAATGGCCTGGGTGAGTCATATTCCTGCCACTTCCTTCTGGATACATACACCAAATATCCACAGTTTCATTCCCAGCGGCCAAGAAATTTCCATCTGTTCAAAACATACAATTAAAAATATATCCCGACTGAAAGGAACTTATGACTCAGCAGAATCCCTGAGAGTTACTCACCACAAGAGTAAGTCTGGCTGCAACTCTCCTGGCTCCACGTTCCTTTCTTAATTTACTCAGCAAACACTTGCCAAGCTCTCACTGTGTGTCAGGCCAGGTGCCAAGTGGCTCACACAGGTGTCCACTCATAGGAGATCCAGTCAAGCCAGAGAAGCTGGATGGTGACTGTACCAGCCCAGCTGTGGTCAGGCCCGGACCACAGCAGGCTGGGTGAGTGGGTGGCCCGGGGTCTCTCGGAGTGCCACCCGACCCCATCTGCGGATCCTCAGAGGGCACCGCCCCATGGGACTACCCTGTGTCTGGTGTATTTGTGAGATCCTGCTACATTGTTGCAGTTAGCGGTGGCTTTGGTGGCTTGTGATGTCCTTGCTGTACTGCGTTCCATGTCCCCCTTTGTGGATGTACCACAACCTCTGTGTTGTCACCGATGTCTGAGTTGCTTTGCTGCCATGAACAGTTTTCTGCGGATCTTAGGTGAACATGAATAGGTATTTCCTACCCAGGACACACACCAAGGTGTGGAACTACTGGGTCACGGGTATGAAAATGTTAGACATGAGGGGTAGTGACCAACAATTTTTCTGAGAGGTTGTGACACTGCCCTCACTGCTCATGTCCCACCCAGCACTGCAATTGTCGATCGCACTAGTCTGGGCCTTTCAGGCAGGACGGTGTCTCAGGGCACAGTATGTGTCCCTGTGATGTCCCAGGCTGAGCTCCTCCTGCATACGTGTCCCTGGGCACCTCCTCATGACGTGGCTGCTTCAGCCTGTGTCCTGACAGCCACTGGGTCTGTATGTAGTTCTTATTGATTCTTCTGCATTCTCCATCCAGATCCTTAGTTAATCCTGTGAAATGATAAACACGGTGACACCTTCTCTCACTGCATGGCTTAATTTTTCACTCACTTAATGGCATCTTTTGATAACAAAAGTTCTAATTTTCATGTGGTTTTTATAATACTCACTTCCAGTCTGTTTAAGATGCCATGATTATATATTTCCTCATGTCATATTCTAAAATATTGTTTTGTCTTTCACCGTTAGAGCAATAAATCATCTTTTTTTTTTTTTTTTTTTTGAGACACAGTCTCACTTTGTTGCCCTCACAGCAACCTCAGTCTCTTGGGGTCAAGCAATCCTCCTGCCTCAGCCTCCTGAGTACCTGGGACTATAGGCACCTGCCACAACACCCAGCTAGTTTTAAAGATAGGGCCTCACTCTTGCTCACTCTAGTCTTGAACCTGTGAGCTCAGGCAATCCACCAGTTTCTGCCTCCCAGAGTGCTGGGATTGAAGGTGTGAGCCCCCACTCTTGGCCAGCAATGATCCATCTTGAATTAATATTTCAGACCTATAGGAGTAGATTGGGGATTGCAGCACTGCTGGGCAGATCTATCAGCTCTGTCCATGGTAGAGGCCTCCTCTCCTAAGGTAGAGGCACAGGACTGTGCCTTTGGCATCTGGGTGGCTGCACCAGCTTTCCTCCCATTTGTTCTGAAATCGTATATTTTTGCTTCCCTTACTTTGAGATTTTCTGTACATTTTTAGACCTAACCTCTACATGCAGGATGTTATTGGATTTGGTTTTCTGTTTTCAAATCGAGCCCAACTATCTTTAACTTTGAGTATTTTGTTCATTTTCCATTGATGTAATTTCTGATATATTAATTTTTTTCACAGCGACTGCATTCACAACCACCATCTCACAGCTGGGTTCCTGCTTTCCTGCCTGTTTGTGTTCCTTTTCCTCTCCTTTAATGGCCTCTTTTCTGATATCTTAGATTTCCCCTCTATTTGCTTGCTTATACTTTCTTTTATTGCTCTGCTAGTGGTTACCCACTTTTAAGGGTTTAACAGAAGTTAGAATTTTTTTTTTTTTT
>NW_003852523.1:4686092-4708471 GCF_000181295.1 Otolemur garnettii
AAGTAGCTGGGACTACAGGCACATACCACAACGCCTGGCTATTTTTTGGTTATAGCTGTCATTGTTGTTTGGCAGGCTCGGGCCGGATTTGAACCTGCCAGCTCCAGTGTATGTGGCTGGTGCCTTAGCCACTGAGATACAGGTGCCGAGCCAGAAGTTAGAATTTTATCTCTTCCCAGACAATGCAGGATCTCTGAACTCTTTAATTCTGTGTATTCTGTGTGGCAGATAGAATGACCCCACACACATATACACAGAGGTCCTCATTCTAATGCTAGAGCCTGTGAACACATTATGTCACTTAGAAAAGAGTTTTTGCAGATGTAACTAAGACCATAGGCTAGAGTGCAGAGATCACTCCAGTGTGCCCAGTTGGGCCCAGCCTGAGCACATGAGCCTTTAAGGGCAGAGAATCTTCTCTGGCTGGCAATGGACAGGACTCTGTGATAACTGCTATGCTCAAGATTTGCTGATAAAATGTTAAAAGTGGTAGACAGAACTTTAAAAAAAACCAAGATGGGCCGAACGCAATGGCTCACACCTGTAATCCTAGCACTCTGGGGGGCTGAGGTGGGTGGATTGCTTGAGCTCCTAGGTCAAGGAGCTCCCTGTTCTCTGTCAGGCTAGCCCAGGCTTGAATAGCCCAAGCAAAAGCAAGACTCATCTCTACTAAAAATAGAAAAACTGAGGCAAGAGGATCACTTGAGCCCAAGAATTGGCGATTCTTGTGAGCTATGACACTACGACACTCTATCCAGCGCAACGCTTGAGACTCTGTCTCAAAAAGAAAAAAAAAAAAAAACCCAAGATATTACCAAAGCTCAAAGTATTAATTACTGTAGTGGTTTCAATGTGAGCCCTTAAATTCATCTTCTCTCCAGGAGAGAGAGCGTACTCTCCCACCCCTTGCGTGTGGACCAGACTCAGCAACTTGATTCCCATGAATTGAGCAAGAAAAAGGGAAAACAGCGATTGTGTCTTAGAGACAAGAGCAGACTCCACTTTGCCCAAGTGAGGGAAGGCAGCCTGACCAGCAACCAGTCAAGATGGTGCCTATGCTCCTGGCGTGATGTTAGAGGTTTGGGCTTTCTCTCCAGACATCCACAACCTCACTGTGCCCAGGAGTAAACATCAGACAACCCCACAGAGGGTCACTCTACAAAATCCTCAGCAATATCTGTCAAGACTGCCAAGCTCAGGAAAGACGAGTGGAGACTGAGGAGCCTGAGGAGATTGATAGTAAATGCAGGGTAAGATCCTGGGATAGAAAAAGAGCATCAGTGCAGAACTGTCCAGATTCTAATGGAGACTGTTGATTATTCATTAGTGCTGTGCCAATAATAAGTTTTTAGTTTTGACAACTGTGCCAAGGTTATGTGACATGTCAACTTCAGGGAAAGCTAATGAAGGACGTATGGAAACTCTTGGGCTTTTTTTTTTTTGTGACTCTTCTTACATAGAAAGTCTAAAATTATCTCAAAATAAAAAGTTAAATAAACTAATTAAAACCTAGAAAAATCCTTGGTTGGAAATTACAGCTAGCCTTCAATACCTGTGGGTTCTGAGTCCAAGATTTCAATCAACCACAGATTGGAAATATTTGAAAAAGATTGCATCTGTACTAAACATGTATAGACCATTTTCCTTGTCATTATTCCATAAACAATTTGGTATAACAATTGCTTATATAGTATTTGCACTGCATTAAGTATTATAAATAATCTAGAGATGATTTAAAGTATATGGGAGGATGTGCACAGGTCACATGCAAGCACTACTCCATTTTATACCTGGGATTTGGGCATCCCTGGATTTTGGCACCCACGAGATATCCTGGAACAATCCCCCATGGATTCCAGGGGACAGCTGTGTTTTCTTTCTGGACTTTAACAAAGATCTTATTCCACTGTCTTTTGACTTTCATTGTTTCAAAGGAATATTGTCTGTACATCTTGTTTCCTTTGAAAGAAGTTGCCTTTTCCCTTGCTTTTGAGATTTTCTCTTTGTCTTTAGTTTTCAGCAGTCTGACTATGTTACAAATGGGTGTATTTTTCTTTGCATGAGCCTTGGTCTTGTCTGGGCATGCTCATAGCTGGGGCTGTCTATCTGGTGACTCAATGCTGCTACACATTTCCCTATCCTCTGTCAGGCTAGCCCAGGCATGGTCCAACAGTGGTGGCAGATGAAGCCGAGGGCACAAGTCCAGTTGTACAGTCTCACTCCTCAAGCCTGGGCCTGTGCCATTTATGCTGATATACTGTGGCCAAAGAGGTCGCATGGCTGGGCCAGCATCAGAGCATGGGCATCTGTGTCACACCGCAGAGATGGATCCAGGGAGGGGGACCATGAGCCATCACTCCAGTTACACTCCAGGTTCACAGCCAGTGACAGGCCTGTCCACCTCTGCCTGCTGTAGGCTGAGGGATGTCAGAGAGCACATGGGTAACTAACGCTCATTTGGACTGACTGGCACAATCAGACGCTCTGTGCACCTTGTGCTCTTACCATCACTGTGAGGTCTATTACATAACCTTATCTCATAGAGAAAAGGTCACCTGCCCTGGCACACACTAGTTTGGAGCTGAGGCAGAAGCTGACCTGACCCTGGGCTCCAGAACTGGTCCCTGGGCCACCACCATATTCTATCAGACATTTGATATATGGTGCTCCTGCCCATGGACACCTCTGAGTGCCCAAGCTGGTCAACCAAGAAGTACCATCCCCACCTCATCCAAGGCCAGGAGGGGTGCCCCATTGGCCCCAACACCATCATCTTTTCTGGACTCAGACACAGACAGGAAAGTATAGGGACATGGGTGCCACATTTAGGTGCTGCCCTCTGCCTGAAGGTCAGGGCCAACAGAATCTGAGAAGGGATGGGGCTCTGACCCACAACCTATGTTCACCACCAGCCCTGGGGCACAGACTCCCTCCCTGTGGAGTCTCCCCAATGAGTGAAGACTCAAGGAAAAGACAAGCCATGTGGCAAGCCAATGGCCATGGCTCTTGAGAGCTGAAACCAGGGAAGCTGGCTGGGACCATAGGGGCAGCATAGCTGGTGACTCCCTGGGATGAGGGGCTCTGTCAGCCCCAGACCAGACTCCTGCAGAGGGTCCAGCAGGGTGGGGCCCAAACTCCTTGGTACCTCAAGTCCAGATAGCCATAGGACAACACGGGGACTGGACCCAGCAGTTCTGGGGGGAATCTGAAGAGCTGGGAGGGTGGCATCATTGGCTCAAGGGCAGGGCCTTCTTGCATGGCTCCCACCACCACCCAACCACCCAACTCCTGGAGGTTGGTGCCCATCCAGAGGGACACACAGCCCACACCAGGGGCTCTGTTGAAGGAGACAGAAATGGACGACCCACACACAAGAGCTTTCATTCCAATGGGCACTGTGTCACCCCTCCCCTGCCCACCTCCCCCATTCGTTTTCCTCCTCCTCCCCTCTTTCTCTTTTCCTCCCCTCCCTTCCCCTTCCCATCCTTCCCCCTGCCCCCACCCCCTCCTGCTCTCCCTCCCCCACCCCGGGCTCATTTCCCTTCAGAGGTCTCCTCTGGCTCCTGTCCAACTCCCCAAATGCAAGCTACAGTTTCTAAGAAAGCAACTCTAGCTTCTTAGATGGTTTCTGTCCCCATTAACAGCAGAAGCCTGGGGGGCTGTGCTCTGCAGCTCTCAGACTGGCAGGGCGGGAGCCACACAGGGACCATGTGAGGCCAAGGGCACCCTCAGCTCACAGGGTCAGACGCAGATGTACTTCCTGCTGTGTTTCCTTCAAGGAAAGGAGGACTGTCTGTAGCCCACGCCCGTCCTGCCTGGGGAGCGCTGGCATGTGGGTGAAGACATTCGTGCCTGCAGGCACATTTGCTACAGCTTTTCCTCTGTAGTCGTTGGCAACTATTGCAGTGATTTATGTTTTCCATTCCCCATTATGTTATCTTGGCATGGAGGGATGGAGACACATCCTGGAATTGTACACTGGCTCATTGTTGCAGGCCCACCTTGGAACCCCAAACATGATGTGCTGTGGGTAGGCAGTGGCCCAACCCTCCCTGCCACACAGCCTGACCCCAGGGGCAGCATCCCAAGGAGTCCCACTGCCTGGACAGGCACACATAGGGGGCCCATCCCAAACTGAGCACTAAGTAACTTTTCGGCCTTGGAAACACATGTCTGGATGTGACAGGCTTGGGGATGGGGACATAGGCTGGAGCAGTCAGGTCAACCTCAAAGCCCTGTAGCTGGGCAGGGCTGCCCAGGGAGTAATGGAGGTGAGCAGCAGGAGGGACTGGTCAGGCCCGGGCTCCAACACCTGGGAAGAGCAAGGCAGCTAGCGGTGGGCGATCAGGAGGGACACGTTGCAAGTATGGACAGAAAGAGGCTGGTGGGTGACTCCCTGACAAAGACAGCAGCCATGGCGGAGGTGGATGGCAGACTGAGTGGGTGAGAGGGAGAGAAAGAGAGGAGCCGGGGCAGAGTTGAGGGGGTCACAGCAGGCGTGTGGGAGGCAAGCAAGGAGGGAGGGTGCATGGACACAGACAAGGACCCTAGGGGACTCAGGTTGCCCACTGAGGGCAGGGAGAGGGGTGGCAGTGGGCTGGGGAGATGGAGGAGGGAACCCTGTCTCTGCCAGTGACAGGGGTGTCCCGGTCCTGGGGGCTGGCTCTGGGAGGGGGCTCTGCATCAATGGGCCACCCTCCCAAGTGACTCTCCTCTGAAGGACTTTAGATGAACCACCTGAAAGCAATCACTGCAGGCCATCTCAGACAGGGGTGGTGTGGATGCCCAGGGCGCGTGCTGCTTGCAGGACCTGGAGGTGGTGGCCCCAGTGCTGCAGCATCACAGCAGCCAGTATCTCCCTGCTCTCCAGAAGGCCTGGCCAGAGGCTGTCTGCCTGCTTCAGTCAGCACGGGCCCCATTGTGACTCTGAAAAGCTCTGTCAGCCACAGGGATAAGGAGATGCTGTCAGGGATACCACCTGCCATCCATGTGGTCCTGAATGCTTGGCACTCCTGCCAGCCACCAGCGCCTCCAGGGTACCTGTTGGGAGCCCAGGCTCTGGGCAGGGCTTCTGCTTTAACTGGACAGAGACGGACAGGCATGCCTGTTAGTCACATCTCTGTTGGACGTCCTGCGTGGCTTCCGTCCCACAGCTGGGCACATGGAGCTCCACAGGGACAGCACAGGGTCAGGTGGGAGCCAACCAGCGCTGGGCGACTCTGCCTTGCTGGGGAAAGAGAAGTCAGTGTGGGCATAATAGACCTGAAAAGTGAGACCAAGATGCCCTGTGTGCATTCTCTGAACACCTGTCAGGGGGGCTCCAGGGGCTCGGCCAGCCCCTCAGAGCTCTCAGGAGGTGCTCAGGAAGGTGGAGACAGCGTCTGCTAACGGGAAAGGGAATTTGAGGACAGCAAAGGTGGACAGGCCTGTTATGAAAGAGAAATGAACACTTACTCCCCCTAAAGGGGGAACAGCAAGGAAGGTCAAGGCTTCCTTTCACCTGAGAGGTTTACTTTGCCTTTTTCTTGTTCTGTTCTGAGTATCGCCCCCAAATTAAAGGGGAACACCCCTCCCTGTCCATTGGTGATGTCGCAGAGACACTGGGAGAGACAAGTGACACAGCTGGAGTCGCAGGCAGCTTGTGGATCGAGGGCATGAAGCTTGAGGAAACATGAGGAGGGTGCCGCTGCCCACCGAGCCCAGGAAACCTGACACAGCTAAAGGTGAGTCGCCAGGGCTGGGGAAGGAGGGAGAGGAGGGGAAGATGGAGATGATGAAGAGGACGGCCAGTAAGCTGGTTCCAGTGCCAGGTCTTCCTTGTCTATAAAGCATGTAGCCCCCTGTACACAACTCACTCCTTTTAAAGAAAGACATTGGGAGTAAGCTGTGTAAGGCTGGTTTTAAACTGTACAGTGTCTGTTTTGGACAATTCACATGCTGCTGAGTGTGTCCTGGCAGTATTTTCAGTAGCCATAGCCTCGCCTCGTCTGGAGGTGGGGTGGGTAGGGTAGGAACTGGGGCCTCCCCCATCCCTCATCCCCCCGCCCCCCACAGCACAGACCAACCACACAGGGAGGGCAGCCTGTTCACCTTCAACTGTCTCTGACACAGTTCATGTGAAATAATTGTTCTGTTAACTGAACACCACTTTGCAATTGCAAAAAGCAAAATGTTGCAGCTGTTTTGTTGATGTTCTGAATGCTTTTAAGTAAATACGGATTTTTTATTTTTAAAAAAACCTTCCCTGGGGGAGGCCAAGGCCACCATGAGTCACCAAACCTCAGAGGTCTTCCGTGGGCTCTTGTGACGTCAATGGAGTGAGGGGGAAGCCGCCCTGAGCTCTGTGGTAGGGGCCCTGTGAGGTCAGAGCAGAGAGTAGTTTTTCCTTCAGCGAAAGCTGGGATCTAATCCATCACTTTTCTTTTTTCCTTCAAGAAACTTCTTGATGGTGAACCAGACTATTAGCTTGTCTTAAATGTTGGTTTTAAGGACAATGTTGAGACTTACATTTAGGCGGATTTTTCCCTCCTGCGGCCTCTGAGGTTTGGTTGCAACTGTCAACTCAGACACACTTCCCGGTGGTGGCTGTGGGGCCCCCAGACCCAGAGCCCAGGTCGCTGGGCGTGTTGGCGGCTGCCCTGCTCAGCTGCACCCTCCTCTGGCAGCCGCCCTTGGTGAAGATCATAATGTACCACCCCAAAATATGCCACTTGACATGACATAAGATTATTTTGAGCTAAAGGCAATGGAGAGGACACATATTTCAAAGTAACCTCTGCCCACCCCTCTCTGCCTAAAAGCAGGGGACAAATTGCCCTGTGTAAATTGCCTCTCTAGTACCAGGCAGAAGAGAATGACATAACACACTTACTAAACCACCCTTATCCACACTGCCTTCCCCAGTCACTTCCCACAGTCTACCATACCCCAGCCCCAATCTCCAGCAAGGATCCACGGTTCAGCACTCTTTGTTTAAACGGTCTGTAAGTCCCATCTGACCACTTTGGCTTTTCACTTCTTTTCTGCAAAGCTTTCCTGCATGTAAAATTTAAATTTGAATGTCTGTCAATCTGTGTCATTAATTTGCAGCCCTCAGGGACAGAACCTAGGAGGGTAAAGGAGAAGGTTTTCCTACATCAGTTTTTCTGTATAAGTCAGTGGGGAGAAGGGTGGTACACAAAGGCCCAGACACCCTGCTCTGATGGGGCTACTTGGAAGGATCACCCCAGCCCCACAGTGAGCCAGGGGTTAGCTGATGCCATAAATTCCTGGGGGAAGTCAACAAGATGGTCTTGCATTTTTTAAAACACAGGTATGACACCAGGTACTAGGTCTGTGTGCAGCCCTTCCTTGGAGCTGGGGTGGGGGAGGGGTAGATTTCTGCCTCTCAGTCCGCGCCACCCACTTGGGAGGTGGAAGGGCTTCAGACTCGCCTCCCCAGGCCAGAGAAGAGACTTAATCATCCACAAGTGTAGAAACCTACCCAGCTCTGGAGGGGTCCACAGTGGAGAAGAGGAACAGCCCTGAGATTTGTGATTTCTCTCGAAAACCCCATGTTGGGGCCCAGTTCTAGGGAGCAGGAAAGTGGGAGGATCATTTCCCTTCTGTTAATCAGAAACGCTTGGGTTTATTATTGTAGTCTTTCCCTGACATACACTGGAGCTGATATTTATTTGTTAAAGAAAAAAAACATTAAAATATGTGCTTTGTTACAAAATAAAAGCCACATTCCAGGAAAGTATACAAAGGGCTTCACACACTGAGATGACCCAGAAGCTGCTGGAGGAGGCCTCCCCCGCCCAAGGGGCATCCCAGCCTCCCACTCTTTCTTGCGCTCCCTCCAAAGACCTGAAAGGGAAAAACCATCTTTATTAACAAACAAACAAACCAAACAGAAAAGCTGGGCTCTTACTGACAATTTAAACTGAGCCAGGGGGAGAATCCCCAATTAAAATGCTTTTTTCCAGACCATTCAGCAGGTCTTGGGGGTGAGGGTTTCGGCTGCAGCTTTCCCGGATGCCTCCACCCCTGTCCTTGCAGACAATGGGGCTGCCAGGCCCCCTCCTGGGCCCTCTCTTTGCATGACAAGGGGCCACACAGTCAGCTCTGGGAGGGCGGGACCCCAGCGCCTCCCAAACCCTCCCCCAGCCCCCCTTCCTCTGGGGCCAGCCCTGGGAGGCCTTTGGAGAAGCTCAGGTGAGCCCCTGGGAGGGGAAGGGCCTCCAGTCTCCCCACACTTTCCTTGATGACTCAGCTAAGGGGAAAATGCTCAGATTCCCTGATTAACTCTTTCAGGCCAGTAACAGACTTCACTTCACATTTCTGCAAAGCTGATGCCCTCTCATCACTTTCAGGGCACAGCAGACTCTCGTCTCCATGGAAGCCACCTCAGGCCTCTCCTCTGGGTGGCATCTTCTTCTAGCTCAGTGGTTCTCAACCTTCCTAATGCCACAACCCTTTAATATAGTTCCTGTGGGTCACGACCCACAGATTGAGAACCGCTGCTCTAGCTGCTCCCTGGTCCCTGACAGGCGCAGCCTCCCCACCCAGGCTGTCCCTGCCCCTTCTCTGAGCTCCCCAATTCAGCTGCTGACTCAATTTCCCCAACCGCTCCTTCCTAAGCTCCTCAGAGTCAACTGCTCCAAACCAAACTTCCGCCTGTGCCCTCTAGGGCCTGGCTCTGGGATCACATTCATCCAGCCTCCTCATCCTGAAAACAATCCTAACAGGTCCCTAGGGGAGGTGAGCAAACTGAGACCCAGTAGCTTTGAGAGCCCGCATGGAGCCTCTGCAAGCCTGGGGAAAGTGCACCTCTCCTTTTCAGCTCTGTCCTTCTGGACTTAGTCTTCAGGTCTGGACTTAGCTTCCAGGTGGCAGTGCCCATCCAGGGACACAGACGTCACTGCTGGACAGGGCCCAGCCTGTCTGCCTCCACCTCCCTTCTCTGAGCTCTGTCCACTCCTCTACATCAGCACCTCACAGCGACTGCCCATCATAGTGTCCCCCTCCTGTTGGACAGAAACAGGGAAAAGCATGGTAGTAGCCAAGATGAACCAGCACTTTCCATCTATGTGCAAGAACCATTCTGTGACCTCCAGGCTGAGGGAAGTCTCCCGTTCGATGGCGCACAAATTCATCTTGGCCTGCATAGCATGAGCAGGGGACTGGTCACCCAGTAACCCACTGGGGCTCAAATGGATCTGTCTCCTCCTTCCAAGGCATGGTAGGTGGGAGTGTGGGTCATTTAGGGGAGTAAATGATTTCCAGGGGAGGTCAATGGGAAGGACATACAATGGCCTGGGACAAAGTCTTGAGCCACAGAGCAGATAATGGTTTGTGACAAAGGTCTGTGCAGGTGATTTGAATTCAGTCAATGAAAACCAGGGAAGGGTCCTGTGAGAGCCAAACTAGCTCCATTTTGTTGTTTACCACATAAGTTCCATTCATAGCCCCTCTGCCCCAACCTCTGCCAGTGAAACCTGCAGGGCCACTCCCTGCTGCCTCTCCCCCACCCCAGGTTGCACAGCCACTAAGCCGTAAACTGAGTCACCTTAGGCAAATAACTGCTATAATAAACAATAAGTTTCTATTACCTTGAAATATAGGTAATCAGGCTGCACCAACTCTAGCCCCTGGTTAAGGGACCCCCCACCCCTCACCTGTACCAATCCAAATTTACCTTTACTAGTGAAATCATCAGCTACCAATGCAAATCCTCCTTTACTTCCTCCTTTACTAATGAAAACACCAACCACCAATCAAGAGTGTACTCGGAAACGGACCCTACCCTTCTTGCTTTCTGTACCCCATAAAAACTTGCTCCACCTGGGGTTCGAGGCTCTTCCTTGGTGTGTACACTAGGAGAGTCCAAACCCGAGTTTGAATAAAAACCTCACCTCATGCCTTTTACATCAGAGTGTGTCTCGGATTCGTCTGTTTGGGCTGTTTGGGAGGATTTTCGGACCTAACAGTCCAAGGCCATTGTCTCCTTTGTCTGGTCAGGACTCAGGCAGATAAGTGACCTTAGAGGACAACTTGCCCTGTGCTTTGAGGCAGCAGGGGGGTAGGGGACTGTCAGAAAGACCTGTCCATTGTGGCAAAGTGCCACATTTAGGGCACAGGTCTCTGACCCCCAGCAGTCTCTAGGAGCTGCCACTGGGCCAGCTGCTGTGGTGTCCCAGCCCGTGTGGCTGTCACACAACCACAGCAAAGGTGCTAACAGAAGGGAAGGGCATCGTCAGGGCCCAGAGCAGCATGGGACATAAACCCACAGTGACAGAGTCCCAAAGTCCTTGGTAGATACACTTGGCCGTGGCTTTAGATGAACAGACTCAAGTTCTAGCTGCTCCTTTCTGGGTTTTCAGAGAAGTGGCTGAGGCTAGGGGATGGACACTGACTTGGGGAGTGGGGGTATCTGACATCAGGGGTCATAGAACTGGGTGGATGGGCGCCAGCCTGTTGTTTTAAGCCATTTGTCAACCTCCTTCAGGAGGTGTTATGTCCCTGTCAGAACCTCAGCTGGCCACCCTCCCTGGGCCTCTCTGGAAGGAGCTACTGAGTGGCTGGTCCAGGTCTGGCATAGGGAGGAACCTCAGGGAGAGAACAGGCCTCTGCCCCACAGTGGGGCAGGCAGGGCCCCAGCACCTCCCAGGAGGCTTTGGGGCCTGATGGATATGGGCCAAGGGGCCAGGTCTGGGTTTAAGGAACTTGGGCAGTTAAAACGTGGCCCCAAGACACCAGGTCTTTATCTTGGGTCCCTTGGATGTGAGCTTATGTGGCATGCAACTTTGCTGATGTGACTAAGTTAATGACTTCTGATGGGACATCAGCCTGGATTATTTGCTAGGCCCTAGATGCCATCACAGATGTCCCCAGGAGAGGGGGGATTTGACCAGAAGGCCATGTGACCCCGGGACAGAAAAATGTGACAATCCTGCCCACTGCCCACCAGGGCCAGAGGGGCAGGAAGGACCTTCCCCTGGAGCCTGCTAAGGGCACAGGCCCTGCCAACCCCCTGCTGTTGGCCCAGTGACACTGATTTCAGACTTCTGGCTCCAGACTGTGATGACACATTTCTGTTGTTTAAAGCCACCAAGTGTGTCATGTGGTCACTTGCTATAGCAGGCCTGGGTAGAAGAGGGAGTTCTGGGCTCAGCTGCTGGGCCGGGTGTGGGCTGGGGTCCAAGGTGTGAGGGCCGTGTGTCCCTCCCCGTGCAGGGAGAACCTGGATCAGTCTTTCCTCCGAGAATCACCCATTGCTGGCCTACTCATCTCCTCTGTGGGCGAAGTCCTGTCTTGACAAAACCAAGCCTGGCTCCCGGCAGGGTGCAAAGGCACGGTGGCTCTGTGTACCAGGAAGCCTCTTCCGGAACCTCCTGGGGCTCGACTGTTGAGAGACCCTGGGTCCCACTCCAGCACTGGAGGCCTTCCCAGGAGCCACGCACGTCTCCCCAGCAAGTATTGGATCTCACCATGGTCCAGGAGAAGAGCTGGCCTCCAGGTGGGAGCTTTTGGTGCGGCTGACTCCTGCCCCAGGGAGCCTCAGCTCAGGGACCCAAATCCCAAGTCTCTGTGCTCTGATTCCCACCCCGTAGAGAACACAGGGCGTCAGGCTCACCCTGTCAGCATGAATCCTAAGGGCAGAGGCCACTGCAGGCTCCTATCCCCCAGCTGTGACCTTCCTGCATGGGGGACACTCCTGAGCCACCCTCCAGTGCTTCCACGGGAAGAACCTGGACCTTCGCATTCCAACCTGGTTTCTGAGCCGCAGCTCAGTCCAGAGCTCTGCTCCTGATAGGCAGGAAGGATGCAGAGGCAGGATGGACAGACACACTAGCCTGACCACACAGACAACTGGGGGCACTCACAGGCTGTGCCCAACCTTTTGGGGTCTTGCTGGTACTAACATTGTCCAGAGAGTCACTCCGGCTGCGGTAATACTCACTGTTCCGGGTGGCAGCAGGTGGCTCATGCCACGACACATCTTGCTTTTATGCTTCCTCCACACAAGTCATTCTGGTGCCATGCAGCCTCGCAGCGACCTGGTGGAGCAGGACTTCCCCATGGGTTTGTCAAACCCTGTCCTAGAAGGCACTGGCTGCTAAGAGACAGCCCCTGCTCCACAGCGCCCACACAGTGAGGGGCCGGGCAGGTTCCCTGGAGAGTCCAGCCAGCCAAAGGGAGGAGGATGTGCCCTCAGCTGACCACAGCTGTAGGACCTGGGGGCCAGGGTGCGGAGGACCCTGATGCTGAGGAACAGTTTGCTGCCCTCCTATAATACTGTCTCTTTGTGTTTTCCTCCAGGTAAAACACACTCACACCTCATTATTTGCAGGTTGCATGTTTGCAAATTCGCCTGCTCATGGACAGTGTTCCGTCACCTGGAGTTGGCACTCAGGGCACTTTAGTGGTCATTTGTGGACACCCAGGAGCAGTGAAGTCTGAGCCTCCTGACGGGTATGTCCAGTGGGGACGGACCGAGGCCATACTGTGCCTTCTCGCTTGTGAGTGTGAGTGTGTGCGTGCGCACACATGGGATTGAGCACCTGTGTGTACCTGCGCATATTCTCACTATAACATGAACACCCCCAGGGACAGCATCAGTGGCAGCCAGGTGGGACACAGGCCCTCCAGGTGCCTCCAAGAGCATGTGGGCACCCTGTCTGTGCTGGAAAGACCCAGCCTGAGGGGAAAGAAAGAAGGAAGTTTAATGCCCAAAGGAAGCATTTACACATAAAGTTGTGGCTCTCAGGAATCCAGGATGTTTTCTGAAAACTTTTTGGGGCCTCTGAGCCAATGTGAATCCACCCAATGGGAGAGCAGCTTCCACCCCCAGCTTATTTGAGGACGATACCAGGGACTGGCCGTGGGCTCCACCAGGGGCTGCCAGCTGTGCCCATCCCTCCTGCCCTTTCTGGGTCTGCTGACCTGCCCCTGGCCTGGGAGGAGAGGTAAGGCCGCCCAGCCTCTGTGGGAAGAACGGGGGCCAGCCTCGGCTGCATCAGAGCACCCCCACTCTGAGAACATCTCCCCAGTTCAAGGGGG
The DNA here is from genome assembly GCF_000181295.1 of Otolemur garnettii. Lineage (NCBI taxonomy): Eukaryota > Metazoa > Chordata > Mammalia > Primates > Galagidae > Otolemur > Otolemur garnettii. The sequence goes on from NW_003852523.1 coordinate 4,699,137, forward strand.
CCCAGAGAAGAAGCACCCCCTGATGATCCTGGTCTTAGGAATCCTGAGTCAGAGGTCAGGGCAGAGGCAGGAAGCCAGGCTCAGCGACATCCGCCTATCCCCAAAGGTCTTTGTTGCCGACTCTGAGGAATTCTGAAGCTATTTTTGGGTGCTGCAGCCCTTCCCAGCAGCCTGGTCCCAGCATAACTGTTCTGGGTGGGAGGATACCATGGTTCACACCGGTGTATTTACTGTGCATTGTAAATATCCCTGCTGATGCTGTAGGGCAGCAGTCAACCCCAGGAGCCCTAGAAGGAAGCCCCACAGATGAGGGAGGGAGGGAGCGTGCAGCGACCCCTCCCCACCCTGCCTTAGGCCCAGGCCCATGCATTGGATTCCTGGCAGTGCCTAAGGCTTGACCTCTCCCCATGGGCCCATGCATGGCCACTGCTGAGGAGAGATATGTTTGTGACTTTGTTATTATGAGCATGTGACAAATATGGCACTAGCAGGACCTCTGCTGTGGCCTTTGATTGCCTTGGTGGCCCAGCAAGCACCAGGGCCTGCTCCTCGCCTGCCTGCCTTCCTCTCAGGCCACAGTCAGAGTCTCAAGTGCTGCAGAAAGATGTGTCCTACCTCGCCATCTCCAGCCCACAGAAGGGTGTCCTGCCACATGCCATCTGTCCCTCTCTGTGTGTAGCATGCAGGTGTGGTGCTAAGGTGGTGCAGGGTACAGGCCACCTGCCCCCCCTGAGGGTTGCACACTGACCCTGCCCTCTGTGCAAGGGCAGCTGTGGCTGTCCTCTGGCTTCTGTGCTGTGGACAGAGCTGCTGTGAACTCACACACATGCCTCTGCTACAGAGCAAGGACCTGCCTCTCACCATCCACTGTAGATGTCCTTGGTGCATTCACAACGCTGGCCTTTCCCCGTGTTCACAACAGCGCCTCCCATGGACAAGTTATCTTTCAACTTTCTTGAGGGACAGAAGGCTTTCACTTTAACACTCCTTCCAGAAGACAAGTGACTTCAGCTTCCTCTCCAGACCCCCAAGGCAATTGGGAGGGGAGATGTATGCATGGGGGCTTTGCCCTCTGCTTTGCAGGGGTTCACCCACAGGGAGGTGCTGGCGAGAGGGCAGAGGTCAGGGCACTGACTCACCTGGTTCTTTGCCTGCAGGTTGCTGTGGTCAGCAAGTCACCTCAAAGGCCATAACTCTTGTGGGCTTATCCCTGGAGCCCCTCCAGGGCTCTGGCAGCCACAGGGTGCTGTCCCCCCCCCATAGTGGGTCCCTCAAACAATCGCCACAGAATGTCCACTCTGACTGTGACCTGCTTCCTATTGGGACTAGAGTGCAAACTTTGGGTGCTGTGTTTATAAAGTCTTTGCCAACCCCACTGCCTAAAAGACAGCCCCTTATATTTTCTGTTTAGAATTGGCAGTTTTGTTTTGAGTTTCGCTTTCACCCTTTGTCATATGCTAACTTTTTTCCCCGGTCCCACAGGTCAAACATCTGTCTCCCCTGACCGGTCAGCTTCTGGGCCTTCTGTCCAATCCCAGCACTGACCCACTCACCCAGGACACTAGACTCTTCAAGAAACATTCCTCTAAGGATCTTGGCAGAGAGAGCCCACAAACGGGCGTCTGAGAGTGTCCTGTGGGGCACTGCTGCTGTGACCTGCAGGGTGCAGAGATATGCAGTGTGGCATGGAGACCCCCCAGCTGGGGAGCTGCTGGACCCACCACGCGTGCCTCATCTTGGCACCCAGATCTGCCAAAGGGATTTCTTTGCAGAAAAGAAAGGAAAATTCCTTTCCTACAGGGACCAGGAACCAGGGTGTGCCCTAGGCATGGCACCAGCACTCACATATTGGGAACTGCTGCCTTCACCCCGAGGGCTGCCTCAGATGCCAGCAGCACAGCCTGGTTACTCTTGGGCCCAGTCTCCTGGGGTCCCCGGGCTCCTTGGGCCCTTAGGCTGGGCACCTGAAAGTCTTTCTTGCTCTCCTGTCATCCTTTCATTCCCCTTCCTTTCCATCCTGTTCCCCAAGAAATCCCAGGGTAGCCCCACGTCTCCCAGGGACCCCCCTGCCTCTCCTAGCAACTCTCCATTGGCCCTAACTCCTCCCTTCCCTCTCCAGCTACTTCCCAGCTTCTCCCTCTATTCCACCTCCTCCCCACCATCTCCACTTCCTTCCCTCCTTCACCAGCTACTTTGCACTGTCCCCAGGTCCTCCTCACTGTCCCCAGTTCCTTCCCTTCACCGCTAGTGCCTCCCCAAAGTCCCCAGCTGCTCCCTCAATACCCAGCTACTCCTCACCTGATGGAGGCAATTCTTCCCTCCATCATCAACTACTCCCTACGGGACACACCTCCTACTCTCCCCAGCTCCTCCCCTCCATCACCAGCACTTTCCTACTGTCTCTCTCCTTCACCAGCTACTCCTCACTATCTCCTGTTCTTTCCTTCCATAACCAGATACTCCCCATTGTCACCAGCTCCTCCCTCCCTCCCCATCTACACCCACTGTCCCGGATCCTCCCTCCCTCATCAGCTCCTCCTTCCACCCCTGTCTACTCCCACTGTCCCTGCTCTTCTTTCCATCCCAGCTACTCCCTCTATCCCCATCTACTTCCATCGTCCCAGATCCTCCCTCCCTCACCTGCTCCTCACTGACCAATCCCAACTACACTCTGACCAGCCATGACTACAGTCCAGCCCACCAAGCTGCTCCGTTGCCTTCAAGCCCATGATGGCACCCCAGCCTCTGATCCAACCCTCCAGGGCTCCCAACTGCAGCCCTCCTCAGTCAGAACACACCCCTGGTCTTCCCAGCTTGTCAGCACCAGCCTACCCTCCCCCAAGAGCTTGCCCACGACCCCTCTACAGCATCTCCAGCCACCAGCCACCAAATGACAGTGGTCAGGAGATTTGGGGTGAGCTTGGCAGGGCAGCCTCCATGGAGCTCTGTGGTCTTCTCGACCGGTTCAGGGTGTGGATACCCCACCCGGCTCTCATGTCCGGACACCAGTCAGTATGGCCATTTGTCTTGCTCTCCTTATGCTATCTCAGGACACGTGGGCCTCACTGTGGGTCTCCTGTCACATGGCCCCACTTGCGCTGTCCTTGTCTGTGGCAGGACTGGGGCAAAGGCTTTCTGACCCCATAGGGGCAGTTCCTACTTTGATCCCCAGAAAGAGCCAAGCTAAAGCTGCCTTTTGTCTGTTATTTCCCTTTATAAGTTTAAATGAAGTCCACTCATTGTGGCCACCAGCCCAGTGACAATCCGGTGTGGTGTTTACTGACATCCTGGCTCTCTACCCCGGCACCACGTCATGGGCACCCAGCTGGAGAAACCCACCACCCAAAGGAGCAGGTAGAATTACTAATATTGGAGCTATTTCTTTCTTTTCTTTTCTTTTTTCTTTTTCTTTTTCTTTTTTTTTTTTTGCAGTTTTTGGCCAGGGCTGGGTTTGAACCCGCCACCTCCGGTATATGGGGCCAGTGCCCTACTCCTTTGAACCATAGACACCACCCCTTGAGCTGTTTCTAATGGGTGTGGTCACACAGCCCCAGTGGCATTTAATGGGTGCACTAATATGCACAGCACCAGACAGGCGATGTAAATCCCTCACCTGCACTGGAGGTGAGCAGGCCCACCATCACCATCACCACGCTTCGGAACCTGTCACCTTCCCTCCACTCCCAGCCCAGGGAACCATCAGTCTACCTGGTCGTGTAGGTTGATTTTCATTTTCTAGAGTTTTATATGATGAAATCCTATAGTCTGTACCTTTTTGGTCTGCTTCTTTCCCTTTGCCCGGTCTTTCTAGCATAGACCTATGTGGTGCCACATGTGGACTGTCCATGTGTCTTGGCCCTAAGTGGTGTCTACTGTGGAGGAGTCCCACAGTCTGGCCATTCCTACCCAGGGATGTGCATCTTGTGTCCATTTTGGAACTACTGTGAATAAAGCTGCTGTGAGCATGTGTGTTCAAGGCATTTCATGAACAAAGCCCTTGTTTCTCTTGGGTTAGCACTGAGGATGTGTGTTCAAGTCATGAGGTCATGAGATCAGTGTATGTTTAACTTTGTAGGGTGCTGCCAAACTGTGTTCCAGAATGGCTGTTTTATTTTGGAAATTAGAGGAATTTCTCAAATTCCTACCACTTGTGACGGGAGTACTAGTTGCTGCACACCCTGCCGACTCTTGGTACCGTGGGCCCTCTCAACTTCAGCACGCTGACAGATGTGTGCGGTGCTTGGGGTCTGACTCCCGGAGCTGAGCTTCTCGGGCCTCTCTGTGCCAGCTCCGAGCTGTGTTCTCCTCATGCGTGGTTCGCTCTGTCCCCTCTGGAGCCCCAGGATGAAGTATTCTTTTACTCCCCTTTTTCTAGATGAGGAAACTGAGGCACAGAGAGCTTACAAAATGCCCCAAGCCACAGATCTAGCGAGTCCTGGAGTTGGGACTCACAGAAGGCTTTCCCAGAAGCTACTGACCTGATAAGACAGTTCTTGCTGGACAGAGGGCAGCAGTGATGTTAGGGCTGCCTCTGAGGAAGCAGAGACCAGTGTCCAGGCAAGGGGTGTGGGGCTGCTGGGCGGAGTGGGGGGGCCAGGACCTGCCCCAGGGGAGGCACCAGGGCGGGAATGAGGTGACGTGGCCTCAGGCTCTGAGCCACGGGCAGCTGCTCCTTCACCCTCCTATTCACGCCCTATCCGGGCTTTGCTTTACCCTGTAGAGTAGGAGCAGAGCTGTGTTCATTTTTTACTAAATTCTGGAGGAAGAAAGCCCAGGACATCTGGTGGAAATGGCAGGCAGACTGGGATTAACTGGAGGCAGAGCCTGTGGGCAGGTGCTTAGTCCTTCCTTGCTCAGCCTCTGGGTTGTTACTCATTGTCCAAGCCCTTGGCAGACAGCAGGCCCTCGGGTGTAGGTGAGTCAGTACCAGTTTCTCTTCTCCACAGCGTTGCCTCAGAGGATTAGTGTGACCAGCATGGTGTGGCTGCCGTGACCAGCCTGCCGCCGGCAAGGGCTCTTTCTGGGAGGAAGATGCCAGGGAGAGCCGGCCGCAGCCTCTCCGTCGGCCTTCTCTGAACGATGATGCTGGTGGGCGTGCAGGATTCAGGCACTACCCGCCTCTGCAAGAGAATCCTCGACAAGGATGCTTCCAGAACTCTCCGGGAGCCTCTGTAGCCTGGCGTGCTAGAATACACAGAAGGAGGAAGGCACATGGAGACACAGCCGCCAGCCAGGCTGGCTCAGCTTACCTGTCATATGCAGAGTAACTGCAAGAGAACAGCCCCCATGAGCCCTTATAGGATGTATGACCCAAGGATAAAGTCCAGGCAGCCCAGAGGTACTTGGCTAAGCCGTGGAGAGAAGTCAGCCTCGTGCTGCAGGCACAGTGGGGTGAGATCATGGTGCCAAGAGGAAGATGGGGGTGCCAGAAATGAGAGCTGAGGTGCTGGTGAGGGAAGCTCACGGAGGCAGGCAGAGGGCAGGGCAGTCCCAGTGCAGGGAGCAACACGGGCAAGGGCTTGGGAAGACAGCAGGGGACTCCGGGAGAGACAGGCCACCGCCAGCTGTCTGTCCGCCAGGCACTGAGCCCTGACAGTGACAACCACCATCGACTCTGCAGAAGCCCTGGCATTGTCCCTTTGGCTCCAGGTGGAGAGTAGATTGGACAAGGGAGGAGAGCGCTGGAGAGGCTTTGCCACCACTGGTCTAGTCTAGAGGGCTAGCGTCAGGGTTGGGACATGGACAGACCCAGCAGGGGTCCTGGAGATGAAATCAGCAGGGCTGGGGGCATGTAGTGGAGAGAGAGAGCTGACAGGAAGGTCTCCTGGAACTAGCTGAGCTGGTGGGGCACACTTCCCAAGGTGGGGGGCCGAGGGGACCACACTGTGGAAAAGAGCTGGGTTTGGGCCAGGACATGCTGAGCACTGTCATCAGCTGTGGGGTCAGGGAATGGATTCTTTCAATCCCTACTCCCTCCTTGTTGGCCATGAGACCTTGGGGAAGCTGCCCTCTGTGAACCCCATCTCTGAAATGGGACCAGAGTCTAACCCGCTGCCCTCATGACGCCCCGTCCCCCGTGCACAACCAATGTTGGTCTGCTGGTCTGTCCCACTGTTCTCTCCTGCCTGTTCCTAGTCCCACTCCACAGACAAGGAGTGGGAGCGACAAAGAGGGCAGAGCGTTTGCCAAGGTGCCAGATGCAGAGGCTGAGCGACAGCTCACCTCTCTCTCCACTTTGCCGCCTGCCTGTGAATTCCTTGGCATGGACTCGGTGGCAGTCCTGGCTGGGTGCCCCTGAGGTTGAGGTTGAGACAAAGAGTTAAACACAAGCACTTTAGGGGACTGTGATCCAGGGAGCAGGAGGGGAGCAGGGAAGGGTTAGAGAGGCGTTTCTGAACTGGCCAGCCGGGGGTGACCACTGTTCAACCCTCCTCCTAACGTCAGATGGCTCCTCTCACCGTGTGGCTCTGCCGTCCTCAGGACCAGGAGAAGCTTTGCCTTTACTGGCACGTTCTTTTCCATCCCTTGACAGAAGGTCATCCTTCTAATCCAGTTGCCTCATGACTTCTAATCCTTCAGCATTGTATGAGTTTCGTTAATACTGGGAATATGTTTTTCTATCAAATTGTAATTGATTTTTGTTGATTGATAAGACAACGATTGGTTTGTCTGGATGTTTGCCTTGTCTCTGGCCACTGTTCTCAGCTTTTTTCTGTCCTAATGTTTTGTGGTGTTGTGACTGATCTCTCCTGGAATTCCTAAATGAACAATACTGTCATCTGCAAATACTCAATTAAAATGTTTATTCTTTTTTTGCTCTCTCTGTCACACAGGTTAGAGTGTAGTGGCATCATCATAGCTCATAGCAAGCTTCAATCCTGGGCTCAAGCGATCCTCCTGCCTCAGCCTCCCAAGTAGCTGGACTACAGGCACCCGCCACAATGCTTGTATAATTTTTCTATTTTTTGTAGAGACAGCGTCTTGCTCTTGCTCATGATAAAATGTTTACTCTTAACTTCTTTCTGTATCCTATCTATTGACCAATACATTTATCTTTTTGCAAATACTGCTCTGTTTTGATTACTGCAGATTGGTAATAAGATGTGTACCCTCCAACTTGTTCTTGATTTTTAGGGTTGTTTCAGCTATTCTTGCTCCTGTGCATTTTTATGTAAAGTTTGCAATTAGCCTGCTCATAGTTACCCAAAAACCTGCCGTAATTGCACGTGATATCATGTTATGGCTATAGATAAATTTAGAGAGAGATGACATCTTCACAATATTGAATCTTCTGATTCAAGATCCAAGTTACACAAAGTAACTTTTTATTTAGAACTTCTTTAATATCTCTTAGTGCTGTTTTATAGTTTGTTTGTTTGTTTGTTTGAGACAGAGTCTCACTATGTCACCCTCGGTAGAGTGCTGTGGCATGACAGCTCACTGCAACCTCCAACTCTTGGGCTTAAGTGATTCTCTTGCCTCAGCCTCCCAAGTAGCTGGGAATTCAGGTGCCTTCCACAATGCCTGGATATTTTTTGGTTGTAGTTGTTATTGTTGTTTGGCAGGCCTGGCCTGGGCTCCAACCTGCCACCTTTGGTGTATGTGGCTGGTGCCCTAGCTGCTGAGCTATAGGTGCCAAGCCTGTTTTACAGTTTCTAGCATATAAATATTGCATATATTTTGTTAAGTTCATCCCTGTATTGATTGGTTTAACTTTTTAGCTCTGTTTCCCTGGTAAATCTAATAGAGGTAGGATGCTACCCAGGAGCAAAGCTGACAATAAAAATGCCCCAACTGGTGTACTGCACCTGGGCTTGGAGGTATCTGCAAGTACAGGAAGTATCTGGTGAGTGTTTTGTGCTATTGTTTTGGCCGGGGGCTGGGTTTGAACCTGCCACTTCTGGCATATGAGACTGGCACCCTACTCCTTTGAGCCACAGGAGCCGCCCTGTTTTGTGTTATTGTATAAATATTGTTTTAAATTTTAGTTTCTAATTGTTCATTGCTAATGTATAGAAATGCAACCAACCATGTTTTTGTATTGCCCCTAAATCCTGCAACTTTGCTAAACTCACATATTAATTCTAGTAGTGTACATGTGGATTCCTCGGGATTTTCTCTATAGATTCGTGTCATGTGTGAATAGGTACTCTTGTTTCTTTATTTCTTTTTCTTGCCTATTATAATGTCAAAGCTCTCCGTTTAGTACAGTATGGAAATGATGAGAGCAGCATCCTTGTTTTGTTCTTTACCTGAGGAGAGGGCATCTCGCTTTTCCACATTAAGTGTGATGCCACCTGTAGACTTTCCATGAAGGTCCTTTATCAGGCTGGGGAGATTCCCTTCTGTTGTAGTTTATTTTCAGAATACATCAGTATTTAATTTTGTCATATTGTTTTTCTGTAGTTGGAGAGATAATGATTTTTCTCAATTATTCTATTAACATAGTGAATTACATTGATTAATTGTTTTTAATGTTAAACCAACCTTGTAACCTGAGATAAAACCTGCTTGGTTATTGTGTATTTATATATTAGTGGGTTTTATTTTCTAACATACTGGGTTTTTTTCTTTATTTTTTTAGATACAGAGTCTCACTTTATCGCCCTCGGTAGAGTGCTATAGCATCGCAGCTCACAGCAACCTCCAGGTCTTGGACTTCATCAATTCTCTTGCCTCAGCCTCCCGAGTAGTTGGGACTACAGGTGCTGCTACAACGCCCGGCTATTTTTTTGCAGTTTGGACGGGCCAGGTTCAAACCCACCACCTTCGGTATAGGGGGCCAGCGCCCTGCCCACTGAGCCACAGGCGCCACCTTGCTAACATACTGTTAAGGGTTTTGGCATGTGTTTTGGGAAGGATGTTGACCTGTGTTTTCCATTTCTTGTGATGTCTTTGTCTGGTATCAGCATAATACAGGCCTTGCTAAATGAACCAGAAGGGGCTCCTTCTTCCTCTGTGTTCTGAAAGAGTTTCTTTAAATTTTCAATTATTCCATCAATAAATATTTTATACTATTCACCAATACATATATCTGGGCTAGGGGTTTCTTTCTAGGAAGATTTTTAATTATGGGTTCAACTTCTTCGATAGATACGAAGCTATTCAACTTTTAAAATGTCTTCTTGTATCAGTGTGGGTAATATGTGTCTTTCAGGGAATTTGCATATTTCGTTCAGGTATAGAATACAGAGGGTGCCAGAAAGAAAAAAAACTACACACACACACACACCACATGGTAAGCAAGGAAAAAACTATCTTAAAATTGTAATACTCAGTATATGCCAGTAACATCTGTATATCTTGTATCTCTCTCTCTTTTTTTTTTTTTTTTT
>NW_003852523.1:4708645-4712718 GCF_000181295.1 Otolemur garnettii
CCCACCACCCTCCAACTCCTGGGCTCAAGCGAGTCTCCTGCCTCCGCCTCCCAAGTTGCTGGGACCACAGGCACCCGCCACAATGCCTGGCTATTTTGGTTGCAGCCATCATTGTTGTTTGGCCGCCCGGGCTGGATTCGAACCCGCCACCTTAGGTGTATGTGGCTGGCGCCTTAGCCACTTGAGCCACAGGCGCCGAGCCTATATCTTATATCTCTTGGAACTGTAGAAGTCAAACAGGACTTGAGTAGAATGTCAAGGGGGACTTGGTGAGCACCAGGTGCTGCTGTTTGCCCAGAAGGCCTTGGGCCACTGGGAAGCAGGAGGTGAGGAACCAGGACTCCTGGTCACTTCCTCGCATCCATGTGTGCTAGTGACAAGGGTGAAACACAGGGGTGGGCCACCACTCCCTCACCCTGGGGATGAGGCAGCCAGGTGATGTGGGGATGGGACCGTGAGCTGAGGTATTTGCCTGGCAGATATGCAATGAGGAGGCAGCACACTCCCAAGTTCATGTCAGTAGCCACAGAATAAACCTTTGAAACGTGGACGTAGCAGAGAAAAGTACCAAGGCCTGGAACTCCCACTCAGGGGATCTTACCCTTGCATGAATGTTCTACTCACAGGACTCTATGGCACTCATGGGGAAAAAAAACATGCCTTTTCCATGGAAACATTTCATATTTAATTAAGATCACTTTACTGGGTGCAATATTCCACCATGGAGTCACTGGCTATTTCCAAATTCTGTGGCAAACCCTGCTGTGAACAATCTACTTCATCCCCTGGACCTCTCTGCCCATACCCAGGCTTTGGCTGGTCTGAGGCCACCTTCCAGCAGAGCCCTTGTCCCCAGCAGGAAGGGAAATTTTCAGAGCAGGTGGCATCGTTCAGCTTCCCAGGGCTGTAAGACACACCTCCTGAGGCCTCAGGCCAGAAAATAAATACAGATGGCACCATCACAGTGACGTGTTGTGGGGTAATAAAGCGGGGTCTCGGAGCCCAGGATTAGCAGGAGAGGAGGTGGAGACCAGAGGCCAGGGCATCTCAGGTGGGTGACAGCAGCCAGGTGTCATGGCCTCTGTGGTTCCTGAGATGTGGGGTGGGCTCTGTGGTTAGGGCCTGAGGACTCAGCCACATGACCTGGTAGAAAATTAGATTTGAGGGTACACCTCTGTGCTCGGCCCCACCTGCACTGCTGTGAGCTACTTTTCTTCCTTTCCTGATGAAAAGTTGCTCCACTGCTCCTCCCTGCCCGAGGGCAGAGGGGCAGTTGGGGCTAGGGCACAATGCTCCCATCTGTTCTCCTCCCATCTCAGTCCCAAAGGGTCAGTGGGATGGGGCAGCTCTGCCATGTTTAACTGGTCAGGGTGGGAGCTGGGGGTGCAGATTGGGTCAGCTTTTGGGGGACTCCAGACCCCTACATGGGTTACATCATTCCTAGGCTCTGGAGGGCCCCTTAATGGGCCTGGGCCTCTGGCCTTGCTTGCCTGGTTCCCTGAGCCTGGATGGGCCTCCTTCCCTGTCTGCACCTCTCCCTGCACAAACCCACAGTCTTCACCTTGGACCTGTCTGCCCACAAAGCAAGACAGTTGCTCACTTGAGGTGCAGCCCCTAACTAGAGGGATCTCCCTGTTAGAAGACCCACACAGACCCAGCCTCTCCTCCCAGGGCCTCTGCTGTTGGGGGCTTCCCCTGGTCATGCATGCACCACCTCCCTTTGCCTCTCCCCCTGCCTGCTCCTCCCCAGCCACCTGTGGCATGTGCCCCAAGGCCTCCTCCCCACTGCTGCACTGGCTATGGCTGGCATGTCTGTGTCTTTGGAGAGACCTGGTTTGTGACATCCTCCCCCCTTCCCCCCACTCTCCGCCAGAGGGTGCTCAGCCTTCATGACCCCAGGGGCGGGAGCTCTGAAGCTTGAGCACATGTGCGGTATGGAAAGAAGCCAGGACAGGTGCTCGTCCGTGGACCCAGTGAGATTCAGGGCCTTTCCCCATGTGCTTATCTGTATTTTCTGAGTTTTTCCCTGGAGCGACCACATTACTTATGCATGTGAAGGAAACGAGAAAACTAATAGGAAAAAGATGTGAATGCCACAGGAACTGTGGGGACACAGCAAAGACTGTGATAAGAGATAAATGTAAAAACTCGTTTTTACAGTGAGAGTCGAGCATCCTACGTGTTGCTCAGTAGAGAGCTTTATCTTCATTCTTTTCATTGTTAAGAGCACCCCACAAAGTCTGCAAAGGTGGGCTCGCCCCAGCCCTGGGCTCAACAGGGGAAAGGAGGGAGGTGGCCCCCCAGACCCTGCCCCCACTTCTAGCCACACCCTGCTGGGAGCATGACCCTGCCTCAGCCTCACCTGTGGGTCCTCCCTTGGAACATTTAAGAACTGAGTTGGGCTGGGTGGGGCTGAAGCAGAGCCTGGAGGGGAGGTAGGATAGGAGGGAGGAAGGAGCCTCACACTGCAGGGCCTCCACCCAGACAGACAACCCTACAGACAGATGGGTTAACAGCCAGGCGGAAGGGACACCACTAGGACCTACAACATGCCCACCGCACGCATGAACACAGGTCCCCACACTCCTATGTGTGCACACACCACAGTCACAGAAACACATGGATGCACAAATAGCCCACACACACATGCAGATGAGAGGCACAGTCACAGGAACACACACAGTGCAGCACACATGCACACAGACACAGCACCCCACCGTGCAGACATCTGTGAGACACTGGCACACATACACATGGACCGTCCCTCCATACAGAGTGAAAGTTTTGCAGTGGGGTGTGTGATTGTTGTAGCTGCTGCAAGCTATTCTCTTTTCTCTTTCTTTGCAGGGCGTGGTGGTTCACACCTATAATCCCAGAACTTTGGGAGGCTCGAGCTCAGGAGTTTGAGACTGGCCTGAGCCAAGAGGGAAACCCCGCCTCTACTAAAAACAGAAAAATTAGCCACGTGTCGTGGAAAGAGCCTATAGTTCCAGCTACTTGGGAGGCTGAGGCAAGAGGATCTCTTGAGCCCAGGAGTTTGAGGTTGCCATGAGCTATGACACCCCAGTGCTCTACCCAGGTTGACAGAGGGAGACTGTGTCTCAAAAAAAAAAAAAAATGTGGGTTATAATCCTTTAAGATGCCCTTCCCCGCCATGGACCACTAGGATCCCTTTACCTGGAGAAGAACTCTAGCTCTGGGGGCAGATGACAGTGGGGATCGCCAGGTACAAGGGCTTGAAGCACCAGAGGGGCCTGTGGTCTGGGGTAGGGTCTAGCCTCCCTGGAGCCTAAAGCAGTCAGGAATGCTGTGAGCACACTGGAATCCGAAGGTGGAGAGGAGCTGGTGCAGGCCAGCTGCTAGGTTGGGCCCAGGGAGTTGAGAGAGACATGGGAAGGGTGCATGGGGTGAGGCTGTAGGGTCAAACCCCAGGGTTGGGCCAGGCCAGGGAGAAGGTCTCTGAGCTTAGAGAAGTCTTGAGTCCATTAGAGAGTGTCCTCCGCATTGCTGCTTGGTGGGGGGATGTACAGGAACTCTGGGTGGGCCAGACGCCACGCTGCTCTGTGGTCCAGGTAGGAAATCAGTTTTGGCCAGGAAGGGGCAGTGGAGTGGAGCCAGGGGAGAATCCAGAGTTTGGGGGGAAGGTCCCCAAGCCAGTGGTGATGGTTCCGCAGCTCCTGCTTTCTCAAACTGCAGGGGACCAGGTCTGGGAGGTGTTACAGAGAGGACAAGCAGGAGGGTCTGAAGAGGGTCACACCATATACCCTGACTGGAGAAACTGGAGAAGGGAGCCCAGAGCCTGTGGTCAGCTGTGGGCTCAGGAGTGCTGGCCCCAGGAAATGGAGTCAGGGTGTTCTGGGAGAGAAGGTGTTGGCAGGGGTGGGAGGAAGAGATGGGAGGCCAGGTGAGAGGGTGGGGGTGGAGGTCAGGAAGTCCTGGGAAGGCAGGAGGCTCTGGAAGGGCAGGAGGCCCTGGGGGCCAAAGTGGGAGGCGGATGCAGAGGTCCCAGTGGGGAAGGAGGAGGAGACCGGAGGTCCTGAGAGGCGTAAGTCCTGGGGGGCAGAGCAGTAACG
>NW_003852523.1:4712840-4713205 GCF_000181295.1 Otolemur garnettii
CCTCAGCGAAGCAGAGGGCAGGCCCAGGGGAGGCTACTGCCTGGTCCCCAAGCCTGAAGCCAGTGGAGGCAGCGAGGCGGCCAGGGAGGCGCGGCTTCCTCTCGTGTCCCGTGTCTCCATCCCCATGGCCGCAAACGCCTTTGTTCAGTCACTCTCCTTCCCGCTGCCGCACCAGACTCAGGGCCTGAGGACACATCCCTGGGGCTGCTGCCGGGCAACTTCGGATAACGCTGGGCCTGCACGCTCAGTGGCTCGGACCTTGCCCGGGCCTGAGCCCCCGGACCCCACGTGCCGTCTCGGGCAGCAGCGGGAGGCACCGCCCTCTGGGAGGGGAGCAGTGGGACACTCGCGGGAAGGCGCGGGGA
>NW_003852523.1:4713374-4714452 GCF_000181295.1 Otolemur garnettii
GCGGCCGAGGGCGCAGCATCCACGGCGCAGGCAGTCGGGCCGGCGGACCATGGCGCCGAGGTGGGGCCCCCGGACGGGCGGTGGGGTCGCACAGGCGGGCAGGGTTCGCGCGCGGCGTCCTAACCTGCTTGTCGCACGCAGGTGGCCCTGGCTGCGGCGGCGGCGCCTCCTAGACGTGCTCGCCTCCCTGGTCCTGCTGCTCGGAGTCCTCGCGGCCTCCGCGGAGCCAGGTAAGACCCGGCGGGGACGCGGACGTTCGCGCGCTGGTACCGGCTACCGTTTGCGGGGTGTCGGCCAGTTGGAGGCGGAGGCGGCTCCCTCCTCCCCGGCCCCGGGAGGCAGCAGCGGCCCGGCTCTGTACGCGCGCAGGTGGCCGGCTTGTGGCAGTTGCAGCCAGCGAGAACAGGGCTGAGGCGATGTGTCCGCAGCCCTGCCGCCGCCCCACGTCGGCCATTCATTCTTCGAAGGCGGGGGTTGGTGCCACCGCAGAGCCCACGGGATCCGGGCTGCGGGCTGAGCCCAGAGAGCTGCGAGCTGTCCGCAGCCTCGCGTGGTGTCCAAACTTCAATGGCCCTGGGGGACGTCAGTGCGCGCTTCGGGCGGATGGCCAGCGAGAGGTCGGGCTGTGGCTGGGGTCGTGGCATGTCCGGAGTCGCCGGGGCTTTAGCCGCCCTCCCGGCCTGTGTCGTGGTCACTGACCTTGTCCCTGCCAGTACCTGAGCGGTAGCGGCGGATGGCCCTCCGGGTTGTCTGGAGTGACCGTGGGCGGAGTCCGGCAGGTCTCCGGGAAGACTGTGAGGTGCTGGGCGTCATCTTGGAGTTTCCAACCTGTTGAGGCAAAACCGCTCTGCTCTCCCCAGGGCCTTTGTGCGCCGCCCCAGCCGCGCCCCAGCCGCCAGGCCTCGGTCCCGCGCCCGCCGCGGTGTCGGGTTGCGCGCGGTCTCCTTTGATGCCGCTGCGCTACTGTGTCCGGAACAATGCTCGGACGGAGGGACAATGCTGCCCCGGCCCGCGCTGCTCCTCCCGCGGTCCGCACACCGTGCAGGAGCGCCGCTCCGCGGGTGCTGCTCCTGGGAAA
>NW_003852523.1:4714582-4717903 GCF_000181295.1 Otolemur garnettii
CCCCCCCACCAAAGTGTCTGGGTGTTTAGGCCCAGGTAGAAATAAAGCCCTGCAGCCTCCGGGTCTGCTTTCAGCACCCACACACCTGAGGGCCACAGCTGGGGAAGAAGGAGAAGGATGCCAATGGGAGTCACTGGCGGACAAGGCCATGCTGGATGATTCAGCTGGTTGTGTGCGATCAGCTGAAGTCACCAGGTTAAATAGCAGCACTGACCTTTGAAAAAGGGGGCCACCTTTTTTTTTTTTTTTTTTGACACAGAGTCTCAAGCTGTCGCCCTGGGTAGAATGAGTGGCTTCATAGCTCATGACCAACAACTCAGGCTCAAGGGAGCCTCTTGCCTCAGTTTTTCTATTTTTTAGTAAAAGTTTGGATCTTGCTTTTGCTCCAGGCTGGTCTGGAACTCCTGAGCTTAAGCTATCCACAGGCGTGAGCCACTGTGCCCTGCCAGGGGGCCACTTTATAAGTAGATCTTCTAAAAAACACCTGTTTGTTGACTACAGTTCCTCATTTATAACTGTCAGAGAGCAGACTCCACGGTCATGTGGTTTCTTACTGCCTAGGGTCATTTCAGACCATTAATCATCGCTGCAGAGAGTTATCCCCTTTGTACCAGGGACCACCAGTGCCCGGGTGCCTGGACCAGGCTCCCTGTGCAAGGGTTTGCCAGCCCGGAGCCTCTTGTAATCACTAATGACAAAGGAAAGTAAACCAGTTGTAGCTATAAAAACTTTGTTATCAGGGAAGCCGTAGAGAAGGTGGTGACTGTTACCCTGTTAAATCAGTGAGCTTTGCTGAGGTGGCATCTTAAAGGGTTAATGCAGATTGGGGGGTTGCGGCTGTGTGCTCTCTGTTCCACCCATCCCTAGCTCTGCTCTCTGTTGGAATGTGGCTCTTTCTGTGTCCTAGAGGTTGAAGGGAAGCAGACACAGTGGGGTCTTGATGCCCTCCCCCTCCCCCAGGGCATGGGAGAAGGCTCCAGGCCCTCTGCTCTGGCCCAGCCCCAGGGGGACCAAGACCACTTGAAGTGGGATAACAACCATCTTCTAGGTGTGTTTGGAGAAGAGCTAATGTGCTGAAGCCCTGACTTAGCAGGGCTTGGTATGCTCTAGAAACCATAAAAAAACCAACCTTGTGAATCAAAAGCATGAGGTCCAATTTGCTGATCTGCACATTTTTTTCTTGATCGAAAATGCTGCATTTCCTATGTCTTTGTGCTTCACTTGACCCTAAGAAGAGTCTTTTGCATTGTGTAATGATTGGTCCCTGTGACTCTGAGGCATTTCTGTGCATTTCTCCATAGTTAGAAATTGGGGCAGCCATGCAACTACCCGGGATGCTTGGTCTCACCTGCACTTTCTCCTGTGGGGTCATGTGTGCTAACGTGGCCTGCTGGAGACCCTGGGAAGTGTTTGTGAGTCCGTGCTTCAGAGCGAGGGCTCTGCTGTGTCAGGCCTGGTCCTGTGTCCTCGAGCCTGTTCTCCACTAGCCTTTGCCTCAGGCTCCATTTACCCTGCCTTCCCCTACTGTCTGGTGGTCCACAGAGTCAGGCAGTGGACTGGAGTCTTGCCCTCTTCCCGTCCCTCAAGAGGCCTGCAGGAACTGGGCTTCCCTGGGTGCCTGTGGGGCACATGTGCATCTGGGCAGCTCAGACCCTCTTGCAGAAGGTGGTCCTGTTCTGGGCTCACCCCTCCCGGGGGAGTCTTCAGAATCCAGAAGGACCTTTGGAAGATAGTTTTGAATTTCAGTAAAACTTGTTTTTCAGGGTACTCCTGTTTTCCTTTAAATGAAGAAGGAGGGGGCAAGTCTTCTGCAGGGAAACTGAAAGGGAGGTAACTGAGCTCCATCCGGAGTGCAGGCCCCAGATTGGGAGGGGGGGCAAGGGAGAGCCCTTAGCTGCTGCTGTCTGCTTTGTAGGTGCACAGCACACATGTGAGTGTGCACACATGTGTGTGCACTCAGGCATATGTGCCCACCACACATGTGGACATGTGTGCACACACAGAGACACATCACACATACACTTTCTGCACCAAAAGTACTTAATTCTGCCTTCATCTCAAGTGTTGGAAAGATCTGGTTCTTCAAGCTACTGGGAGAGTCACTGGGGTCCTGTGTGGAGTTTCTAGCCTCTTCCACCTGTGGAGTGGTAGCCCTGCCCCTGGACAGCACCTGGGCTGCAGCAGGCAGACTATATGGCCAGGCCAGGAGGGCAGCTGCCTCAGTGTGCAGCCTGGAGACAGGAGCCTCAGGATGCCCTGCCACTGTGGGGCTGGCTCAGCTTCTCTCGAGGAGGGTGCTGTCTACCCCAGAGGGTACTCCTCTCACTCAGCCCTGCATGGCTTGGTGGTGGAGTGTGTGATGGAGAAACTGGTGCACCCTGGAATGTTCCAGGTAAAGCCCTGGCCTCCTAGAACCTCATAGCTAGTGGGCGACAGAGTGGGCAACACCTAGTCTTCTGAGTGGGTGTCCAGGGAACCTCTTCCACCTGAAGCCTGCTGGGCAGGGTGTGTTGGTCCAGGGGGCCTCTGTCCTCTGGCACTGATGCTCAGGAGTCAGAGGGAGGCTGAAGGGGCAGCGCTGGCCTGGCTGTGGCTGACTAGTAGCCCTCAGCCTGGGGCTCTGTCCACACTGGGCTGGCTTTGGCCCAGCACATGCTCGTGTGGATGTGTGGCTAACTGGGATGCTATCAGCTGCTACTTTCAGAGAGCAAGACGCCACACCTGGCCAAGCCTCAGCCGCGACACGTCAGGTAGCAGCAAGCCGAGGTAGATGACATAAGGCCTGACACATAAAATCCTCCAGACACAGCGCTGCTGGTGGGGGCATGCTTATGAGATTATTAAATTTGGTACATTTTGAAATGCAGTGGCCCCCAAAGATTGTGGAAACAGTTGTGGAGGCCTCCCATGAGCTCCAAGCCTCTGCAGCCTCACGTGGCTTTTCTGGATCCCCGGTCCTGGCAGTTTGGGGTCTCGACTGGCCCTTGGCCAGACTCAGGCTCCTTCCCTACAGCCTAGGCCTCTAAGTCTCCCACCTACTGGAAGCATTGGAAGGGGCCTGTGCTGGTGTGGTGGCATAGGCCTGGCCCTCCCTGTGTGGCTGCAGGCTGGGTCTGTGTGTCCAGCCCTTGGGCTGCAGGCCCTGGTGTCTGCCACCTACTTCATCATTTCCAGTTCCCCGTCCTTCACCACTTCACCAGGGAAGGAGTAGCTCTTTTTTTTTTTTTTTTAGACAGAGCCTCAAGCTGTCCCCCTGGGTAGAGTGCTGTGGCATTACAGCTCACAGCAACCTCCAACTCCTGGGCTCAAGCGAGTCTCTTG
>NW_003852523.1:4719527-4736694 GCF_000181295.1 Otolemur garnettii
ACAGAGAACCTGCCAGCAAAAGTTTTGAGTGGACAGGAGAGGCGCCTTCTATTTTGGGGTGGCTTGGATGATAAGAAAGCCATGCTGGGGAGGCTCCTGGGCCGGCTCCTGGGCCAGACGGTGGCCTCAGGTGGTTTCACACGTCTGGGTGTGTGAAAGGCTGGCTCCCTGGTTCTGAGCCCAGCTGCCCCACTACCTTGAAGACAAAGCAGGGACCTTCCTGTGGTGCTTCAGTGCAGACAGCCAGGAGACTCAGCTTGGACAGAATCATTTTTCTGCTTTGGCTCTGCAGGATGAGAAGTTTGGCCTCCTGCTGTGTGGGTGGGTGGGGGCAGGGCAGGCAACAGCCCAGCACCCTCCAGGGGCCAGCAACACAGTCTGAGCTCACCAGCCAGTCTGTGCAGGTGGAACTGATGGTCTGAGGTGGCCTCACCTTTCACTGAGGCTCCTGGTCTTGGGGGAGCCAGGCAACCCCATGAGAATAGTGTCTCTGACCCCTTCCAATTAGGGCTAAAGAGGCCAGAAGGGTTGTCCCCCCGGCCCCCCCCCATTAGTGGGGAACATCAGAGGCCCCTATTGGTCACCTGGGGTGAGCCCAGCCACTGCCCACTTGTTCATTCAGCCATTTACTTCTTTTTCCCTATGTGGAATTTCGAGCTCCTTCTGTGCCCTGGGACCCTGCTGAGAGGCAGGCGGGCAGACTCTGAGTGTGTCTCCAGACATGCAGTCTAGGGGTGCTGCCAGGCCAAGCTGGGACGCAGAGCAGCACACCCTCATCCCCCAGCAGGCAAGGTGTCTCCTGGGTCTGGGCCCTCCTGGCTTCCCCATGTTCTCACAGTTCTTATCTTGAGTACTATCCAGCTAGATGGGTTAGTGTGGGGGGCTGTGGCTGGGGATGCTTTGGGGGGTGTGTGCATCCTTCCAGATGGGCTATGTTAATTTACCTACCCCTGTCCAGCCCAAACTGCCAAGACTGGGTACTGTCATTTTAAAAATCTTGCTAATTTGCCCAATGGGAGAGTCCCTTCTCAGAGTTCAGCACCATCAATTTTGAGCTCCTGCAAAGCAAGCACTTTCCTGTAGTGATGGTCTGTGTCTCTCCGGGAGTCTTGTCTGCAGCTGGTGTGTTATCTCCTTGTGCTCTGGCTTTGTGCTTGCTCATGCTATCAGCTCCGGATGCCATATTTTGCATATTTTTCTAGTTTGTGGGCAGCCTTTAATTGGATGTTTCTTGGAGCCTGGAGCTGGCTTCGCTGATTTTTATGAGCATCCCAGGCCCACAGAACACAGGGTCAGTCCTCCCCTCAGAGCATCTCTTTGCTCATCCAGGGTCATAGGGCGACTGGACTGGCTGAAAATGGTGAGGTTTCTGAGAGCAAGATGGGCGTCAACTCCCATGCAGAGGCACACAGCACACGCCAGTGTTGTCTCCTTGGCTCTGCCCTTGTGAGTGTGGAATGACAGCTTGTCCTTACAAAAGTCGCTGAACTGTGGCAGATTACAGCTATCTGAAAGCCGGGCCAGTGTCTAGTTGTCCACCTGGCCTTCATGGGCAGGATGCCATCCTGTGTGATGATAGAGAGCCCAGACTCTGGTTCTGATTCTGGCTCTGCCCTGAGTGCTGCGTGACCTTGGGCACCTTGGTCTCTAATCTGTGAATGGGATGATAACAGCACCATGGACCCTGTGGGATTGATAGGACACTGTGCAGGGAACACACATCAGCTTCGTAAGATGTGTCCTGACAGCCCACAAAGCAGGCTCTCCTGAGGCTCTGGGGCCCCTCAGTTGGGGACAGCTTCATCCCAGCTATAGGAGCAGAGTGTGGAAGAACGGCCTGGTGTGCCCCGGAGCAGGAAATGAGTCTACATGGCCAGACCATGGTTCTGTGTTTCTTACATGAGCTATGTATGTTGCAAGGAAGATTTTTATTAGGAAGGCAGCCTGCTCCCCCTCCTGGACTCCTCAGGTGATCTTGGGCCTGAGTTCCCAGCACAATGACAGAGTTTACAGGTCACTATCGGGGGTCTGGGGACCACCTACCTTCCCCTCCCTACTGGATTTTGTTACGAGGCTGCCATAATCTTTTAAGATCTGCTAAGGTCAACTATCAGGAGACATCTGAGAAAGGCAAGGCTCCTGTTTCCTGCAAGAAGCTTTCCTGCAGAGGCCATTCTGGGCAGAGATGCCTATGCATATAAATCTCAGCCTGGTTCTGGCCTCTGAGAAAGAGCTCAGGAGATGCATCTGGCTGCTTCTTTGTCATCTGTTACCTCAACCTTCCTAGCAGAAAGAGGGAAGGTCTATGCTAATCTCTGTCTACACCAACTTTGGGGCTGCACCACCAGCCCTGCGTGCCCTTGTCCCTGGGCACCGGGGAAGGGGAGGCCCATCAGCTGCCTGCAGACGTCTGCCTGCCCTACAGCCTCAGCTCTGAGGGCCACCTGGTACAGGGCACTGGCTCCCCCGCAAAGAAGCCCCAGCACCTGGCCTGAGGGAAATTGCCGCAGGCACAACTGAAGGCCCTGGGGGATGTAGGGGCTTTAGGCCGGCAGGTGCCTTGTGAGTGGGCTGGTCCAGGGTACTGGTTTTCTCTGAGTTAAAGAATC
This sequence comes from Otolemur garnettii, assembly GCF_000181295.1. NCBI lineage: Eukaryota > Metazoa > Chordata > Mammalia > Primates > Galagidae > Otolemur > Otolemur garnettii. The sequence goes on from NW_003852523.1 coordinate 4,722,137, forward strand.
GTTTCTGTGAGCAGCGTCCACTCTCAGCCTGTCCACAGCTGGCACTGAGCTGACTCTGCTCTTCAGCTTCTCAGCCCTTCGAGGAGGAGGAGGAGGAAGGCCCTTTCTGACGGGATGCACTTCCCCAGCCCCAGCAGTATGTCTGTGGCTGTCACTGTCACTTTGCTCATTTCTCCTGGCCTTGTTGCCAACCTGCACCTGCAGGGTCACAGTGCACTGTTGCTGGCAGGCAGGTTGGTGGCAGCCTCTGGTTTACTGGGGTCCATCTCCGAGGTGGTTTTATGGCATACACAGGGTCTCCCGTCCCTTCCTCGGTGAGGACTGTTCTGTTTTCTGGGTGAAATGAGGCTTCACCCTCAAAGGAGTGGGCCCCCCACAGTGGCTCAGTTCAGGATGCTCAAATCACCTTTAAGTCTACATTGTGGAAATGACCGAGAATGTTACAGGGGGCTGGGAGAGCAGACAGAAGGATGACCCATCCCAGCACAGAGCCTTGCGCAGCACCATGGGGGAAATCCGACATTGTAAACAGACATGGGCTGCCCTCCTGCCAACTCCAGCTGGGCCTGGCTCTGCATGGATGGCTGATCTCCGGGAGCATGGCCCAAGGGGCTCATGACAGCCAGTGTCACCTGCTTCTCAGAGTAGAAAACAGCTCGACCTACCAGCGAGAGGACGCTTAGATACTTATGTTCGGAATTTAAGAAACAATCTCCTGAAACCCTCACTTACACTCCTGCTTCTGATGGTGTATGTAGTAAGTAGCCTGGGGGTCCCCAGAGTTGTGCACACCCAACCTGCAGTGTCTGTGCATGGGGCCTCACCTGGCACAGGGGCTCCATGGGCGCAACATAGCCCAAGACCTAGAGCTAGGAGATGGTCCCAGGTTGTCGGGGTGGACTCCACATAGTCACAAGGGGCAGGCCAGGTTGGTAAGGGAGATGTGACAACAGCAGCAGAGAAACTGGAGATGCTGCCCTGGCCTAGGAGGTGGAGGAAGGGCCACCGCGGGAAAATACCAGGAGGTGTTTTCCTGGAGCCCCTACAGGAACCTGCCTTCTCTTTTGAGGCCCCCAAAGGTCTCCCAGCTCTGCCCCCTAAGGTGGCCCTTTCCTACTGTTCTCCCCTCTTCCTGTTTGTCCCATGGGCCAGAGATGTCACCAGGCAGGCTTTGCATGGCTGGTCAGTCCTGCCACCAGCACTGAAAAGGGCAGGAGCTTGTGTGCTGATGTTTGTGTTCCTGTGATGTACATAAAAACTGGCAAATAATAAATACGTGAAACAAAAACTCACATGTGTCAGGGAACAAGAATCTCCTTGCAGAACTGAGAGTGTCTCCCAGAGGGGTGCTGGGCGTGTCGCTGGGTGGCTGCTGATGAGGAGCTGGGTTCTGATTCTAGCCCTTCTTAGGTGGGATTCCTATCTGGTGTCTGCACCATTGAGGACAGTGCTGAGCAGGCCCTCACTGTGGGTTCTGCTCTGGTAGGGGCTGAAAGGGTCTGTGTCCCGACTCCTGGCTGTGGGATCTGCATCCCTTCTTTCCTGTGATCTCTGGTGCCTGTGGCCCTGCCACCGACTGCCTGGCTACTGATGACCCTGTCACTGACAGTGCCCTGCACTGGCCAGTGTGATCCTTCTTAAAGGGCTTCCCTGACGTTGCACTGGTCAGGGCCGCCCACACAGCTCTCAGGGGAAGACCTGAGTCTAGGGGTATTGAGTGCTGGGGTGGCAGATCCACATTGTTTCAGCTTCAGTGACAGGTGGTCCTGCAGCCACCTGTTCACAGTGGCAGGCAGCTCAGAGGACTGAGCAGGAGATGGGCTGCCCCCTGCCAGGTTCCAAGGCTAGACTCTGAGGGGCTGAGGGGCTGAAGTTGCAGACTTTGCACCCCTGGGAGGCTTGCACTTCCCTGCCACAGGCTGAGTGCCCAAAGTGAGGGTTGAGGGTCACAGGTGCCATAGGTACCTGCCAGGGACACTTGGTGCCTGCCGAGGTGTCTTTCTGCGTGTGCTGAGGGTGGGAGCCGGACTGTGAATAGGCCTGGACTTCGTCTTCCACCAAGCTGTGTTTCCCCGTCAGTGGGTTTATCGGGCATTTCAGACAAAAGCCAGAGAGGCTGGTTGGTGCAGATGCCCTGGTCCGCCTCTCACGTGGGCACTGTGCCTGGGGAGGGGTCATGGCTGCCTGGGTGCATTGTGAAATTTTCTTGATTTTTTAAACAATTTTATTTCTTAAAATTGTGCAAGTTGAATAGGAACACACACCTAGTATTCAAAACCCAAATGACACAGGACTGCCCTGAATGAAAGCAGAGCCCTGTTTTTCCCCACACCCCACCCTGGGAAGATTCTCTCAATCTTGTTTTCGAACATGGGTCAGGTCCTTTAGTTCAGGTCCAAGGCTACATACCTCTCCTGCAGCCTGGTGGCTGAAATGAACCCAGGTGGCTCGGACTCAAAACAGGAAGTTGTTTAGATCTTTTTAGGGGTGCAAGGAGTGAAAAATCAGCTTCTGGAAAATAGTGATATCGGACAGAAATGACACAGTCCCTGGTGCACAGTCCGCGGTGGACCAGGCCCTCGGGACCCCGAGTCCTACCTGGGCACGCAGTGACCTTCCGGGCAGCAGGGTGGATCTCCATTGCTGCTTCTGGTTGAGGGTTGCTGTCCCAGGCTAGCAATGTACTAGAAGGCTAGACGACTAGAAGGCTCTGGTCTGCAGGGCTGAGTGGGGACACCTGTCCCAAGGCCTGGCCCTGAGGTCTTGTGACCCTGCTGGCAAGCCTATGGGCAGCACAGGGTTAATGGGAAACCATTAATAGTAGGCAGTGATCTCAGCGTTCTTTCATCGCTAATTGAAGACATGACGTCCTCACGACAGAAAGCCCCTTTGTGCACAGCTCAGTGGCTCACTGGCAACCCTGGTGCACCCATGCAGCAGCTGAGAGCAGGTAGTGGATAGCTCTGTCCCTACAGGAATGTCCCCACAAGGTTCTGAGAACAGCCTCTTCCTTTATTCCTGCTGTCAGCTCATGGTGCCCTGTGATTTGGGTCCTAGTGGTATCTAGAGAACCAGGAGAAAGGTCACGCTGTCTAGACACTAATCCGATTGTGGGCCTGTGTCCTGGCAACCGGATTACAGTTGGGGGCGTCCCCGGAGTCCCACCCCTCCCACGCTGCAGAACCTGCTGGGGCTGGCAGTGGGTGGATGGCAGGCAAGGCCATGTGGAGAGGGCGGCTGCCCTCACTAGCTGCCAAAGAGAGGAGAAACTGGGGCTCCTGGCCTGTGGGACTATGGAAGCAGAAGTGGCAACAGGCACCTTGGGAGCCACGGGCACTGCAAGGCCAGATGTAGGTGTCTGCCTGCTCCATCCCCAGCCAGTCTCCTCTGTCCTGCCCTTTACCCAGAAGGCAGGAGGGGGGTCTGTACTGCTTACCTGAGCCACCACCAGGCTAGAAGACTCCAGCCCCTCCTGGAACCCTGGCCAGCCCTTACCTGTGTCAGTCCAGCTGGTGCCTACCAGTCCCTTTCAGCCTTTTTGGGCTCCTTGAGGACAGATGGACACCTGGACAAGCCACCTGTGAGGCTACCCCTAGCCCCAGAAAGTGTCTGCAGCGCTCCTTAGGTGTTTGTTCTGTCCCCTGGCCTAGGACATTCCTTTTCAGCATTTTGATTTGGAAACAACTGCTGCCCGCCCGCCCCCCCCCCACCTCCCGGGCTTGGAAGTGCAGGGAGAACCCTGGGGTGCAACCCCTCTTGCAGACAGCCAGGCCTAGGGAGGCAGGCCATGCTGTGGGCCCCAAGGGCAGTGGTCCCTGGGTGGCAGGAACCCAGGTGGTGCCTGACCCGTCATCTGGAATAGCACAAATCACACCTTCTCCAAGAGAGGAGACGGCAATCCACACTGCAACTAAAGAGCAAAGCCGGGTTTAGCACTGCACCTATCGCTGCATAATGGGTCCTGGCTGGTTGCTGGTGGGCTGCAGGCACAGCACGCTCAGAGTGTTGATGAGGGAGCAGGAGGCCCTCCCACAGGGCAGTGAGGCAGGTGTGGGTGGGCTGCAGGTAAACATGCCTGGAGCCCCCTCTGCCACGTTTAGCTGTTGGACCCGGGTGAGTGTTCAGGGGCTGAGAACACCTGCCCTTCATAGGATGACCACCAGGGGCAGCCAGGACTGTGGCATAGAGTTGCCTCCAGAGTGGCCTCTGCGTCCCCCCCCCCCCCCGCCCTGGTGGAGCACACCAGACAGAGGATAGAGGTCCCCAGGGCACAGCCTCTAAGCCCTGGTGGGTGTGTTGTGCGGCTTTCCCATGTGGAAGGTCAGGCGCCACCCCTGCCACAGCACCTGAAAACTCACTCCCTTCTCGGCAGCTCTCAGACCCCACGGGCTGCCCTTGAGTCAGCCAGCTAGGTGTGAGGCCCCTGCCAAACAGCCACTGCCCTCTGCCTGCCTTGCCTTCATCACTTTGCCCAGGGCAGCCTGGTATCCCCTGCAGGGCCTCAGGCCACTGTCTTGCCCATGGGATTCTGCTCTCCAATTTTCACTGGCTGTTCCTCTTCCCCTTTTAACACACATCTCCACAAAGGTACAAACCGGCCAAGGTGTGGGTTCTGGAACTTTCTGCAGGTCTCTGTCCTGGAGATTCCTCCTCAGCAGTTCCAAGGAGACTTTTCAGGTGCCGAGGCCACGGCTAAGGGCTCAGTTAGCCACATGGGTCAGACTGTGGCTCTGCCTTGTAGCATCCTGGTGCTCCCTTGGGCGTGGGACCATGGTGGGCAGTGCCACCTGCCTCCTTCCTCTTGCTAACCGGGGACTCTGTGTGGAACCGCGTGTGCTGGGGGTGCAGTGTGGGCTGTGTTTACCCATCTCCTCTGCCACTGCCTAGCCAAGCCAGCAGGAGTGATGTGGCACCTGCCCCATGCTCCTCCCCTGGGCTGGACACAGGGCCCCGCCCTCATCAGCCTGAGGCCTCCTAAAGAGTCACAGCCAGGACCTTAAGGACACAGTGGCTGGTGCTGCCCAGCTCTGCCTGTGGGCCTCAGTCACAGGCACCGTGCTGATTAGAGTGATGACAGCTACAAACAGCACTCACTTTCTCCCAGAAGGCAGAGGCTGCAGCCGGATCCTCCTTTTTTGGTTTTACTGGTACTTTGGGAAGGATTTAAAAGTGTGTAATTTTGAATGATAAAACACATATATAGTCTAGCAAGAGGGAGGGGAGAGGAGGGGCAGGGGAGTTGTGGGGTGATTGGTGGGAGGAGGGAGGGCATTTGGTGGGATCTCGCATAATGTGCACAATGTAAGGGCACATTTCAAAATAACTGAGTAAATTATAAATGTCTTACCATAAAAAAGTAAGGACATGAGGTGCTGGTTATGTTAATCAGTTTGATTTAAGCAGTCCACGTTGTAAGTCAAATTATCACATTGTACTCCACAAATGTATACGGTTATGATTTAATAAAAAATTAAATTAAAAAAATGTGTAACTTCGGGCCACAGCTTTGCTTTGGAGTCCCTAGTCTCTGGCTGTGGTGCCGCCTCGCCCTGGCTCCTCATGTCCTAAAGCTCGCCCTCCCTTGTGAGGACCTCGGCATGCACCTGCTTTCCTGCTCGGGGCCCAGCCCTATAAGCAGTAATGACCCTGCTGCACCCTCAGCAGGAGAGCCCCAGTCCTTTGGGGGCCACGCCCCTGCAGAGAGGCCAGGTCTAGCTGGGACTACAATGTCCACACCCTACTCAGCCACATGCTGGCATCCTCATCTGTGGTTGTCATTGGCCATCTGGTCTGGCAGTCTTGGGGCCTGTTGCGCCCAGGACCAGCGTCCTCCCTGCCTCAGCTCTAGTGGCCAACGTGACTCCGAGCAGCCCACAGGCCACAGCTCCTCCTGAATGGGAGGGTTGGGGCCGTGGCTGCTCCAGAGTGGGTGGGTTGGGGCCGTGGCTGTCTTGAGTGAGAGAGTTGAGGGCTGTGGCTTTCTCCTCACCCTTTTCTCCTCTTCCTGCACCTGATGCACACAGGGCCGGGCTTCACTGTCCAGGGACCGTGCCCTTGAGACAGAGGGACAAGGTGACTGCACAACAGCCTTGCACAGGGGGCAGCTGTCTCTCAGGATTAGCTCCCCCCCAGCCTGGGAAGGGGTTCTTGACAGGGCCTGGGTCCTCACAGAGGCCCCCGGGGCCCCATCTGCCTACCTGAGGGGTGTGAGTCTGCCAGGAAGGGACCTTGGGAGGTGCCCCTGTATGAGTGTTCCTAGCTGGAGTCAGCCTGCTGGAGAGTACAGAGCTTGGCCATGTGACTCAAACCGTGGGATAAGGCCATGTAGCCCTATGGGGCGTGTGGGGTATGTGGGGTGTAGGGCGCATGTCCCTCCCTTGCCTGCTGCTGGGGTATGAGGTCCTTGTGCTGGTGATGGGGCCTCCTGAACTCCCCAGGCAGGGCAGGGTCAGGCCCGGTGCTCTTGATGTAGGAAGCGTGTGGTGCAGGTGCCGCAGGCCTCCATTCCGCAATGCTGTGGACCTGGGGCCCCACAGACTCCAGAGGAAGTGCAGCCCTTAGGGCCAGCCTTGGCTGACTAAGCGCCCAGTGCCCAGCCAGGCCCAGTGGGGTCTGTAGTGATGGGGATTTCAGGATTCTCCATTGCACCAGGCGGCAGTTTCTGTGTGTGTCAAATGTTTGTCTCTTGTGGACCCAGAAATAACTTGATTCTTTGGCTTTTCCTAATTTAGGTAAAATTCACACAGCATGAGCCATTTTAAAGTGAGCAGTCCCATGACACACAGCGCCTCACATCATGTCACTGTTACCATCACCTAATTCCGGAACATTGCCAGCGCTCCCAAAGGAACTGCTGTGCCACTGAGCAGTCGCTGCCCAGCCTTGGACACCACCAGCCCCTTTAAATTTTAAAACATGCAGGCGGCGCCTGTGGCTCAAGGAGTAGGGCACCAGCACCATATACTGGAGGTGGTGGGCTCAAACCCGGCCCTGGCCAAAAACTGCAAAAAAACCAAACCAAAACAAAAAAACCAAAACAAAACAAAACATGCTGTGTGTGCCTGAGACATCCCTGGACTGGAGACTTTGACTTTCTGTACAAGTGACCACACTTGTATCTCAGACTTTTTGCTTTGGAGGCCTGGAAGCAGTGACCTCCTGACACTAAGGCCAGAGGCAGCATGGGCTCGCGGTGCACGTTGGAGGGAGGGCAGTTCTCTCTGGCTCTGTGGAGAGCCATGGATGGTAGTCATGGCAGGCAGTGGGTCCTGTTGAGGTCCCTGTGAGGAACGGGACAGCACTGGGGAGGGAGGAGAGTGAGTCACTCATTTGGTCTTGTGCATCAAGGCTGGTGCTGGGCTGTATTCATCTGTTCCTGCCTTTGCCCACTGTGTGCCGGTGTGGCAGCCTCCATGGCCTGTCTCCCCAGCACACACAGCCTTCTGTGGCCTGGAGGTAAATTCAAGCTTTACGTTGTGAGCCATGAGCAACCTTGGCTCAGGAGCAGGATCTGGGGGCCGGATGCCCCACGTCTGGCATAGGTGACGGGACAGGTGGGCTATGTCGCCCATGTCTCCACAGGCTGCAGGTGATCGTGTGGAAGGTTGGAGGTCCTGGCAGGGTGGTCTGCACCTTGGGTTTCCTTCATTTAGGTGGCCGTTTCCTCTCCTTGCACCTCACCCTTCGCAGCCTCTCTGAAGAGTGTCAGCTTCACCGCTGCTGCGCCTTCCTACCGACTCCAGGGCCACCTGCACCAGGGCCTGGGTCCCCTTCCAGGCCACCCTGATGTCTACCCTCTCGTCCCTTGGGCGGCTCCCAGCTTCTACGCTGCTTCAGAAGCCAGGAGTGTGGCAGCATGGTGTGGGGGTGGGCTCGACATTATGGTCCAGGCATTTTGTTTCCCTGATGCCTGCGTGTGCCGGGATCCTCTGTGGGGGTCAGAGCCAAAGCTCCAAGCAGCTCAGAGACCCCTCCTGAGCTCTGTCCCTTGAAATGCTCTGGGAGGACATGGTGAAGGATGGGGTGGGGGTGGCCCTGGCCACCTGCTGTCTTCTGGGGAGGGCTTCAGGGTAGACATCCCAGGCTGCAGCTCTAACTGAGCCTGGTGGAGCTTAAGGGGAGAGGCTGGGTGTGGAGTCCCACCCCCCCACCCTGGGCAGGCTTGGATTACTCTTGGTGACCCTGGGTCCAGTTTCAAAGGCAGATGGAGAACGTGGGTGGCTGCTGGAGCCTTTGGAAGCCCAGGAATGTGGAGGGGGTATGTCTCAGCCCAGGGTCTTGAGGCTGCCCAGTGGATACATCCTGGCAGGAGACTACACCTTGGGAGTGACTGTGGCCCTGCAGCTCCCCCCAAGTGGCCCTGTGTCAGGTGGACACACGCCTGTGAAACCCTCTTGGGGCCTCTGCTGTGGGGGCTGTCCTGGCCACAGTCACCCCAAGAGAGAGTCTGCTTGGCAGCGGGTGGGGTGTGAGAGGACAGAGACACAGAAGCCATGTGCGCCTAGCTTCTTTGGCTAGGCCGTTAAAATTCAAATCTCTTGAAAGGCCAGGAGAGAAAGAAAACACGTGTGTCCACTGGCCTGGTTGGGTCATCTTCTAGCAGTGTGACTGTTCCGCAGGCGCCAGATCATCTGTCATCTGTTATCCAGGTGGCTGGCGTGCACAGTGGGGGGCCGGCACCCCAGGAGAAGGTCACATTCCGTGCATAGTGGCTTATCTGGGCTGTCAGGCTGCGGGAGGGCCTGATGCAGAACAGAGCTCTTCCCTGCTCTGGACAGCCCCACTGGCTAGGCCCAAGGATGGAGGCACACATAGCATTTGCAGAGACCTGGGAGGCACCAGCAACCTCCACTATGCCACCTACTGTGTGCAGGGGGCATGGGTGGGCAGCACCCCCCACACGGGGACCATGGGGTCCCAGGAGGAGGGGAGACTCCTGCTGGGGGCTCCTGGAAGAGAAGGTGACGAGGCCCCAGCCGACCGTGCACTTCCTCCCTGAGGTCCTGGACAATCCCAGCCGGCTGCAGTGGCTGTGGTGTTTGGCCCTTGAGATAGTCTCAGACACAGGCCCAGACACATTGTTGGGGACACCCGAATTCCCTGTGTGGTGGGGCCAGCAGAGCCCTGGGCTTCTCAGGGTATGGTGGGGCCACAGTGGGCTGCCAGTAACTGCTCCTACCACAGAAGCCCTGGGCCCACTTGGGAGAGATGGGGCCGCTATGGCTGCTGTGGCCAGGGCTTGCTGGCCCATGATAGCCACTCGTCCCCTCCCACTTTTTAATGTGGCTGTGGGGTTGTGGGTTTCTTGCCCATGCTTCCTTTAGCAATCCGGGCCTTCTGTCACCGAGGCCTCAGCCTGCTAATGAGAGTGGGGCAGCTCAGCCTATCTCACTGAGACCCTCCAGCTGAACTCACTGTGGGCACTGTCCCCATACGGCACCCCTAGTGCCCACCAGCATCCTCTCCTGGCTTTTATTTATTTATTTATTTATTTATTTATTTTTGAGAGTCTCACTTTGCCCTCCTCTGTAGATTGCCATGGTGTCATAGCTTACAGCAACCTCAAACTCTTGGACTCAAGTGATTCCCTTGCCTGAGACTCCCAAGTAGCTGGGACTACAAGTGCCTGCCACAACACCCGGCTATTTATAGAGGCAGGGTCTTACTCTAGCTCAAGCTGGTCTTGAACTCCTGAGTTCAGACAGTCCATCCATCTTGGCCTCCCAGAGTGCTAGGATTATAGGAATGAGCCACCTCTCCTGCCATCTGTCATCTGTCATCCAGGTGGCTGGTGTGCACAGTGGGGTGCTGGCACCCCAGGAAAGGTTGGAGGGATGGAAGATTCCAGAGCAGGGGCCAGAACAAGCTCTAGGCCTCCTCCATACTGGGTGGGCCCCAGGAAGAGCCAGGGCAGGGTCAGAGGACTTGCGACCTTCCTGGGGCTAGGACATGGGCACTTTCCTGGGGGTAACGGAAGCATGGAAGGCCTGGGAATGTGTGCTGGGGTTGGGCCAGGGCTGAGGGGCTAGGTGGGATGGGGAATGGCTGGCCTGGCAGAGGTGAGACTTGGCGGAAGATGAGACTCAGGGGCGCTCGCTGTGTGATTCCATGGTGGGAATTACTTATAGACGCCTCTGAGGGACCCCCTATCTTGGAGTCTAAGTTGGTCTGATTGAATTGCTGCCAGGCTTAAATTGGACAAATATGATCAAGGCTAAGTTGCTTCCTCTGTCTGGGGCTGTGGGACTTCTGGAGTTAGGCCTCATGTCCTGTTAAAGTCCCTTAGAGAAATGCCTCTCGAGGGAGAATGGTTACCTATGACCCCTGCTACTATTAATAAAGGAACTGAGAGACTCAGGACAGGTTTTAGAAAAAATGGCAGTTTGCACAGATGCTAACCCTTTTTTAAACTTGACAAAATAGTTTAGCCAAGGAAAATAATAATAATAATGGTTCCGTTTTGAAAGGGGTCACAGACTCCTTTTAATGTTTAATCCCTTTTGAACTTGTAAGTTTTATGGAAGGACAAGGAAAGGAAGAGAGAGAGAGAGACAGGCTGAGTTTGTTCAGATGTTGATACTGAGTTTGGATGATGGGATGGAATACTTCGTTCAATACTTTAAAGAATTTAAAAATTCTTCATCTCTAAGGTAACATTCTTGAAAGACTTAAAATGCCAGGTCACTGACACCCACCATGTGTGGCTGGCCCATCCCTGTCTGGCCCCTGGGGTGGGGGCTCTGCAGCTGTGCTGGGGAGGTGGTGGGACTAGGGAGGGCGAGGGGCCTCTGCATGTCTCAGGGTAGACCCAGGTTGACCCAGCAGACCTGGTCCCAGGGTCTGAGTGGAGGCTCCATTCCTGTGGCTGCCACAGCCCTGGTGAACTGATTTGTCCTCATGGAAGGTACTCCTGCAGAAACATGCTTGGGGGGGTCACCTCTTTTGGGGAGACCACTTGGACAGCATTTGGATTCATAGCAGTGTCCACTCCTGAGGTCTGAATCCAGGAAGTCCTTTATGGTTTTGTTTACAAAGGCAGCCACATCTCTTTGGCTGGCTATGTGAGTCCATTGGGTCCAGTCATGTGTGTTTTTGTGCCTCATTGTTTTTCTCTGGCAAATGGGCTCACAAAAGCACTGGCCTGGGAGAGCCCATAAGGATGTGATGGTGCTGAGGTGCACTTAGCAGGTGTGCAGGTCCCAGGTGATGTCCAGTGTGCCCCACCCAGGGCCCCTAGTCCATGTGGAAAGTAGAGGGAAGCCATCACCCAGCAGAGGAGGAGGACCGGGGACAAAGGAAGATAACTCCTGTCCTGGGACGGAGGAGGATAATGCCTGCCCCAGGACAGAGGAGGACGACACCTGCCCCGGGACAGAGGAGGAGGATGCCTGCCCTGGGACATAGGAAGACGATGCCTACCCCGGGACAGAGGAGGATGATACCTGTCCCAGGACAGAGGCGGAGGACGCCTGCCCCGGAACAGAGGAGGACAATGCCTGCCCCGGGACAGAGGAGGATGATGCTTGCCCTGGTACATAGGAAGATGATGCCTGTCCCAGGACAGAGGAGGAGGACGCCTGCCCCAGGACAGAGGAGGAGGACGCCTGCCCCGGGACAGAGGAGGAGGATGCCTGACGCGGGACAGAGGAGGATGATGCCTGTCCCAGGACAGAGGAGGATGACACTGCTGGACTCAGGGCTACAGGTACACAGTTGTTCGAGCAGAAGCAGGCATGAGAGTAGACACTTCCTATGCCAGAGTGTGCTCTTGCGGCCCGTGGACAAGCGTTCCAGAGACCCATAGGAGTGCTTCACTGGGGTGAGGGTGACACTCAAGCCCTCATAGGAGGGGGTTGAGACAGAGCAGGATGGAGGCATTGCTTAGCTCTAGAGCAGCAGTTCTCAACCTGTGGGTCGCGACCCCTTTGTAACAGTGAAAATACATTGTGGCATTAGGAAGGTTGAGAACCACTGCCCTAGAGGATGCCTGACCCAGCATTTCTGCCCTGAGGACAGCTGCCTGAGTGGGGACAGGTGCTGGTTCCTGAAACCTCTGCCCTCAACTTGGAAACCAGGCTTTTCTGCCTGGCCAGGCAGCAGTTAACTCATCCAGGTAAGAGGGTTTGACCCGCCGGACCTGCCCAGCATGCCTGGAACATACCAGCCCTCCCTGCATGGCCCTGGAATGCCTGCCTGCGGTGAGTTCTGGGCGCCAGGTGCAGGGGACGTCCTGATCTCTGGGGACTTTCCATGCCTGGCATCTACAGGAAGGGGCTATGACAGCATTCAGGGATCATGTGGAGAAGACACACAGCAGGAGGGGACGGGAGTGAGGGCCTTAGGCCCGCATCTCTTCCTTGCCAGATGGTATCATCCTCCTGTCGCAGGACAGTGTGGTCTTTGCTGTTGTGTCTGAGGATGTGTAGGGCCGCCAGCAGCTGGGAAGCAGATGGGCTCATCCCACATCATGGCTACAGTCTTCCTGGGGCACAGCTGCTGCCCCCTCCCCGCTTTCTTTTTTTTTTTTTAGAGATGAAGTCTCACTCTATCACTCTCAATAGAGTGCTGTGGCATCACAGCTCACAGGAACCTCCAACTCCTGGGCTTAGGTGATTCTCTTGCCTCAGCCTCCCGAGTAGCTGGGATTACAGGCACCCACCACAATGCTCGGCTATTTTTTTTGTTGCAGTTTGACCAGGGCCGGGTTCGAACCCGCCACCTTTGGTATATGGGATTGGTGTCCTACCCACTGAGCCACAGGCGCAAAGGGGTGTCGCTTATCTCCTGAGACTGCTCTAGGTGTGGGGCTATCCCAGGGCCTTTCAATAGGCAGGTCCAGATGAGGCTGTGGTCCATGTCATGCAGGCTGCAGCATTAAGCCATGTACAGATACTGTGGTCAGGGGTGAACCAAGGAGGGGATATCTGAGGGACATGCTCCAACAGGCACAGTGAGATTCATGCCTGCAGTGCCCATGGCCATGGGGAAGTGCCACCTTATTCATTGCTTTAAGTCAGGTCCTGCTCCCCAGTGGCATGGAGTGGGGCAGGTGCCTGGGACAGGGGCTCGGGGTAAGTGCACCCACACATACTGGTCAGGGAGCTGGTGGCAAGTTGGGATGAGGCCACTACTCCCAGGGACAGGTGCCAGACATCCCTGCAGTGGGAGGTCTTGGGCAGTCCTGTAGGCCTCAGCAACCCTGTCCTTGCTTCCCTGGGGGTGCAGTGTGGTCCCTGGCATGTTGGTTGGGGCTGGGTTTGATAGCCATTCAGTGTCTGGTGCTTAGCTGGGCCACAGAGCCTGGCTTCCCCCTGAAGAGACTCCTCAGGAGTGGGCAGTGTTAGTGAGCCTGGGGCCGCTAGCACCCCATCCTAGCAGAGGAACTCTGGGGAGGGCCCCCTTGTATCAGGCAGGTGCTGGGGCTGTGAGGCCAGGGATTGGCCTGGTAGGGTCGGTCCTGTACTGGGCTGGGGCACTGTCAGGTGTCATGTTGACCATGGGCCCCACATCCATCCCCTGGCACCCCTCATGTGAGGCCTTGTTGACACCCAGGTGTGTTGGTTGGGACATCCCTGAGTGCCCTTCCATCATGGGCCCCTCCCTCGAACCCCTGTGATGGACGGCATGAGTGGCCAGGTGTCTGCTGCCCACTCGTCATGCAAAGCAGCAGGGTCCATGGTCTGGGAGTGGGGAGACCTGAGGCCTGGTGAGGGTGCACTGGGGCTTATAAAGCCAGCACTGCTCAGCCTCCACGTGTCCTCCATGAGATTGTTCTTCAGGGTATTTAAATCCCAGCTGCAGAACCTCCTGTCCCTCCTGCCCTCCTCTGGTGAAGTGTCCACGTGGGCGATGATGATTTTAACAGTTGGTTTCCTCTAGTTGTGAGGGGACCTGGGCTGTTAGGGCGTGTCGAGAGGGCGAGGGGCCCAAGTAAGCCTGGGAGCAGTGAGGAGCCCAGAGAAACGAGCCATCCCAGACAAATGACCTGCACTCCCACAGCTTCCTGGAGACCGCAAGGGGGTGTCCATTTCCAGCTTTATATGGGACAAGTAGGCTTTCAGTTTGGTTGCCCTGCCAGGGGGCTGGGCTGAGGCCCTGAAAGGAGCTCACTGTGGGAGCTGTGGACTGGAAGGGGTAGGGGGACCAGTTGGCTAGGAGGCTCCATGTCCAGGTGCTCCAGTGCATAGTAGGGGCTGGGTCAGGTGCTGGAGCAGGGTGTGTGCTCCTAACACTCATGCCACACCGACTCATGTGCACACACGCTATGTGTAAACATGCACACATGCATAGGCACTTACATGCACACGTGCTTACGCACTCATGCATGCTCACATATGCATGCACATTTACACACTTGTTCATGCACACACATTTGCAGACATTCATTTGCACACACACTTCAGAGCAGGGCTGAGATCCCTGGCCAGGTCTTTGGAGGTTGTCTCTTGGTGCAGGACCCTGTGCCGTCCTGACTCCTTTCCTGCTTCTCCCTGCCCTTTGAAGGTTCTGGCCAGCTCTGTCCTGCTCTATTCTGCTCTATCCTGCTTTATCTTGCTCTG
>NW_003852523.1:4737062-4746244 GCF_000181295.1 Otolemur garnettii
CTCTATCCTGCTCTATCCTGCTCTGGCCTGCTCTGTTGACCATAGGGCTGGTACCTGGGTGGCCTCTTCTCTGGAAGGGCTCTTGAGGTTGAGCCCTGGCCAAGGCCCCACTTGCACTTGACCTCCAACAGCCACTCAGCCCTAGTGGGCATCTGCTGATGGATCAGGGCATCCTCATGCGCATCAGGCCCACATTACCTATGCGGCATGTGGGAAAACTTGTGTTTTAATTCCATGGAAAGCACAGCTTGTCTGTGCCTTCCAGCGAAAAGCGAAATTTTTGGTTTGATTTTCCCGCCGGGACTTCTGTGCCTGCTGAGAAACGCCCAGGTCTATGGCTCCCCCTGGTGGCCGGTCTCTGTTGTGACAGACGTGTGCCTCACTGGACAGCGTTCGGGTTTGCAAACCTATGTTGGTGGTGAGACCAGAGCACGCCTTTCCTAGAGCAGCTGTGGGTGCCCGGGGCAAGGGGAGTTCAGGGTTTGAAGGGTGACTTTATCCTTGTGCCTGGCTAAGTGCCTGTTTAAGATGCTTGGAAAGTGCTGATAATTAAGACATACTACAGACCTAAGTGAATTAGTCTCCACTTGTGCATTTAGCGAGAAATGGAACTTGGAGCAGAGGAGATTGAAATGTCTTCATGACTTCTGGAGCAAAAACAAGCAGGTGAATTTCGGGCTAAAAGCCATGCCCACTGTACACCCCACCCTGCTCCTCCTTCCCCTCCAGTGTCACCAGTAGCTCTGATGGTTGGGCTGCAGGGGCACCAAGGCTGCTGATGTGTGGGCTGTACCCCTGACATGTACCTGAGCAGGTGTGTCCAGGCCATCCTCAGCTCCCCCCCCCCCGCCCCCAGTGGGGAGGAGGGAGGTGTGTGGCCCAGACTGGCTGCTTGTTGCCTGATTGTTCTGGCACTGACTTACCTCTCTAATTGCATTCCGTGGTTCTGGCTGGAATTTATTGCATTCTCCAAGCATGTGCCACTCAGTGGGAGTAGGGGGTATGTGTGGAGGGGTTGCTAGTGAAGTATCTGAGTGAAGTGGGGCTAGGTTCTGAGGCCCCTGGGAATCTTGGCAACGTGGAGTGGGGCTGGGTCCTGAGGCTCCTGTCCCTCTTGGCAGTGTGGAGAGCCCCAAGCTAACTGCCCCCCATCTGTGAGGGAAGCAGCTGCCTCTAGCCTGCTGTGTGGCCACTGGGAGTTGACAACTGGGCACCCACGCCTTGGCGAGGCCAGGCCTTCCTCTGGATCCCAGGTCTTTGTCCCACGTTCCTGGGAAGCAGTTGGGGCTTGCTATGATTTTTTTCACACCATAGCTTCATACAGGAATTGCCTAGAAGCTTTTCAAAAATACCCATGCCAGGCTTGGCACTCATAGCTCAGTGGTTAGGGTGGTAGCCACATTCACCAGGGCTGGTGGGTTCAAACCCGGCCTGGGCCTGCTAAACAACAATGACAACACCACCAAAAAAATAGCCGAGCTCCTGTAGTCCCAGCTACTTAGGAGGCTGAGGCAAGAGAAATGCTTAAGCCCAAGAGTTGGAGGTTGCTGTGAGCTGTGACATCATTGGACTCTACCAAAGGCAACATAGTGAGACTCTATCTTGGAAAAAAAACCCATGCCAGACTCTACCCCAGACCCAGGGGATCGGAACTGGCTACTTGTCACTGGATTTTGAGCCATCTAGACAGCCCAGGATAATCTCAAGATCTGTAACTAATAATGGAATCCCAGATGTGGGGTGTTTTGAAGCCCTCTGGGCAGTTGGCACCTGGAGCAGGGCTGCCATGCTGAGTTTTGGGGAGTCTATCTGGATGTATACAGATGCCCTTCAGAGGAAGTTGGGCAGTTCTCCTAGCCTCATGGTACCGAGGTGGTGGTGGGAGACCCCCTGTGCATCTGGGTTGTCAACCTTGCCCCTGCACCTGGCACCTGGGCCTTCACCAGAGGCAGGCTCTTCCCTTTCCAGAACATCAGGGAGCGGTACTCTGGCCCATCTGTCTTGTGGACAAATTTCCCCTTATGTTATCAGAGGCCCATTGCAAGGCCTTACTTTGTATGTGTGTGTGGTGGTGGTGGTGACAGAGAGTGATCTATCCCCCTGAGGCCCCAGGATGAGCTTTCCCAAGTGCTGAGTGGGTCTGGCCATGGGAGGGGTCGGCAGAGCCCCTCAACCCCCACATGGGGCCAGTGAGAGACACGTAGGGCACAGAGTCCTCTTCTGGGGGTGCCAAGGGTCACCAGGTTCAGACTTGCACTGAGGGAGACAGAGGCCTGAGACGTCCAGCCTGCCTGGGTGGCCCTGAGGGGCAGGGACATGGGGGGCATCCTTCCTTACCGGAGGACTGTGTTCTGGTGGTCTGCTCTGTCCTCTGCCACATGCTCTGAGCCTGGCCCTGGTGACAGAAAACCTGCTGGCCAAGAAGAATGAGAGCTGGAACGTGGGAGCACAGATGTGGAGGGGGGAACAGAGAGGGGGCAGGAAGAGAGCAGGGTGGGAGGTGAGACCTCCAGGCTCGCAACCCCTAGGTGGGGCCTGGGAATGGTCATTTGGGGATTTATCGTTGAAACACGAAAGCTTGGCGGCTTTGTCATCTTCTGTGGGCAGCAAAGGTGGCATCTGGACCCTTTGCTTCCTCTTCCTTCCGCCAAACAAGTCAAAACCAAGAGGAAAAGCCAGGAGAAGTTGCAGAACACTTGTCACCCCATTCCTACTGCATTCTTGCAGTAAATTTTTCAAGAGGATGGGAAAGGGGGGCTTGCTGAGTCCTGTGTCTGCAGAGCTCTGGAGCCTGGTGTGGCCCTGGAGCCTGGGTTGAGGGTGGGGGCACCAGGAGCTGGGGGTCAGGTCCAGAGTAGAGCAAAGGCTGCACTGTGCTGAGCAGCCTGCCCGCCCTCAGCCCATGCCATGTAGGACGGGGTCACATTCCTGTGACATGAATCAGCAGTGACCAGGGCTGCCAGGCCACTCCCAGCAGAGGCAACCGTGACTCTGCAAGCTTCCTGGAAGCTGTCAATTCTGGCTGGCCTGGGGTCCATGTCTCGCCTTAGTTCCCCTTGCCCTGACCGTCCCCACCTGATCCCCAGGGCCATCAGAACAAACCACCATAGACACAAATTCTCTGTCCTCCTGAAGGCTACAGGGAGGGTCTTCCTGCTTTGTCCACCCAGGCGTATCTTGGCTGTGACCATGTCCCTCAGCCTCTGCCTCCATCTCGGTGGCTGGTAGCCTCCTCTGAGTCTCCTCTGTCTCTCGTAGAGACACTTGTCACTGGATTTTGGGCCACCTAGACAGCCCAGGATGATGTCAAGATCCATAACTAATAATGTCTGCAAAGACTCTTTCTCTAATCAAGTCCCATTCATAGGTTCTGTGCCGAGATAGGACCTGGGCATCCAACATGCTGTGGTACCAGCCCTGGCCTGCCCTTCAAGCCCTGCACACACCTGCAGGACATGTTTATAATCAGGGAATGCCACCCCCCCAGCCCTCCCAGTTCCTTGGCAGCTCTTAGCACCACTGGCCTGGTGGCCTCAGCATAGGGTCCAGGCCCAGGCCCCGGGTGATGCTGTGTCCTGATGTACACATGAGCTCATAGGGCCAGCCTGGGGGCTGCCACCATGACCAGGCAGCGCAGGAGCACCCAGTGCACTCCTGGGAGAGCAGGTGGGCAGGGCCTGCCCAGGTCCCAGGTCCTCTCAGGGGATGGGGAGGGCTGGGCCAGGGTAACCCCAGGGGGAGGTGAGGGATTGGGTATGGGAGGGCTGAGCCAGAATGACTCCAAGGGGATGTAAGGCATTGGGGGGGGACAGTTAGGCTGACCCTGGGGGGATGCGAGGGTTTGGGTAGGGCTGGATCAGGGTGGCCCCAGGGAGCTTCCAGGCCCTGGGGTTGTTGGCAGCTACTTGGGGGTTGTGCAGACATGGGGCTGTCTCCAGGGAGGGGAGTTCTCTGTCCCATGAGCTCAGCTGTGGTGCAGGTTCTGCCATGAGCCCACCCTTGTCTGTGTCCTCTACCCCACCACCTCTGTGGATGTTGGGGTTACTGTCATTAGGCAGTGACACTGTCAACCTCCGGCAGATGAGCACACCCAGGCCCAGAGGTGTTGAGTGGCTCTGTCAGGTCCGGCCAGGCTGGGTATCCACCTGTGACGCTCCGCACATGTCCGGAAGGTCCAGTGGAACACAGAGCTCTAGCAGAGCCTGGGGATACCAAGGATGGGATGCCAGGAGTGGACGGTGTGCTGCAGCTTTGGACACCATGCCTGCCTTGACCTGCTGTGGTGTGAGGAAGCTGGCTCCACATGGTCCCCGTGGCTCCTTCTGCACTGGTGGACATGTCCCCAGTGTCCAAGGCTGCTTTGCTGAGGATGCCAAGTATGAAGGCCATGGGCTTTGCATGCGCCCCCCCACCCCCACCCCCACAGTGTCCTCCTCTGCCGGGCAGGGCCAGTCCTGCTTTCCTCATTGGTAGTGACTATTTTCTAGACCTTTGTGGGGAGGCTGAGGCCCCATGGGGAGGAAGGGGTAGTCCATACCTGGCTGCGTGGCCACAGGCTTGATGTGGGCCCATGAGGATGTTGATGGGTTCTTAGGGAACATGGGGGCAGCCCCCCCAGATGGCCAGCACAGCCGTTACAGTCGGGAGGGCAGGCCTGGCTGCTCCCCAACGTGGGAACTTGGCTGTAGGAGCGTGCCCTTGGGCTCCCCATTAAAGTTTGGTTAATAAGTCAACCTGTGCCAACCTTAAAAAAAAAACGGGCCACAGCTTACACAGAAGGCCACCCATGCCTTTCCCTTCTGCCCCCAGCAGCACCTCACCTCAGGGGCCCAGTGTGGTGTCCAGGCAGTCCATCACCACTGCCCCTCAGTGGCTGGGCATGTGTTCTCCCAGTGGGCTGGGGTGGGGAAGCCTGGTGCAGTGGTGCTCAGAGCTGGGCCCCAGTAGGTCTCTGCGACACTTGTCAAATACTAATTTCCTGGGTTAAGTGCATTTATTCAAGAGAAATGCCAGCCCTCATGCCATCACATGTCCCTGTTCATGGAGAGGAACAGATCAGCTGCAGGCACTGGGCATAGCAGGCCTGGTGGACGGCCCACTGAGCTCATCACTCAGACACCAGGCGTGGTCGATCCTCCAGACTCCCAGAAAGGAGACCATCCTCCCTAGTGATTGGCCACCCAGTGACTGGCCCTGGCTGCCTATCCTCTCCTGGGGTGGCCGAGGGGGCACCTGGCCCTTCCACCAGGCAGTGCCGTCACGACACCAGAACTCGTTGTCACTCTGGGGGTATGTGTCCCCAGGGCTGTGTTATATGAGAGGCTCCTTCCCTGATCATGTCCTGCTGGAAGGGTCATCTGCTTGTCCTCTGCTCTCTCCCGCCTGGTTTATCTCTACCATGCGACCTCCTGAAATCACTTGGTTCCTTTGCAGTAGGCACTGTAGCTGAGTGCCACAAGGGCTGAGACCCTCCCCTTTGGTCACAGAGCGTCTTCTGCACTGGAGCAGACTGGGCTCACAGTCAGCCCTGTGCATGTTTGTTGAGTGAACGAGGAACGCGTCTCTGCAAAGTGAAGAGCTAACAGGTCATGGTGAGGCTGCACCGACTCCTCCCCGCTCAGTTCAGTTTTGTTGGCCGTAAAATGCTTGTGGAGATGGGATGAGGTTCACGGTCCTGAGTGTGAGGGCATCTCCACAGGCATGTTGTGTTCCAGGCAGGAGGTCCCTGGTGTGTGCACAGACTAAGCCGGGAAGAGACCAAAGTCATCAGCAAGAAAGGATGTGCGGGCAGAATGCTCATGGTGAGTTCAGAAGGCAACACCAACAGCAAAGATGACCCAGAGTCCACACCCCTAGTCTTAAAAAAACGACAAATACCTCCTTTAAAGATGAATTTTAAGAGCACACAGGAATTCATAGAAGAAAAACATTTTCATCAAATGCATGGGAGAGTGGAGAGTCAGTCTCACAGAAAGTTACAGTAATATAAGTTAAGTAGCATTAAGGATGTGTTCTGGAAAATGTGATGTGGGCTCGGCACCTGTGGCTCAAGCGGCTAAGGCGCCAGCCACATACACCTAAGGTGGCGGGTTCGAGTCCCCAGCCAGGGCCCGCCAAACAACAATGATGGCTGCAACCAAAAAATGGCCGGGCGTTGTGGCGGGCACCTGTGGTCCCAGCTACTTGGGAGGCGGAGGCAGGAGACTCGCTTGAGCCCAGGAGTTGGAGGTTGCTGTGAGCGTGATGCCATGGCACTCCAACCAGGGGGATAGCTTGAGGCTCTGTCAGGCGCCGAGCCGGGTCTCTTTACTGAGATATAATTCACCTATGCTGCAGTTAGCACATTTAAAGGGCTCACTTGAGTGGTTTTTATGTAAACCATCATCCCAGTTTTAGAACATTTCATTACTTTGGAAGAAAACCCTGCAGCTGTGTCTGCCTTCCTGCAACCCCTCCACCCCACAGCCTCACTGTCCAAGTGGATGTCCCCCTCTGGACTTCAGTGTAGATGGAACCGCAGTGCATGTGGTCCATGAGGGGCTGGCTTCTCCCCCTCAGCTTGATGCTGAGGCCACGCGGGTCTGAGGGTGTGCCAGTGCTTTGCTTCTTTTATTGCCAAATAACATCCCCTGTGCAGATCCACCAGGACCCGTTCAGCGACCGGTGAATATTTGGGTTGTTCCCACCATATGGGGAGTAATGCGGCTGTAAATATTTGTGTACAGGTTTCTATGGGGACGTCTATTTTCCTTTCTCTTGGGTGAGTACCTAAAGGGAAATTTCTGGGAGTTAATCACTTGAGCAGCTGCTTCGCATCCCCTCCAGGGTGTGAGGGCTCCACTGTTGCCTCCTGCCAGGTCGATTTTGTCGGACATTGTGATTCTGGCGTCTTCCTGGGTGTGAAGCAGCTGTGTGAAGCACTCTCATCTTCCCATTCACATTTGCCTGGTGACTGATCCCTATCCAGCACCTTTTCTGTGCTTTTGGCAATTTGCATATCTTTCTTGGAGAAATGTCTGTTCAGATTCTTTGCCCATTTTTAATTGACTTTTTATTGTTGAGTTATGAGTCTTTACATGGACTCAAGTGCTTTATCAAGTGGATGATTTGCGAATGTTGTCTCCTCTCCTGTGGGTTGTCATTTCTCTTTTTCAGCGGTGTCCTTGGAAGCATAAACTTTTAAATTTTTATGATGTCAGTTTTTTTATTTTTCTCTCTTGTCACTTGGGGCTTTGGTATCATATCTAAGAATCTTTTGCCAAATCCAAGATTATAAAGATTTATTTCTGTGTTTTTTCTCTAAGTTTTATGTTTTCAGTGCTTATATTTAGGTTTTTGATCCATTTTAAGTTAGGTTTTATACACCAGGAGGAAAAAGGATTCAACTTTGTTCCATGCTTTGGGGAGGCCCTGTCAGCCTCAGTTGACCATGGCAGTGTGTTGTATTTCGGAAGTCTCAGTTCTAGCGCACCGGCCCAAGTCTTTCTCGTGCTCTCTGTCATCAGTCCCGAAGTGGGGAAGTGGACAGATTCCTAGAAAGACATGAGCTACTCCAATCAATTCAGTGAGACAATCTGCATAGATCTGTAATGGGCAGGGATAGAATTAGTAACCCAAACTTCCCATAGAGAAAAGCCTGGACCAGAGAGCTTTATAGCTAAATTCTCCCAAGTTCTTCCTATCTCTTTCAAAAACACTTACCAACTCATTTTATGAAACCACTATTACTCTGATTCCCTAATCAGACAAAGACATCATGAAGAAAACTACAGACCAGTTTTTTCTTTTCTTTTCTTTTCTTTTTTTTTGAGACAGAGCCTCAAGCTGTCACCCTGCGTAGAGTGCTGTGGCGTCACAGCTCCCAGCAACCTCCAACTCCTGGGCTCAAGTCTCTTGCCTCCACCTCCCTAGTAGCTGAGACTACAGGTGTCCACCAGGACACCTGGCTATTTTTTGGTTGCAGCCATCATTGTTGTTTGGCAGGCCTGGGCTGGATTCGAACTCACCAGCTCAGGTGTATGTGGCTGGCACCTTAGCCACTTGAGCCACAGGCGCTGAGCCTACAGACCAGTTTCTGATATGAATATGTGTACAAAAATCCTTAGAAAAATACTAGCAATTCAAATCTAGCAATGTATAAAAAAAGCTGCACCATGACCAAGTGGGGTTTATCCCAGGAATGCAAAGTTCTATGTAATACATTATTATATCAATAATCTATGAAAATCTATGTAATACATTATTATATCAATAGAATAATAAGGTAAATCACACTATCATTTCAATGGATGCAGAAAAGGCATTTAACAAAATCCAAGTGTTCATGAAAAAAAAACACTCAACAACCTGATAAAGGGCATCTGTGACAAGCCCACAGCTGATGTCATGCTTAAGGTGAAGAGCTGAAAGCCTTCCCCCGTGATCAGGAAAAGACAGGAATATTCCCTGTTGCCTTGTTATTCAGCATTGTACCAGAGGTCCTTGCCAGGTTAGTTAGGCAGAAAGAAGAAATAAAAGATATCCAGATTGGGAAAGGAATGTAAAACTATTAGATGCCAGAGCCTGTATATATAAAGGTACTATAAGTAATCAATGAAAAAGATTGTTAAAAGTAACAGATGAGTTCAACCAAGTTGTAGCATACAGGGTCAATATAGGATAATCAATTATATTTCTTTACATTTGTTAATGAACAGTCCAAAGTCAAAATTAAGAAAAAAAAATTCCTTCACATTGCATCAAAAGGAACAAAATACTTAGGAATAAATTTAACACAGGAAGTGCAGAATGTGCAATCTGAAAATTACAGAACAATGTTGAAATTAAGGAAGACGGAAACAAATGGAAAACCGTTATGCGTTTACGGATGGGAAGACTTATTCTGAAGACAGTGACAGTCCCCAAATCACCTAAGTCAGTGCATCCATCAAAATCCAGCTGTGACCTGCAACAGCCAAAACAATCTGGAAAAGGACAAAGTAGGGGGACCTCTTAGTTCTCAAAGTTTTTAGAGTCTTTAAAAATTTCTATGTTTTTTCAACCTTCTTTATCTCAGGGCACACTTGAACCTGTAGTTAAATTTCCATGACAGACTTAAATTATGTTGATTTTTTTAAAAAGTTAAAAAAAAAGCTTGGCGCCTGTGGCTCAAGCGGCTAAGGCGCCAGCCACATACACCTAAG
>NW_003852523.1:4747345-4750347 GCF_000181295.1 Otolemur garnettii
TGGTGTCTGAGGAGCATTTCTTCCCGTTCTCTGCTGAGTCACTTGCATTCCCCGGGGTGAAGCTGAGGGTGCCGAGAGGACCTCAGGAGGAAACCCCACGTTCCCTGTGAACTTCACATCACAACGTTTCAACTGCAGGGAAGTGATGGGATCGCCAGCCATGCCCAGGCACATCCTTCCCCACACTCACTAGTTAACTCTGAGAGACTTTTAGGTGCTCCCTTTCTCTCCCATCCATGTGCACGTCCACACACATGCCTGTGCACGTGCACATGTGCCCACATGTGTGCATATCCACACACAAGACTACCCTGTGCGCAACACAGCCACATATGTGTGTGTGCACACAACCATATGCATGCACACTCTTGCACGTCTGATGCCGGGACACACACTTTTTCTTGGTAAAATCAGCTGTGGTATCTCCACCCTGGCCCTGTGGGGCTTCCAGTGCTGTTTCCTGAGAACCAGGATGTGTTCTGAGTCCATAGTGATTCTGTCCATCTTCTCCTAAACAGGCCGTATTCAAATCTGTTCCAGTGTTGGGTAGCGTCTCTTTTTGGCGAGCTGGACAGCTCAGGGACCGCATGCTGTGTTGGTGGCCAAGGCTCTGCAGCTCCCCACCCCGCCTTTTCCAGCAGGCCTTGGGGATGCGGCTAGAGTGTCCCACAGCCTGGTTTTATCTGCTGCTTCTTTGGGTTTGGGTCCAGCCTTCTGCTGAGAGTCTGGCACTGGCCTGACATCTCCCTGGCCCCTGTCCAGAGGCAGGGTTGGCAGACATCACTGGAAAGGTGCCCTGCAGCCTGGAGGGGTTTGGGCCATATAGGGCCCCTAGGTAGGACTGGGCTCCTCTGTGCTTCTCATGACCCTTGGGCCCCACTAGGAGCCAGACAGTGCTCAGCATTTATTTAGGAGCCAAAGCACCCCTGTGGAGGAATTCGGATCCCCACCTGGTGGCCCTGGAGCTCTGCCAGGTTACAGGGACACCAGAGCCTGGGAGAGGCTGGGGCTCAGCCTGGGAACGCAGCTCTGGGCCAGAGCCAGGCAGGCCTCATCCTGAATACAAGTTCTGGGACACAAGAGAGAAGCCTTCACTGCTCTGGATCAGATGGGTGTGGCCATGCTCCCTCTGCCACCTGAGGCCTTTGGCTTTGCTTGGCAGCAGGGCCGGCAGGCTCTCCGGGGCACAGAGGGCACCAGGGAGGCCACGTGCCCAGGGGCCCTGGCTGCTGGCCTCTCCTAGTGCAGCCACCTCCAGCCACAGGGTCTCCAGGCAGGGGCAGGTCACTCTGCAGGCAGGGTGGTGGCTGGCAGGGTGGCCCTGGTGAGGAGTGGGCAGCAACCTGTCCAGGAAAGGCCCTACTCCCTGGGGAGGGCAGGAGCGAGAGCCCGGCCTGAGGGCCTGTGCAGGACATTCCTGGCTTGGGCAGGTGTCCATGGGGTTGGGGAAATTTAGGCAGGGGAATGCGTCTCCCTTGTCATGCCCGGGTCAGCCTTCGGAGTCAGGGTGTGGGCTGCCCCAGGGCCCACTCCAAGCAGCCCCAGCCACGCATTGGGCACCCAGGTGTTGCTCCTGGAGGCATCTCACAGCTGAGCCTCAGTCCTGAGCCCAACTCACCTCTTGGCCCTGAAGTGAGCCAGTTCCCACTATTCACACGTGGGTGTTTTCATAAGTGAAAATAAAAGACCACATTATTCAGGAATCCAACCAAACAGGCCAACAAGACAGAACAGGCCCTGGCTGGGGGGCAGGGGCACATCTCAGCACCAAAAAGGGGGTGGAAACTTCTGGGGAGGGGGGCTCCTCTTGGAGCGTGGGCTTGGCACTTCTTGGCGCCTGTGTCCTTGGTCAGGTGGATTCTGCCCCTGGCCGTTCTGGAAACATAATACCCGAGTCTTTTCATATGCACCTGAGGCTCCTGCATCCTGCAGGAGGCTGCACTGCACTCTGTGATGGGGGCAGTGCCCTCAGGGTCCACAGGGCCAGGTGGCCACTCCACTCAGGATGTCCTTGGGCTTCATGGGACTGTCCTATCTCCTCAGGAGGGCACTCAGCTGCAGACAACCCCAGTGTGGGAATGGCTGGTGGTTGAGACGGGTGTGGGGACTCCTGGGCTCTCAGCTCCTTGGCCCGGGAGACACTGCATGCCCGCAGAGGGCATCTCTAGTGCCCCAGAGGGGCCACCATAGCCATGGCTCCACTGTGTGCGAATGAACACTGTGTATGTAGGTGAGCGTGCATGGGGTGTGCCTGGTTGTGTCAGCACACACATGGACATGTGTACCTGTGGGAGTGAGCACGCGTGTGCATACGTGTTAGGAGGCTGGCACAGTCCGCACCTTTGCTGGGTGCTTCCCTTGGCCTGAGTCCTGGGGTGGAGCAGCTGTGGTTGCTTCCTCCCACGTGGATGTGCCCAGGAATCAGTTGAACAGGTAGGAGCCGCAGGGCCAAGCCCAGGAGTGACCGTCTGTGTGTCCAGAGCCTCCTGACTGGGCTGGGGGTATCCCTTGAGAGAGTCGGGGTGCCACCACAGACATTCTGGAGCTCAGATCCCTCCCAACTTGTGGGGGTGGAGGGAACTTGGCAATCTTTGTACTGAGGTTTTCCAGAGACACTTTTACGCATAAAATCACACCAGTGGCAGCACGTTTTTAAGCAAATAAACTACTCTCTGGGCATTTCTGAGATAATTCTGAGAATTGTGGGGATTAATTTTGGGAGCAGGGCCTTGTTGAGACACAGATGTTTGCACATGGTGGGCTGCCCATCCTTAGAGGCCGACATGGGCTTCGGCTGTTTGGAACATGAGTTCTGAGCCCAGACAACACAGTGTGCCCTTTGGACACCGTCGATGGATGACGCCTTGGTGTTCTGTGCTTGGGACAGGTGGGGACACATTGCAGAGCTGTTTCATCACAGCTGCTCTGGCTGTTACCAACCCCAGCCCGGGGCTGCAGCCCGGGCCACACAACGGCAGAGGGGACAGTGCCTGTGGAGCACT
>NW_003852523.1:4750643-4750982 GCF_000181295.1 Otolemur garnettii
GGGCCTGAGGGGAACTTGGCAGGTGCACACACTGCACACATAACCCTGCTGGGGTGCGAGTCCATGGAATGTTCTGGATGGGAGACAACTTGCTCCTGTCCAACTAGATGCTTTTATTGATGGGGAAACTGAGGCTGAGGAGGACATCACTGCCTTGAGGCCCCATGAGCTGATGCTTGGCCACAGCACTAGGGCAAGACTTTTGCTCAGTCCTGGACTGAACCACTCAGATCCTCTCTACCTAGACCCTTAGTCCCAGGCCCTCTGCCCATCTGGGGAGCACCCTGCAGGGCACATGCCTCGATTGCTACTTCTCCTGGCTTTGTGGCTGCTTTCTGT
>NW_003852523.1:4751137-4757879 GCF_000181295.1 Otolemur garnettii
GTGAGGCTGGGGAGAAGTCCCACTGCTGCTCTGGGTCCTAGGGCCACAACTGGGACCTTCTGTCCTGAAGGTGGTTTTCTGGGTTGATGTGTGTCAGCTCCCACCTGCCGGGCTGCAGTGCTGAGGGTGGCATTGACCCTGCCATGTGGGGCCCAGCGGGAAGAGTGATGGCAGGGTCTGGTGGGACGGGCCTTCCTGAGACTGTGGAGCAGTCTCTGCAGACTGGCATTCCCATGGCAGTGCCTTTAGGATTTGGGACAGAAGTGTGATCCCAGAATTAATGAGGGGAAGGGTCTGATGTGGCGCGAGTGTCCAGCCACAGCCCAGCCTGGTGAACTTTCCTGGCAGAGTGGTGGCAGCTCCCTGGAAATGGTTGCTCCCTGGGACACAGGCCCTAAAGGGGCATTGGGTACCAGGTCTGGTAACGAGGGGCCCAGGCTCCCCCAACCCCATCCCAGCCTCCGTGTCACCAGCAGAGGCAGCTTCTGGGTGGGCGCTTGGGCTGTAGGCAGGGACGTGGGGTGGCTGAGAAGAGCTTAGAGGCTCTGGCAGCGCCTCAGCCCCTGTGCAAAGTGTGGGGGGCAGGCACCTGCCGTCCACAGCACCATCGGTCCCGCCCGTCCCATTCGTTTCCTTTTGCCTGTGTGTGGATATGCAGCTGGCTCTGCATTTTGTCTTGGTCAGCAATTCCCAAGAATTATTTAGAAATGCCCATGGGACCAGGCCACACCAACAGAACCCTGGCACAGAGTGGGTGGCCCAGAGGGCGTTTCTAACCAGCACAGCAGTTGTGGGGTGGGGAGGGGAAGAAGTGGAGCAGGCTGGGGGTACCATGGGGGCAGCATGGGGCCAGGCAGGACGGAAGGGCGCCCCCAGGTGTTCAGCATAGTGGCAGTGGAGAACTCCCAAGTTCCAAGTTCACCACACAGCAGTTGCACCAAGCCAGGCTCTCCAGGCATTCTCAGAGGAGGAACAGGGATGAGGCCACTGCCCTTGTCTCTGAAGTCCAGGGGTCCTGGCCAGAGCCCCTTCCCTTGCCCCCAAGCAAAGACTCAGCCTCCCTGCCTTCTCCAGCCCCCAGTGCAGCAAGTCAGGGGCTCTGCTGAGCATTCTTGACAAAGTCTCCCTTCTCTCTGAGCCTGCCCTGGGAGTAGGGGGAAGGAAGGGTTAAAGGTCCTGAGGAGCTGGTTACCTGTATCACTAGTGTCCAGTCCCTGCTGCAGGGAGAGAAGGTGAAAGGAAGAGGTTCTGGGAGGGAGGCAGGAGGGAGGCAGGAGGGCTGTTCCAGCCTGGGAAGGAGGGCGGATCCGGGTAACCCCGCCTTCAGGGCAGACCCAGCTGTTGCTGGCTGCCCCGGCCTGCACACACAGACCGATGGCTCCCGACCCCAGCGCCTGCCTGAGCCTGGTGCTGCTCACCTGCTATCTCTCAGCCGCCCAGGCCGACCTGCTGGGTCTGGACTGGCTGTGGTCCAAGGCCACCAGCCCCCCGGCTACCCCAGCTGAGCCCCAGGACCGCCAACCTGTGCAGCCCACCACACATGCAGCCCCCTGGGATGGCCCCACAGAGCGAGGGCCAGCCCCCACCAGCCCTGAGCCATCCCTGGAGCTGTTGGAAGGTGGCTGGACTGGGCCTCCCACCACCCCTGCTACTTCGAGCTCCGACAGGAGGGACGAGAACATCGCCGGAGTTGGAGCCAAAATTCTGAACGTGGCCCAGGGTATCCGGAACTTTGTACAGCTGTGGGATGACACAGCCTCCACCCAGAGTGCTGCTGCCCATGGGAAGACACCAGCTGCTAAGACCTCCACCAGCCCTGAGCCCTCCAGCACTCCCCGGGAGGACAGGACCACTCTCCAGACGAGCAGTGGTACCCCGAGCTCTCCAGGAGCCCACACGACTAGGGCTGCAACCCTGCTTGCGCCCACCCAGTCCACCCCCTTATGGGGCTGGCCCCAGGCACTGCTCAGGGGGCCTTCAGTGTCACCCCTGTCCCCAGGTAGAGCTTCTCTCTCCGCCACTCCAGGTGGGGCTCCTCCCTGGGGAAGTCGGCAACCCCTGCGGTGGCTGCAGTATCTGGATGGCCGAGGATTCTCACCTGTGGCAGCCAGTCCCAGCCAGCAGCACCCTGATGCCCGCAGCCACCCGCCGCTTCTGCACCCCCTGGTGATGGGCTCCCTGGGCACACGCGCTGCTGTCTTCTCTGACTCCCTGGGCACATGGTCTCAAACAGCAGTCACAGCTTTAATTTGGGACGGCGGGGCTTGGGTTTCCCCCACCGCTGACTCTGCTAATCACTCTGCACCTCCTGGGACTGGCCATTGCCTTCCCCTGCTGCCCTCCCTGCCCACCTGTGGCCGCCTGGGCATTAAACATTCCTGGATGCCCAACTACCTCCAGCACCAGAATGGCAAGGAGGTCTGGGCTGCTGCGCAGGCGTGGGGGGGCCTCCTCCAGACGCGCTGCCACCCCTTCCTGGCCTGGTTCTTCTGCCTGCTGCTGGCCCCTCCATGCGGCCCAGCCCTGCCACCCGCCCCTCCACCCTGCCGCCAGTTCTGCGAGGCCTTGGAGGACGCGTGCTGGCGCCACCTGCACGGGGGCCAGCTGCCCGTGGCCTGTGCCACCCTCCCGGCCCAGGAGCACGGGTACTGCGTGTTCATTGGGCCGGCTGCAGGTAACGGGGGCCACCGTCCCCCCACCCACCCCTCTTGCCTCGTCAGGTAAGCTCGGTGGGGCCTTGAGCCAGGTCAGCCCGTCCTACGCGAGCCCAGGAGCCACAGCCTCTACATTCAGGGCCCCGCACCTTAGGGGGCAGAGGGTGGGCCGTGAGGCCCCTGCAGGGGAGAACCTGCTGCCCCAGCATCTTAGTGGGTTCAGTGCTTGCTCTGCAGGGGAAACTGAGGCACAGGGTTGTGACCTGGTTGCCCACGGGAGCTGGGACTCCCATTGAGTTCTGGCTGCCTTGCCCTGGCTCTGGTCACCAAGCCATGCTGTCTGGCATTCCTCCTGTGCAGCCAGCTGTGCGGGCTGGGAGGCGCAGGGGTGTGACAGTGTAGGGAGAAGACACTGGCTTTGCAGGAGATTCTGAGATCGCAGGGAAGGGGCCAGTGAGGTCTGGGCTTTGGGTCGTGCCTGCCTCCTTTTTTCTCCTCTCTGCTGTTTGCAACTGTGTGGCCCCCCAAGGTGAGCAAGGGTGTTCTGCCCTGTCTGGCTGTCTTCCCCGAGCTGCTGCTGCTGGGAAGTGGCCTTGACCCTTGGGCCCTGGGCTTTGGAGCTGGGCTGGTGGGAGTGGACGGGTGCATTGGACCCCAAGATGGGGGTCTGCAGTGGGAACTTCGTCGATGCCTCCGTGAGGGCACCTGGGAGGTCCCTTGCAGGCAAAGGGCTGAGCATCTGCAGACCCTGCGCCAGAGCTGGGTGCAGGAGGGGCCATGGGTAGGGCAAGGGCAGGTGTCAGTGACAGGCGATGTCCAACCCCTGAGACAGTGCCTGAGGAGCTGGTGGGCAGGGGGTGGGTGGAAAGGGCTGCTTGGAGGTGATGCTGTGTCTGAGGCCTGAGGGACAGAAGGGTGGCTGAGTGGCTGGGCAGAGGAGGAGGTTAGTAGGGCCTACTCTGAGAAGGCCTGGCATCTACAGGGGTGGAGGGCCCTGTGGTTGTGCCCTAAAAGCTTGGGCCAGACTCTGGCTGAGGATGGGTAGCTAGGGCCACGCCTAAGGCTATCAGCCTGGGGGGCTCCTCTCTCATCCCCAGAGCAGCAGGAGTGGCCAAGCCCTGGTCTGATTTAGCATGTGGGGCAGGGCAGTCCTGAAGTGGCCGCTGGATCACAGCCCACCTGGTCCTCCCCCACCAGGAGCTGGGGAGCCCATGGAGACCAGCCGTAGGAGACAGGGAGGCCCATTGGCTCTGCCTGACCAGCCAGCCTGGCTCTGAATGGTGGAGGCTGGGAGAGGCCCAGGCAGGGCTGCGTGGGATGGGGCGAGGAATTTCCCTGACTGCAGCTGGCTGAGGCTTCCTGGCCTGAAGGGGCCTTTTTACTGAACATCTGGACATGTTAGCAGAGCCCAGCCAACTTAAAGGGGCTGTGTCCCAACAGAGCTCTAGGGGAGTCAGGGAGTCAGGACCCTGTCCTCTCAGGGCAGAGGTGGGTGTCCCCTGGCCTGGCTGGGGAGGGGCCTGTCCCCCACTGCCCATACTCCTTTGCTCCAGTGTGGTCCCCAGTCCCACTGGACCCTGTGTTGGGCTGGATACACCACCATGTGAGGGGTAGGAGAGGGTAAAGCAGTGGTGGGCATTAGGGCTGGGAGAAGGCATCCAGCTTCTCTGGACAGCTGAGGGCTCTGGGCATGGGGGGGTGCAGGCTTTGCCCCCAGGACTGGGACTTAAGCCCTCACTGACCCAGGTTGGAGGGGGATCAGGGACTCTGCACTCCTTGGTGGGGGTGAGGCCAGGGCTCCGGTGCTCCTCCTAGGGCCTGTCCACAGCACACAGGCACCCATTTCCGGTCCTCCCTGCCCCCAAGCTGTGCACCCCGCCCTGCACCCCTTCCTTGCAGCTCTTTCTCTGCTCCCCAGGGGAGCATGTGGAGGGGGCTGGTCCTGGGCATGGGGTCACAGGTGGCTCAGTGCAGCTTGTGCTGAGGTGAGTGGTCACTGTGAGAGCCAGCTGTCGGGCAACAGGCGGTGGAGACCCCACAGAGGGTCTGGTTGTGTTGTGGGCTTGTGAGGCCACAGAGAGAGGGATCGAGTCTCCATGAGGGGCAGGGCTACATCTGGGTTACTCTGCTCTGCCTGCCCAGCGTCCCCCAGTGGGCCAGCAGGGGGGGGTCCCTCCTGCAGCTGCCGAGAGTTAGGAAGCAGGCTCTGGCTGCTCTGGGTCCCACTGCCTCCGTAAAGCCCTCCGGGCTGTACTGGTAGGGTCAATGGGCTGTGGGGCATCACCATAGGACCCTCCCATGTCTTTGCAAACCCTTGCTGCCGTGGTGTTGTCCCTGGCTCCCATAGGCAGGAGCACCTGGCTTGGGAAGCCATGTTCCTCCTGGTCGGTGAAAACCTCGTGGCTGATAGGAAGGGGGCCGGGAGGGGTCCCAGCCACCCACTGTGGCTCAAGGTTGCTCACAGGCATCACCCAGGTGCTGGACAAGGATGGTGGGTGGCTGGGCACCAGGGGCAGCAGGTGTCTACCCCAATAGTGCAGGCAGTGTCATGGGGGGGGCAGACAGGGGCAGATAGACAGTGCTGGAGGCAGTCCCACACACGTGGGCTGTGGCACTCAGCGGGAAGTGGGGGTCAGGTGAGGTTGAGCCCCACAGCCTGCAGGACCCTCTGCCTTTCTGGGAAGTAGCAGCCCGCCAGGAGCCCCGGGGGTCAGTGGGAGGACACTAGCACAGCCATTCTTACAGTGGCACTAGAGGACATTAGAAAATGTCCTTGATCCTTAAAACACTTCAGTTAACTTAAGGTTTTTATTTAACTTTGATTAGAAAGAGGCAAGACCACTTCCATGGAAGAGTGCTCACGTTTATCTCTCACATCTTGGCAACCTACACACATTTTCTGGACTACATTGGCTGAGCTCCCCACAGATTCCCCATCTCCCCAGATGGGTGGGAATGGCCGCAGTGCTTACCTTTGCCCACAAGGTCATCTGTGGGTATGATGTGGGGGGCTGGGGCACTTGTCTTGGGGTTCTGCAGGAGCCACATGCCCAGGAGGGGGAGTGCAGCGCCCCCCTCCCCCCGCTGTCTGCTTCTCCTTTTCCATATTTTAAATTGTGTGTAAATTGAAAGCATACAACAGGATGATTCTGTATGTGTGTACACTGACACGCACATCACAGTCAAGCCAGTTCACATCCACCACTTCAGCTGGTTACTGCTTTTTGCGTGTGGTGAGGACACTGGAGCTTTACCCTGGGTGCCTCGCGGGGCTGGGACAACAGTCCCCTGCACATCACAGTCCCAGAACTCATGCCTCCCCGAGATTGAAACTTACCTCTTTTGCCCTGTGTGTCTGTGAGGCTGCTCCAGATTGCGGGTGTGGGAGGCCTGCCTGCCTGCCTTCTTCCACATGGTGTGAGGTCCTTCAGGCTCACTGGTGTGTTGCACATGGCAGGATTTCCCGGGCTTTTGTGAGGCTGAGTAGTGCTACCTTGTGTGCCCCACGGTGTCTTCATCCCTTTACCCACCTTTGGACATTGAGGCCAATTCTGTGTCCTGGCCGTTGTGAGCACTGCCGCAGTGAGTGTGGGGTGCAGGTGTCTGTTTCAGAGATCTGATGTACTCTCCTTGGCTGCGTACCCAGAAATGGGATGAATGGTTCACGTGGAATGTCCCCAGTGGCTGTACCTCCTCACCAGCACCAGCTGCCTCTGTCTCTCAGATAATAGCCATTCCAGCAGGTGTGAGACGACGTCTCGTTGTGACTTGGCCTCTCCAGATGCCTGCTAACGCTGAGCATGTGTTCCTATTCTGTGTGTCCTCTTTGGAGAAATGTCTTTAAATGTCTTTTGCCCATTTTTGAATCAGGTTGTTGAATTTTAGGAGTTATTTGGGGTTTGTGGTACTGAACTGCGTGAGTCCCTGTACATTGTGGTGTTAGTTCTTACCACATGTGTGCTCCGCAGGCAGTCCCCACGTTGGTGGGCTCTCTGCCCTGCTCATTTCCTTGGCCTTCCCATCACATCGAGGCTGCCAGTGTCTGCAGGGGCTGTCCCCCGACTCTGGGGCAGGCTGGGAGTGGCACA
>NW_003852523.1:4758941-4759432 GCF_000181295.1 Otolemur garnettii
CACGGTGGTGTCTGCGGTTGTGTTCGCACGGTGGTGTCTGCGGTTGTGTTCGCACGGTGGTGTCTGCGGTTGTGTTCGCACGGTGGTGTGTGTCGTGACGGCGCTCCTTTTTTTGGGCCGCACAGTGCTTTGTTCTGTGAGTGGACTACTTTCTGCTTATCCAGCCAGTCGTAGACACTTGGGTTGCTTCCAAGCTTCAGCTGATGTGAATGACACTGTTGTGAACATGGATGTACAGATCTCTCTTTGAGACTGTTTTCTGTTCTTTGGGGCACACGCCCAGAATTGGAGTTGCTGCATCATTTGGTAATTCTATTTCAGATTTTTTGAGGAACTTCCTTACTGTTTCTCATAGTAGTTGTGCTGTTCTCCTTCCTGCCAGCTCTAGTTTCCCCCCCATCCTTGCCAGTGTTTGATATTTTCTGGGCTTTTTCGATAGCAGCCACCATAATGGGGGGCAGGTATCCCATTGTAGTTTTATTTATTTATTT
>NW_003852523.1:4759492-4761044 GCF_000181295.1 Otolemur garnettii
TGGGGAAACAGCTATTCAAATCCTTTTCCAAAGTTTGAATCAAGGTGTTCAGTTGTCAAATTTTAGTTCTCCTTGCATTCTGGATATTAATCTCTTATTAGATATATGATTTGCAAGTATTTTCTTCCATTGTGTGGGCTGCTCTATTGCAGTACCTTTTGATGCAAATGTTTTTGAAAGTTTCATGATATCTACTTTACCTGGTTTTTCTTTTATTTCCCACTTCTTTGGAGCATTGCCTAAGAAATCTTTGCCAAATTAAATGTTGTGAAGCATTGCCTTCTGTTTTCTTTTTTCTTTTCTTTTTTTTTTTTTTTAGAGACAGAGTCTTACTTTGTCGCCCTCGGTAGAGTGTGGTAGTGTCTCAGCTCACATCAACCTCCAATTCCTGGGCTTAGGCGATTCTCTTGCCTCAGCCTCCTGAGTATATGGGACTACAGGTGCCCACCACAACAACTGGCTATTTTTTTGTTGCAGTTTGGCCGGGGCTGGGTTTGAACCCGCCCCCCTCAGTATATGGGGCTGGCACCCTACCCACTGAGCCACAGGCGCCACCCTGGTGTATAATCTTTTTAGTTTGCTGCTGAATTTGATTTACTTACACTTCGTTGAGAATTTTTGAATCAGTGTTCATAAGGATACCCATCTACAGTTTTGTTTTGTTTCCAGATGACGTTGTCTGGCTTTGGTGTCAAGTTAATCCTACTTCATGAAATAAGTTAGAGCATATTCTCCCCTCTTCAATTTTTTTTTTTTTTTGAAACACAGTCTCATTTTGTTGCCTTGGTTAGAGTGCCATGCTGTCATAGCTCACAGCAACCTCAAACTCTTGGACTTAAGTGATTCTCTTGCCTCAGCCTCCTGAGCAGCTGGGCTATAGGCCCCCTACCACCACACCAGCTATTTTTAGAGTTGGGGTCTCACTCTGGCTCAGGGTGGTTTTGAAGTTGTGAACTCAGGCAATCTGCCCGCCTCAACCTCCCAGAGTGCTGGGATTACAGGCGTGAGCCACTGTGCCCAGCCTGAGATTTTTTAAAATTACTGATTCAGTCTTCTACTGGCTGTAAGCTCTGTTTAGTTTTCTATTTCTTCGTGACTTCGTCTTGATAGGTTTTGGGTTTCTAGCTCCATTCTATCCAGGTCACCCACGTTGTTAGTGTATAGTTATTACAGTGTGTATTATAGTCCTTTTTGTTTTTGTAGAAGTAACATCCCCACTTCCATGTCTGACTTTAGTAATTTGAATTTTCTCCCCCTTTTCCTTACGTAAAGATTTGTCAATTTTGTTAGTCTTTTCAAAGGCCTAACTTTAGTTTTCATTGATTTTCTCAACTGTTGTTTTCCTGTTCTCTGTTTCACTTATCTCTGCTCTAACGTTCATTATTTCTTCTGCCAGCTTTGGGTGTAGCTTGCTGTTCTGATCCCAGTCACCTTGTATGGGACTGAGAGCTGTGTTTATAGCTATAGGTCCTCCCTTGGCACTGATTTGTTGCATCCTGTTGCTTTAATACATTTTGTTTCCGTTTTTATTCATGTTTATTTTCTAATTTCT
>NW_003852523.1:4761277-4779006 GCF_000181295.1 Otolemur garnettii
CCCGCCACAACGCCCGGCTAGTTTTTGGTTGCAGCTGCCATTGTTGTTCAGCAGGCCCGTGCTGGATTTGAACCCGCCACCTTGGGTGTACGTGGCTGGCGCCTTAGCCACTTGAGCCACAGGCGCCGAACCTGGTTTTACTTTTGTTACTGACCTCTCACTTTCTTGTTGTGGTCTGAGAAGATACGGTGAATGATACCTGCCTTTATAACCTATTGGGCCTTGTAGCCTCTCTTGGGAAATGACACATGTGCTGTGTTTGTAGAATGTGGTGTGTCTGTGTGTTGGGTCTGCTGGTTTGTGGTATTGGCAAAGTTCTTTGTTTCTTCTTTGCTCTTTGGTTCTTCTGTGCATCGTTGACAGTGGGGTGGGAAGAGTTCATCCTCGTTGTGGAATGTCTGTTCCTCCTCTCAGTTTTGTCAGTTTTTGTTTAATGTATTTTTTCTTTTCTTTTCTTTCTTTCTTTCTTTTTTTTTTTTGAGAAAGAGTCTTACTTTGGTAGAGTGCCATGGCGTCACAGCTCACAGCAACCTCCAACTCTTAGGCTTAAGCAATTCTCTTGCCTCAGCCTCCCAAGTAGCTGGGACTACAGGTGCCTGCCACAATGCCCGGCTATGTTTTGGTTGTAGGTGTCATTGTTGTTTGGCAGGCCTGGGCTGGATTCCAACCTGCCAGCTCTGGTGTATGTAGCTGGCGCCCTAGCCTCTGAGCTACAGGCGCTGAGCCTGCTTAATGTATTCTGATGATAGATAATGTTGAAAATGGTTTTATCTTCTTTCTGTATCAAACCTTTTATTAACATAAAATTTACTTCTTTGTCTCTTGTGAACTTTTTTTATTTGAAGTCTGCTTTTGTCTAGTATTAGTATAGTCACTTCTGTTTTCTTTTGGTTACTGTTTACATGGAATATCTTACCTTTCCTTTCTCCTTCAAACTGCGTCTTTGGATCTAAAGTGGGTATCTTGTAGACAGCATATACTTGGATCATGTTTTTTTTTTTTTTGAGACAGAGTTTTACACTGTCACCCTGGGTAGAGTGCCCTGGGTAGAGTGTCGTGGCATCACAGCTCACAGCAACCTCCAACTCTTGGGCTTAAGTGATTTTCTTGCCTCAGCTTCCCAAGTAGCTGGTACTACAGGCGCCCTCCACAGTGCCCGGCTATTTTTTGGTGGTAGTTGTCATTGTTGCTTAGCTGGCCCAGGCCAGGTTCAAACCCGCCACTATAGGTGTACATGGCCAATTGAGCTATAGGTGCTGCCCATGTGGGTATTTTTTAATCTGCTGACCTGTCTATTGATTGGAGAGTTTAACCATTTACATTTCAAATAATCACTAATGAGGAATAGCTTCTGTCATTTTGCTATTTGTTTTCTATATTATAGAGTTTTTTGCCCTTCTTTCCTATGTTACTGCTCTTTTTTGTTTTTAATTGATTTTTTTTATAGCAAAGTGTTTAAATTTGACTTTCAATTCCTTTTGTGTATATTCTATAGCTATTTTCTTTGTGGCTGCCATGGAGATTACATTTAACATCCAAAAATTTTAGCACTTTATTTTGAATTTATACGAGTTTGACTTCCATAACATGCAAGAGTGCGCTTGCTTCACGGCCCTTCCCACGGCTTTGGGTTATTTTGTCTCTTAATTACATTGTGTACCCCCAAACAAAAAAATACTTCTTTTAAATGCATTAGCTTCTTAAATTGTGTAGAAAAATGTGGAGTCACAAACCAAAGTCACAATAATACTAGTTTGTAGAATAATAATTTTTTAAATGTATTTATCTCTTAAATCATGTGGAAAACAAAAAGTAGTTATGAACCATAGTTACAGTACTTGCTTTTGTGATTGCCCCCATATTTACTTAATCAAGATGTTTGTTTCTTCATGTTGTCAACAGCACTTCAGAGGGGCCCTTGGGCAACTGGGACTCCAGGCCACATCCCCAGGCATGGGGAGCTCTAGTCTCTCCCTCTGTTTCCATTTTTTGTTCTCAGTAAACAGATAGATGCAACTTGCCCTATCGTTCTCTGCCCCTGGTAGCCCCAAGTCAGGACAGCACGTGTGTGTATACATATGAGCACACACATGCACACTGTACACACACGCTCATGCTCCCCGGCTGCCCTTCTTGCCTTCCTCGGGACGGCCACACATCAGAAGCCTCTCCCCAGGAGAGCTCTTGGCCATGGGCCCACCTGCAGAGCCTGCCCTCTGTGCAGGGGTCCTGTGTGACTGTCCCACCTTCTGTTAGAAGCAATGACCATACTATAGGGGACTTGGGAGAAAGGCCTTGGGGTGGTTTCCTTGGCCCAGACTGTGGCTCCAAAGTCCAGGCTCTGCCCACACAGTGGGGGTGCCAGGACGTCTCCAGTGAGCAAAGCCCCTTCATGAGTGGGTGCCCCTTCTGTGCTGGCAGTGAACTCCCTGGATGCAGAGGTGGCCCTGCTCCCAACACCTCAGCCTGGGGAGGTGAGGCATCACAAGCAGAGGGCCCATGTCTTCCCATCATGGCCTCCAGTCTCCCAGGGAAGGCAGGAAATGAGGGGTGAGAACTCCAGTGTCCCCAGCCCAGGTCATGCTGCCACAGGGCTCCGGTAGTGTGAGAGCCTGTGGCCCATGACCGCAATGACACTAGGAGGACAGGCGGCCCTGTGTTGTAGTGAGGTTGGGCTGAGTGTAGGCAGGAATGAATGAAGTGAAAGAATGAAGTGAAGGTTTGTGATGGATTGCCTGGCAGGAACAGCAAAGCCACCTGGGAGACTGTGGGGTGCTAGTGGGCATCAGTCTGTGGCCCCTGCAGTTGGAACAATTGTAGCCCCAGCATAGAGGTGGCAGGGTGGTGAGGGCCTCCATGCCCTGAAACACTGGCCCATGCCCCAGCCTTGGGGGGACCTTGGTGAGATTCCCATAGCTTCACCGAGGCAACCAGGTGGCCAGGTAGTGCTCTGTGGTCAGAGTGGGTGGGGGCATGGGGTCAGGGGTTCACCCCAGGCCTCGTGCCAGGCCCCTTGATTGCTGTGGGTATTGGCCCTGGTTCCCCGTCCCTACACAGCTAATGCCCATCTCTGGGGTATCACTGTCCTGGCCTGTGAGTTCATGGAGTGGAGGGAGTGGCCCACAGGGAGATGGCTCCCTGCACTGTGCATCTATAGAGAGGGCCTGGAGAGCCAGGGTGGCTGTGGGGCGGCCATGGTGGGGGTAGCTGAGGGGCCTGACAGGTTGCTCAGCACATGGTAAGCCCTCCAGACTCAGTATCCCCTTTGTGCCCTGCCCGGCTTGTGTCCCAGGCTGCCCCGTGGTCCCTACCCTGTCCTGTGCACTGCCTCACCAGCTGTCCCTCTCCTCTTTGCAGAGCGTGCTGTCACGGAGGTGGGGCTGCTACAGCTCCTCGGGGATCCCCCACCCCTACAAGTGGTGCAGATCGAGGACCCTGAGGTCGGGCTGGCCTACCAGTTTGGGCCAGATGCCAACAGTGGCCAGGTGGCCCTCTACCATGTCTCCAGTCCCTTCTTCCGAGACTTCTCACTGCTATTCCACGTCCGGCCAGCCACGGAGGATGCGGGGGTACTGTTCGCCATCACGGACGCGGCGCAGACAGTGGTCTTGCTGGGCGTGAAGCTCTCCAAGGTGCAGGATGGGCACCAGTATATTGAACTACTCTACACGGAGCCGGGCATGGCCCAGACCCATACAGCTGCCAGCTTCCACCACCCCGCCATGGTTGGCCAGTGGACCCGCTTTGCACTCAGTGTGGACAGCAGCTCTGTGGCACTCTACGTGGACTGTGAGGAGGTCCAGAGGATGCCACTCGCCCGATCCTCGCGGGGCCTAGAGCTGGAGCCTGGCGCCGGCCTCTTTGTAGCTCAGGCTGGAGGAGCAGACCCCAACAAGTTCCAGGTAACCCCTGTGCCATCACCAGGGTGCTGCACCAGCCCAAGATGGGTGGGGGCAGCCACTGTCACACAGGAAGCAGGTGAGGCAGTTGGCCTCCCACCTCCACTGGTGATCTGCCTGGGCTCTGGCCATGGTCTTTAATAGACTTGGTTCACAGCACAGGCATGGAATTTCCCCAGCCAGGTGCTTGTGACCTGGGGAAGTCCCTGTGATGGGCCTTCAGTTCACAGGGGCTGGGGGCAGGCAGGGCTCTGAGCTCAGAGGGGTCTTTCTCCAGCACCCACAGCCCCACACTTCTTGGCATCTCTAGCTGGCGCTGACTCACAAGCTTCTGAACCCTGACGCCCTAGTGGTCTGCAGCAGGACGCCCCTGCCCTGGTAGCGCAGACAGGGCCCCTGTGTGTGCTAACGGGTCATGTCCACAAGGCACAGAAGTTAATTACTGCCCAGACAAAGGCTGCTTGTTTGAAATTCTCTCAGGGTTTTGAAAGCTGACCTTTCACCTTTGGCCACAACTTTTAACTCTCAGGGCTCAGGACTTTGGTACCAAACTGGGCCTCTTTGTGTTTTCCTTTTGATTCCCAAACATGATTAACTGGTTAGCGGGAAGGAGGTCAGAGGTGCCCGTCCAGTGAGAGGCAGTTTGTGTGTGATTCCCCAGACACCTCCCAATGGGATAACAGCTCCCACAAGTTCTGCACGTCCTCAAGGTTTTAACAGAGAAGTCACCCATGTTGATGGGCACAGGGTACAACAGAAGAGGCAGGGTCACAGCAGCCCAGCAGCCAGCGGCCTCCTCCCAGCCTCGTGGCCTGCCTGTATGTTGGACACGTAGGTGGATGGCTGCTTTTCTTGCATTTCTCAGACTGTTAGCAAAGACAAACTTTTATTTTGTCCCTACTTACTACCTGATTGTATTTCTTCTTTGGTGACTGACCCGTTTATGTTCTTTTCCTATTTTTGATGGGCCCAACTATTTCTTACTGATTTATTTTTATTGAATGGTAACTATGTACATTAATGCACTTCTGGGTTTCTTACCAGTGGTTCTCAACCTTCCTAATGCCTCCTAATGCTGGACCCTTTAATACAGTTCGTCATGTAGTGGTGACCCCCAACCATAAAATTATTTTAGTTGCTACTTTGTAACTGTAATTTTGCTACTGTTATGGATCGTAATGTAAATATTTGATATACAGGATGTCTCGACCCATTGGGCTCCTATGGCCCTGGTCTCAGTTAGCGCAGGAAGGAACCAGGCGAGAAGCAGATTAGAAGTACAAGCTTGTGGAAGGCCGGCTAGCCGTTACTTTCCGCATCAGCCTTTTATTGAAAGGGAATGATACAGGTGAGGGGAGTAATTAACAATGACTGCGTGCTGAGGGCACAGGCTCCTCCCACAAGGAACTCCTGTGGAGGAATGGCCCGAGGTCCACGCCTCAGCTGCAGATCATCTTGCTCCGATGTTGGCCTCTCCTACACTTCCCCCCCTCTAGTGTATTCAAGACATTTCTGAAGAGGCAAGGGAGGTCTGTTGTTGGTTGTTTCTGCTGTTCTTGCCGAGGAGCTTTCTGTTGAGTAAAAGAAACAAAAGGGCACATAAGCATAACAAAAATACACCATTGGAGCTAATTCGGACATAAAGGAAACTCATATTAGTCAAACTAGGCATGGGGGAAAACTTGTCCCCTATGTGCTAATCACCATTTAACTATGTGCTATGGGCTGACCCATAGGGCTCATGACGCTTCCATGGGAAGTATTAAACATCACCCAAAGCTTAGGTAGAGAAAGGGCTGCAAACTCAGACCCTTTCCAAAAAGCAGTGTATGAAAGATCAGGTGCCCAATGAAATAGAAACGAACCCAACAAGTGAAATTCTCTTACCTTGCCAATACCATAATAACCTTTACCTTAAAGCCTGTTGTTCCATAATAACCTTTACCTTAAAGCCTGTTGTTCGAGGTCTCTGTTGTCCTAATTGTCCAAGGTTTAGACGATGCCTCCTAAGCTTGTCTGGGGCTTAATATACAGCCCCAAATAACGAAATCCTATATCAATCCTCCACTCTGCATAGAAGCTCCTGCTGCCTCTTCAGGGAACAGGGGCGCTGACCTCTCTTAACTGCTTCCTGCTGAGACTGGGCAGTGACATGGAGAGACAGCTCGAGTTCCTGCAGAGGAGATTGATCCAGGATTTCTCCACTATGAAATCGCCTAAGCTAAGGTCCTGTAGAAGAAAGGTTAGTGAAAACAAACTTGTTTAATGTGCTGGTAAAGTTTCCTGCTCGTGTCGAGGCTTAATCCAACGGGCTGATAGCCACTGCTTTCTTGATGTTCTGTAATAATATGGGCAAAGGCTTGACCCCATTGCAGCATGTAACCTGGCTTCCACTCTGTCATATCTGGTTTTTTATAAAAGATAGGTTGCTGTACTGGAGAGGATGGTGCATGAATGAGAGATGTCCAATGGCGTTCTGCAGCTGTCTTTTCATCATTGCTGAGATTAATTAAGAGCAAAAAGAGCTTTAGTGAGCAGAAAACTAGGACTATTACATAAGGGGAGGAAATGAACTGACCCCTTCCTTTTACAGCGGTAGTCAGTAAATTAGCCTTATAGGACTCCGTTCCTATGTCAGCACATGCCTGTATATACTCCTCTAAGGGAGCATTTTGTGCTCTTAAAGGTCGCAGGGCCTTTTGACACTCCAAGTTGGAATTTTCAAACGCTAAAATTTGGAAAAGCATGTCTCTCAGCTCCGGCTGGGCAACAGCCTTATCGACTGCAGTTTTTAGTCGGGCTAGAAAGTCAGTATAAGGTTCATTTCCCGACTGCATTATTTTAATGAAAGATTTAGAGACATCTCCAGGAGCCTGAACCTTTTCCCAGGCCCTAAGACAACAGTCTTGTCTGGACTATGGCTAG
Organism: Otolemur garnettii; assembly: GCF_000181295.1. Classification (NCBI taxonomy): domain Eukaryota; kingdom Metazoa; phylum Chordata; class Mammalia; order Primates; family Galagidae; genus Otolemur; species Otolemur garnettii. The sequence goes on from NW_003852523.1 coordinate 4,768,102, forward strand.
GTCATTGTATTGAAGTTGATTGGGAATCCCCAGCCACTGCCCAGGCCCAGTGAGCTGTTCAGATGTTATTGGGATGCCTCTCTGTTGGTTTTGGTGGCTCATTAGGTCAGCCTCCTCCTTCCACCAGGTTTTAAACTGTAAATACTGTCCGGATTCAAGAACAGTTCTGGCTATCATATCCCAGTCATAGGGAATGAGCCGCTGTTCCTGTGCAAGCCCCTGCAACAGACCTCTGGAAATGGGGACTGCATACCATACTGTGCTACGGCCTGTTTTAAATCCTTAAGAACTGAAAAGGTGATCATATGGTGGTCAAAATGCTGACCCCCTTGAGGGTGTTGCGGATCAGGAGGAATATCAGTGACCGTAACTGGAAAAAGCCCCAAAGTGTTTTCCCACTCAAAATCACCAGTATTACGCCCTTCTAATACAGCCTGCATAACAGAAGTCACAGGTGGTTCATTTACATAGGGAGGTGCTGAGGGCAAAACGGGGTGCTGAGTTAGCATTTCTGACAGTGAGACTACCTATCTGATCTTCCAGTTGTTTAATTTGTTCAGCCATAGTGGTCATAGCGATGATTACTTGCTCATTCATATCATATGTTCTCGCTTTCCAATTTTTCTTAGGTCCAGTTTCCCACTGAACCTCACTATCCTCGCTTTCAGATACTGATTAAACATCACTTTCCTCCTCAGTTTCTACTTCCCGCGACTTCCCAAACAGAAAGTTACCCATGACTTTGCTTAGTTTATTAGACACTTTACTTATTCTGAGCGCGGTTTCTTAATTTCTAAATTGGCCAAAGGTCCCACTTTCCCTGAGTGGCGTTTCCCTTTGGACTTCCTCTTACCTTCTTTTAAAATTGGCCAAAGGTCCCACTTTCCTTGAGTGGCGTTTCCTTTGGACTTCCTTCCACTGTCTACCAAAGGCCTCACCTACATCCGGGTGTTGAACCCTTTGGTCCGCGTCCCTGGTGTCCTGCTGTGTCCTGCTATATCCTGTCGACTTACGCCAAAATGTTGTGACCGTCGGGCTCCTGTGGCCCTGGTCTCCGTTAGCGCAGGAAGGAACCAGGCGAGAAACGGATTAGAAGTACAAGCTTGTGGAAGGCGGGCTAGCCCTTACTTTCCGGGTAGCCCCAAGGCCGCCGCATCAGCCTTTTATTGAAAGGGAATGATACAGGTGAGGGGAGTAATTAACAATGATTACTTGCTGAGGGCACGGGCTTCTCCCACAAGCAACTCCTGTGGAGGAATGGCCTGAGGTCCATGCCTCAGCTGCAGCTCATCTTGCTCAGATGTTGGCGTCTCCTACAACAGGTAGATTTTCATTGTTACAAGGGGGTCGCGACCCACAGATTGAGAACTGCTGATATACAAACTTTTTGTATATGAAAAAAAAAGGATCTTTGGTTTTGTAGGCTTTACATTTCATTTTCCAGTTTGTTACTTGCCCTTTTATGTAGTTTTTTTTTAAAAGCCATTGTGATATTTAGCATGTTCATGTGGCGAAACCTGGCCTGGAGAAGAGCCCATGCCTTTAAACACACAGTGTAAACCTCCCACGGTTAGAGAGTCAGAAGCGGAGGGGAACCTGAAGGTCCCGTGCCTGGCGCCCCACTGCAGGCTGCATTCTCTCGACATCATCCCTGCACACCAGACATTTCAGGGGTTTTCTCTGGGTTTTAGGTTAGAGTCCAGCTGGCAGAGGAGAAGCACATTTGTGTGTAGAATAGAACCAAAGTTGGTTTGGCACAATTTTTACGACTTCTGAATTGAGCTTTGGGGGGAAGAATCTTCAAGCTTTATGATCTATAGGATTTGGTAGAAACAAGCATGGAACTGAGCGTGCCTTTAGGAGAGTCAGGTTCCCTCAAACCCTCATGTCTGAGGTTTCTGTCTTTTGCTGCCAGAGGCTACTCTGTCAGAGGACAGACTGTGCCTGGACCCCTGGCCTTCACCCTGTGCTGGGTCCAGGCAGAACCTTCCAGAGTGTTAAACATTCTCAGGCATTGCTGGTGTTCTCTGATTCACTCTTCTTGATCAGACTTGGTGGTAGATGCCTCCTGCGATGTGTCCCTCTACCCCACTGTCTCAGTGTCTACTGCTCCCGCTGTCTTGGGCAAGCCCTTGTGCTCTCATCTCCAGCGCTCTGTGATTGCTGTGCTTCCTCCCTCTGTGCGGATTGGCCACTCTGCCCAGGGTTTCCTTCACTTCTCCAGCCTCTGCTCATTGAAATTTACTGCCCACGAGCACCCCTTGACCCCTGGTCCGTAACAGGCACCCTGCAGAGCTGGGCTGCTTGGGGAGGAGACACGATGCCCCATGTCCCTGAGTCCACCTGTCACAGGGCACCTCGTCACAGGGCATCCCGTCACAGGGCACCCCGTCACAAGGCACCGGTCACAGAGCATCCGTCATGGGACAGTGAGTTCCTGTGCCTGTGGGGATCACCTTCTTAGGAGCACCTGGGCCTTCTCCCATTGCTGAGACTACTCATAATGCTCCACCTGGGCCAGCTCTGTCCTGTAAGAAGCACAACTTTCTAGAATTTTACTGACTCTTCCCTAACCCTGGAGGTTCCCAAACTCAGTGACTTTTGGGCACCCTGCCCACCTGTGGCTGGTCTGGGTGTTGGAGCCATGCTGCTGTGCTGACTGTTGACCTCACCCAGAGGCTGACTGCATTTTAAGCCAAGAATTGTCCGTGCTTTCTGTGGGTGAGGCCCCCCATGCAGTACTCACCACGTGCACACCCGTGGCCATCTGCTTTCACATGTGTGCCTGTGTACACACATGCTGTCACACATGTGCACACACACTCCCCTCCTGGGGGCTCAGGACCCCTTCTCCTCCTGGCTGCATGAGCCCAGCTCACTGGTCCGTCAGACTGCAGTCCTGTGTCATAGCAATGCTCCCTTGCCCCACAGTCGTCCTCTCCCACCTGCACCTACCTGGCTTCCCCAGTAGCCAGCTCATCAAGAGCAGGGGCTTTGAGAATAGGCAGCCGCACATGGCAAGGACCCCACTTAGAGGGAGGGGCAGCTGAGGCCATACAAGGGGACCTGAGCAGACTGCACTCAGGATGCAGTCTCTGCACTGGTTTAGTGGAGACGGGGCTAATGGCAGGTGTTGGTGGGCTTTCCAGTAGTCTTGGAGATGGAGATGACACTCACTGTGTGTGGTCGCCCCTGGTCTTGCCGTGTGACCCTACCAGCCTGGGGGCCACCCTGTGAACTTGCCACTGCTTGTGTTCCCTGGGGCCTGGCTGCCATCTGAAAGCCTCCCTGGGGCCTTGCCAGGCCATGTGTATGCCTTTGTGTACCCCAAGACCTCTTGGATTTCTGACCACCCTACAAAAATTGGGAGCCAGCATGGCTACTGTGGTGTGGAGGGAGCCAGGTGTGAGACAGTGTGGGGTGCTGGGCCTCCAGCAGTGCTGTGGAGACTGGGGGGCCCTCAGAGCTCCACCCATAGAGGCAAGGCCTGGGCATCCTTCTGCCTTTGGCCTTCTGGATCATGGTGGACAATTTTTTTCCTCTTTCTGGGATCAATCCAGTGATGGGGAAACCACTACCCAGGGCTCCCTTGATGCTGTCATGAAAGGGGTGGCAGCTTGGCTGACCCCAAGTGTGTGTCCTGCTATTGTGAAACTGGCACCTCATGCACATTGGCAGAAGAAAGGCTCTCCCACAAGTTGGGGTATTGGCCTGGCTGGAAGCTGTGTTGGGGAAATGACAAAGTCATGGTGTTTGTGGGGTGCAGGGGTCTCCTGGGGCCCTGCCTCCCTCCCTCCACTGTTCCAACAGTCCCCTGGTTCTCCCTTCATCTCCCAGGAGCATGTGTAGCATATCTGTGCACACACAGGGACATACATATGTACACACATACATGTGCATGACTACACGTGTGCACACACATACACACAAGCCTTGCCATCAGTGCTAGGGGGTCAGGGGTTTAGTGGCAGGACATAAGAGTCCAGGGCAGAACTGGTCCCAGGGGACTCACCAGGGAGGGCTTCCTGGAGGCAGTGGCCTGGGCTGACCCTTAAGCCAAGTACGCCTGATCACGTGAAGGCCCAGTTGGGATTTTGAGTGGTTGCTGCCTTGTGCTGCTGGCACCCTGGGCTGGCTGTCATGGAGTCTAAGGGACTTTTTCAGGGTGAACAGTGGCCCAGGCTAGGCAGCATAGCATGGCCGCGTGGACACCCAGCCCACCACCCACTTTCCTACAGCCCACACGCTAGAGTGGCTGTTATATTTTTAAATGGTTAGAAAAAAAAAATCAAAAGAGGAATAGTTGGCAACGTGAGAATTACGAGGAACTCGATTTCAGTGTCCAGAGGTAAAGTTCTTTTGGCACAGCCACGCCCATGCACTGCCTTGTCTGGGGCTGATTTCCCGCATGACAACAGAGCAGTTGCATCAGATACGGAAGTCCTGAAAAGCCAAAAATATTTATCATCTGGCCCTTCACCCAGAAGGTTTCTAACCTCTGATCTACATCCTTCTGTTATCTTAGAATTGATAAAATGTGGTATCCATTTTGGAAAAAATACACTAAAATAAATCCCATTAGACTAAAATGTTAAATGAAAAACAAAATACTAGAAAAGATGTGCATCAATGCTCTTGTCCTCTCCTGGCTGGGAGAGCTCTTTACAAGGTGTCATTAGAGGCAGGAGCCACTTTGGGACACAGGTGTCACGGATGGCAGCACCTGTTCAGGAACCCCGCTGGCATCCCGTGCTTGGCCCTGAAGGCCTGTGGAATTCAGAGCCTGCAGAGTGGTGGTGGGACCTGTGGTCTAGAGCCCCCAATGTGGTGACTTCCTCCTCTGGCTGAGGCCCTGGCCCTAGCTCCAGCTCCCGGCCCTCCCTGGGGGCCCTGTCCATTCACGGGTCAGGATACTGCTGTCCCCCATTCCCCCTTGCCCAGTGAGTGGCTTTGCCAGTGGCTCACAGGGTCCTGGGCAGTGCTTCATACCACCCACCACACCAGGCAGAGGGCCCAAGGGCGAGTGAGGGAGCGAGTGAAGCTGAACCTGGTGAGCGCAGACCTGTGTGCCAGAGACAGGAACTCTGGCAGTTTTTGTATTTTCCTCGGCTTCTGGTTTTTGTTCATTGTCAAAAGGTGGATTTGGGCAGCAAATTCGGTTCCGCTGGGCAGCATATGTGAACTGCACCCTCAAGCCGTGCTGGAAGGACCTGGGGCTCCTCCAGACCTGGCCTTTCTCTCTGGGGACCCTGGTTATGCCGAGTTGCTGCATTGTGAGCCAGCAGCGCTAGGGCTACACTCAGACAGCCTCGAGTGAGCCCACACTCACACTCGCGCCTGCTGGCCGCGCCCTTGGCTTTGGGAGGTGCCCTTAGAGTGGTAATACTTGGGCAGTTGGCACCTAGTGCCTCTAGCACACACCACACTTGGAACACCCCTCTTGGGGCTTCACCAGCTTCTCTTCCTAACATAAGATGGGCTTTGGCCTAGAGCAACCTGAGAGCCCTCTCTCTGCTGTCTGATTTGCCCTCACCCTTCTCGGCACCTGCCAACACCTGCAGCTTGGATGGCTTTGCACTGGGCATCCTCCCAAGTCGGGCCCTCCCCATGCCCACGCTATCTGCCTCAGGACTGCAAGTGACTTCTCTATCCTTCTGCCTTTAGGGGATGATCGCAGAGCTGAAGGTGCGTGGGGACCCCCAGGTGAGCCCCCAGCACTGCCTGGACGAGGACGATGATGACATGGATGGGGTGAGTGAGGGCTGGGCTTGGGTCTGCCCCCACAGGAGTTCCTAGGGCCCCAACATGATGTGATGGGAGCTGTCTAAAGAGATATCCCTTTTGGGCATCAGGAACCCTGCAGAGCATCTGTATGGACTTTTGTGACATCAGAACTGTCCACTCACAAAGAAACGCAGAACATAAAATAAATATTAGAAGCTACCCTGCAGTAGCTGGTTGGGTGGCCGTGGTGGAATCACATCAGCCAAGTATACGTGTGTGTGTCTCTGTGATGTGTGTTGGTATGTCTGTGGTTTGTGTTATGCGTGTCTCTGTGGTGTGTGCATGGTATGTGTGTGTGGCACATGTCTGTGTGGGGTGTGTGTGTTATGAGTGTCTCTGTGGTATGTGTCTATTGTGTATGTGGTATGTGCACATGTGTGTCTGTCTCTGGTGTGTGCATGTCTCTGTGGTATGTGTGTGTGTCTGTTGTGTGTATGGTGCATATGCGTGTGTCTGTCTCCTTTGTGTGGTGTGTGTGTGTCTCTGTGGTGTGTCTCTGTTGTGTGTATGTGTATGTCTGTCTGTGTGTGGTCCATGTCTGTGTGGTGTGTGCGTGTGTGTGTCTGTCTCTGTGGTTTGTATATGTGGTGCGTGGTGTGTGTGTGTCTCTGTTGTGTATGTGGTGTGTATGCGTGTGTGTCCGTGTGTGGCGCATGTCTGTGTGGTGTGTGTGTATGTGTGGTGTGTGCATGGTGTGTGTGTGTGGTGCATGCCTGTGTGGTGTGTTCATGGTGTGTGTGGTGCATGTCTATGGGTGTGTCTATGTGTTATGAGTGTCTCTGTGGTGTGTGTCTATTGTGTTTGTGTATGTGCATGTGTGTCTGTCTCTGTGTGTGGTGTGTGTGTGTCTCTGTGGTGTGTATGTGTGGTGTGTGCATGGTGTGTGTGTGTGGTACATGTCTGTGTGGTGTCTGTAGATATGTGTCTATTGTGTATGTGTGTGTGTGTAAGTGTGGTACATGGTGTGTGTGTGTCTGTGTGGTGTGTGTGTGTCTGTGTGGTGTGTGTGTGTTTGTGGTGTGTGTATATGTGTGGTGCGTGTGTGTTATGAGTCTCTGTGGTGTGTGTCTGTTGTATATGTATGTGTGTCTGTCTCTGTTGTGTATGTGGTACGTGTGTGTCTGTCTCTGTGTGTGTCTCTGTTGTGCATGTCTGTGTGGTGTGTGTGTGGTGCCCATGTGCACAATCACATGGTCCTTAAGAAAGAAAATCCACTAGCCCAGAAGTTGAGGCAGGCAGTAGGAAAACCCCATTTCAGGGGCAACTCCAGATCCCGAGATGCCTGGGGTGGATGTCCACTTTCTGCTCCGTAACTGCCACTGCAGCTTGTCAGCCAGGGACTAGCGGTGGTGGGCCGTGGGCAGTTGGTGTCGATCCACCTTACATTTGCATGTTTTTCCCATGTTTTGCTTGATAAATATCTTGGTTTTATCTGAGAGGGATCTAGGAAAGTAGCTGTGATAGCACCTGCTCCCGGCTCTGCCTCCAGGGAGCACGGGCCACAGTCTGCCAGGAAGTGGGGTTGGCTATTGGGCGTCTGAGGCACATGCACTCCTGTGCACATGTTGCACCTGCCTTGAGCCCTAGGCCATTAGTGGGCTGGATAATGCTTCTTCTCCAGGTTTTTATTAAGTTGAAAACACAAGCCAGAAGCACCAGGATCGTGATGCTTCCCATCGCTGCTTAGGAGCCAGGGGCTCTGCTGGTGCCTCACTGCTGCCCAGCCTGGACAGAACTGGACAGGTGGCTGCAGTGAGCATGTCCCAGGACATGTGGCCACAAAAGAACAGTGTTCTCCATGGTTCTGGAACCACCACGTTGATCTCTGAAGTTGTGTTCTAACTGATTGGATGGACATGGCATGTCCTCCCGTGGCTTCTCGGTGCCCCCCAACTTCTCCCTCCACAAACGCTAGAGGGCCATGAGCACACAGGTGCCCAGCTGTGCCAGCAGGACAAGGAGGGAGCTGTTCCTCTCCAGGCCCTGCTGGGTCCGAGCCTTTGCTCACCATCCTCTTCTTCGTCCCCTTCCATCCTCAGGCGTCTGGGGACTTTGGCAGTGGGCGTGAGGAGAACCGGGAGCTGCCCAGGGAAGACACGGTGAGCAGCCGTGGATGTCCAGCTGACCCACCTGGGTCTCGCAGGGCACCACTCTCGGGCCAGGGACAGACCCACGGCAGGTGTGCACACATGTGCACATGCCTGTGACTTCCATGGGCTTTCTGCGTGTCCCATGGGCATGTCACCTGTGGGAAATGGGTGTTAAGAGGAGCAGACAGCTGCCTGAGCCTGAGCCTGACCCTCTTCCCTCGGAGAGAGTGTCTTTACAGTGGGCTCCTGTTCTTTGGGTGATCTTGGCTCCCACTTGCCCCTGCTCCCACATAAGGGGATGAGCCGGTGTGTGCGTCTGACATGGGAACGGTGGTGGAGGGCCACTAGGACGGGTTTCTAGGTGGCCATGCTCGTGGCTTATCCAGCTCAGACCACTTGAGGAAATGCACGGGAGGGGCAGAGCAGGGACAAAGTCCCTGCCAGTGGGATGCAGAAGGGACACGGCCTCCATAACCCCAGAGGATGCAGCTCTTCTCAGATCAGATTGATGCATGGGCCTTTGTACCCAGCACATGGTGGGTAGGGAGCTCCCGTCCCCATGGCAGTTCTCGTCCCTGAGCAGCCCTGGGGGGATGGCACCTTGACCTGGGCTGTGGCCCCCCCATCAGGGCCACCTGGAGGGAGCCTGGCTTGCAGCTCTGGGCAGAGCCTGGGACTCACAGCTAAGCGATGCTTCCCCTTCCATCCCGGAGCCTACCCGTGTCGCTGGCCCATCAGCCTTGCCATGTAGAGCAGTGTGAGGGTCACAGGCACCATGTGAGCTCAGTCACAGGCGTTTCCACTCTCCTCCCTCAGGGTGCAGCCCTAGAGCCCAGCCTCCCCAGGCCTCCCCCTGTCACTTCCCCACCCTTGGCTGGAGGCGGCAGCGTGGAAGATTCCAGAACCAAAGAAACTGAGGAAGAATCCACAACGGCTTCATCAGGAGGTAGAACTTCTTGGTGTGAGGTGTGCAGTGTATGGGGTGTGGTGTGCGGTGTGAGGTGTTCAGTGTGTGGTGTGAGGTGTGTGGCGTGAGGTGTGCAGTGTGTGGGGTGTGATGTGCATGTATGTGTGGTGTGTGCTGGATGTGGTGTGTGTGTATAAGTCTGTGGTGTGTATGTGTATGAATGTGGGGTCTGTGTGTGTGGTGTGTATGTGTGTGCATATGAGTATGTGGTGCGTATGAGTGTGTGCGTATGAGTGTGTGGTGTGTATGAGTGTGTGCGTATGAGTGTGTGCATATGAGTGGTGTATATGAGTGTGTGGTGTATATGTGTGGTGTGTGTGGTGTGTATGAGTGTGTGCGTATGAGTGTGTGGTGTGTGTGTATGAGTTTGTGGGGTGTATGTGTGGTGTGTATGTGTGTGTGGTGTGTATGAATGTGTGCATATGAGTGGTGTGTATGAGTGTGTGGTGTGTATGAGTATGTGCGTATGAGTGTGTGCATATGAGTGGTGTGCATGAGTATGTGGTGTGTATGTGTGGTGTGTATGAGTATGTGCATATGAGTGTGTGGTGTGTGTGTGTATGAGTTTGTGGGGTGTGTGTGGTATGTGTGGTTTGTATGTGTGTGGCGTGTATGACTGGGTGTGCATTGTGTGTGGTGCGTGCATGTGACTATGTGGCGAATGTTTGCTGGGTCGTGCATGTGTGTGTGGTTTCTTTGTGTGGCTAACCCAGGGTCTCGAGGGCTTCCTCTTATGCCCCAGGAGTTTGGTGATCTCAGCTCTGCGCTGAGGTGCGTGGCCACCCTTGTTACTTCTTTAGTGTTGAGGGAGGGTCTACAGCACCTGCTAGCTTCTCTGCACCTGCCGCTGTCACAGCGCCCTCTGCTGAAGCCCACCCTCATCCTGGGGGCTCCTTTGTGCCTTTGGGAAGTTTGCTTGCTCATGTGTGACTCTCTTTCTGGACTCCACGTTCTGGGAGTCTGTCCGTCTTGGTGACAATGGCCCAGATTTGTCCTTCCTTCACTTCTCTGCGTTTTCATATGAATTTTAATCATTCTCTACAAAAAAGAAAAGAAAAGGAAAAATAGCATGCTGCAGATCGGTTGGAATGCCACCGAATCTGTAAATCCTGCATGGGGTCTTCCTTGGTTCTCACAGCAATTTTTTTGCAGTTTTAAATATTCCCGAGGCATTTAGATTGGCCTAAAACAGCGCTAGTACTGGGAGGGCCCAGGGTCTGGCCTCAAGAACGGCTTCCACATGGCCCTGAATACTGGTGTCTTTGTGACTGGCTGGCTGGTTTCACTACTGATTCCTGGGCCCTTGTTGCTGGTGTCAGGCAGATGCTGTCCCCATCTCTGGGCCTCAGGACACGGGCTGGAACCTTGGGCCCTCATCAGTCCCGCCATGTCCCAGAGTGGGGAAAGCCCAGCTGAAAGCAGAGCTGGGGCCACCACTTGGGGCCTGACAGTGGCCATCTCTCCCTCTCTCCCCAGTTCAGATCCTCCCTGGCTCAGATGAAGTTTCCAGGAGGGATGGGAGTGTCTGGAGCCCTGGGGGATCCCTGAAGGAGGTGAGGCCACCTTTCCATGATCCAGAACCCTGAGGCCTCTGGTCCACTCCCTGGGGACCCCTCCTGATGTCCCATGGGGTGTACTTCTGTCTTTGTGCCCTGCCTACCCCAACCACTCTGCCTGGCATGCAGCCCCCCTGTGCATCTACCCTGTGCATCTATGTCCACTCTGTGCATCCATCATGTGTGTCTGTGTCCACCCTGTGGGTTCATGTCCACCCTTTGTATCCATGTCCAACCTGTGCATCCATGTCCAACCTGTGTGTCCATCTTGTGTCCACCCTGTTAGTCTACGTCCACCCTGTGCATCCATCCTTTGTGTCCATGTCCATCATGTATGTCCACCCTATGCATCCATGTCCAACCAGTGTGTCCATCCTCTGTGTCCACCCTGTTAGTCCATGTCCACTCTGTGCATCCACACTGTGTCCATGTCCATCCTGTGAGTCCACCCTGTGCATCCATGTCCACCCTGTGTGTCCATCCTCTGTGTCCACCCTGTTAGTCCATG
>NW_003852523.1:4779256-4792573 GCF_000181295.1 Otolemur garnettii
ATCCATCCTTTGTGTCCATGTCCATCATGTATGTCCACCCTATGCATCCATGTCCACCCTGTGTGTCCATCCTCTGTGTCCACCCTGTTAGTCCACGTCCACTCTGTACATCCACACTGTGTGTCCATGTCCACCCTATGTGTCCATATCCACCTTGTATGTCCATCTACCACACACAGGATGCAGAGTCTGGGCACCCAAGCATGTGTGTGGCTCTGCCCAGCCTGTGCTCTGGTCTTTCTCCCCACAGGGAGGCCTGAAGGGGCAGAAGGGGGAGCCCGGTGCTCCAGGCCTGCCTGGCTCAATAGGCCCCCCCGGCCCTCCATGCGTGGTTGGACCTCCAGGCCTCCCGTGCCCCTTCAGCCCCCAGAGTCCCCAGGGACCTGTGGGCCCAGGGGCTCTGAGTCCACATGCACAGCCTGTCCCTGGGCCGCAGGGACCCCCAGGTCTCCCAGGAAAGGACGGTGCCCCAGGAAAGGACGGCCGGCCAGTGAGTTCACACAGCCCTGTGGTCTGGGTCCCCGGGTATGGGCTTGGACAGGAAGGGGAAAGGGTGCAGCTGACTCGAGGGTGGGCTAGGAGAAAGCAGAGACCCCAGACCAGCCATTGCTGGGGTTTGGCACCAGAGGTGGTGGGGCATGGGAGATGTGGGCTTAGACCCAGTCACCTGACGACATGGCACCCTGGAGGGTCAGCCCCACCTCCTGGAGCTCTGTATGTGGGGCGTTCTGTGCCTGACTGCCTTTCACTGATGCTTCCTCTTGCACTTTCCAGGGTGACCCAGGTGAAGATGGAAAAGCTGTAAGTTTGCTTCCCTCTGAGCCAGTTATCTGTGATGGTCCCATGAGATGTGGAAGCTTTTTACCCTCTGGCACCCTTTAAACTTAACATACCAAGGGGATTTTACAAACCACTGACAATGCAACTTAACTCTTGTTAAAAAAATGTAAGTCTAAATGTGGATAGGAAACAGGCAGTTATGGATTTGTATTTATTGCAGACTACTGGGGGAAAAAAGAATGAAGAAAAGGTATACCTTCCTAGTCCTTAGCAAGGAAAATTCAAGAAATTCTGGAGTCATGGGGGGCAGTACGTGCAGGGGAGAGAGAGGCCACAGCCCAAGAAAGTGCAGAACCAACAGCTGTCAGGGTAAATGAGAGGTTCTATCCAAAAACACTGAATTTAGGTGTTTAAAAATCAACACTATTTTCAAGAAACACAATTAAACTATGCAAAGATTGCAAGTAAAGATCAGGGAAGCTTGTTACTTGGCACTAGAGGCAGAAAGTGGGTGTCAGGTACCAGTCCTGGACATGATGGGTTCAAGTTAAAAACAACCCAAAGGGACGGGAAGCACGGCCGCATTGACAAGACCATTTCTCATGACCATCTTGGACCTGACAGCACAGCTGTACAGCAGCAGACCGTGGTGAGAGTGGCTAGAACATGTGTGTGATATGTGTGACATGTGACGTATACACGTGTGTGGCGTGTACATGTGTGATGTGTGTATGTGTGACGTGTGTGCATGTGTGCAGTAGAGGATCCGCGTGGCCACGCCATGAGTGTGATCTGATAAATTGTGTTAGGACTTCCCGTCAGGAAACATGCCTTGCTCCATATCAGGTGGACATCATTTTAGGCCCAAGGGCCCCTCCCCTGCCAACCAAGTAGCTAACAGGCAGGCCCTAGGTCCTTATCCCATGTACTGCACACATTCAACACACACATGCACATACCACACAAACAGATGTGCGTACACTATGTGTACCACACAACACACAAGTGCACACGCCACACAAACAGATGTGCGTACACTATGTGCACCACACAACACACACGTGCACACGCCACACAAACAGATGTGCGTACACTATGTGTACCATACAACACACATGTACACGTGCCACACAGATGCGCACACAACACAAACAGATGCGCACACACTGTGTACACCACACACTCAACACACGTGCACACAACACAAACACAGATGTGCACACACTGTGTACCACACGCTAAACACACATGTGCACACACACACGAACAGATGTGCGCGCACTATGTGCACCACACACACAAGGCAGTAATGGCCTGAGGGTGTGCTATCTGCTGAGGATACCTGTGGGACCCTGCTACACCTCGGGGATGTTCCCGGTTCTCCAGAGCCTCAGGGCTTTTGGCTCCTGGCGCCCTCTGGTGTCCTGGGGCCTCTATGGACTCACTTGAAGGGCTGAGCCCTGTCTGCCTGTGCCTTTGGGAGGAGCATTTAGGGTGCAGAGCCGTGGACTGCTACTGGGTCACATGAGACAGGACAGGTGCTTCTCCCTGACCCTGGGCTTTTTCTTCCAGGGTGACATTGGGCCACAGGGCTTCCCGGGGGCCCCAGGAGACATGGGCCCCAAGGGTGAGAAGGTGAGTCTACAGGTGGGGACGATGCCTTTCTTGTCTTGGCCCATGGCCCGGGTGGAGGCCAGGAGCCCTTGGCATGACCTTGTCTTGTGTTCCTAGGGGGATCCTGGGATAGGAACGAGAGGACCCCCAGGACCCCAGGGGCCGCCAGGGCCACCAGGACCTTCCTTTGGACATGACAGGCTGGTGAGTCCCATGGTCCCCTTGTCCAGACCTAGGAAATACCCCCCGGGGGTTCTGACCCAGGAGGACCAGCTACTGCTCTTGGCACTGCCCTTGGCTGTGGGCTCATAGGAGCTGCTAGGCCTGCCCTCCTTGGCATCTCTGGGCACATCTCCCTTTGCTTCGTGTTGTGAGCAGTGGGGTCGGGTACATGGGACAGGGTGGTCAGGGCCAATCTTCTTGCTGCACGCCATCTCTGGGCAGAGGATGGGTCTGGCGCCTGCTGACAGCTATCTCTGGTGCTTTCTGCTCAGACCTTCATTGACATGGAAGGATCCGGCTTCGGTGGTGACCTAGAGACCCTCCGGGTGAGTGGCCTTGCCCGGTAGCTGCTGTGCTCCTGTGGAACCAGCCAAGACCTCATGAGATGTAGCTGGGACCCTACGGGGTGGTCACAGGGTGCTCACTGCTGGTAGGTGCTGCATGTGCCCTGACTGTGTGTTCCTATCCAGGGACCACGAGGTTTCCCTGGACCCCCTGGACCCCCTGGTGTCCCAGGCCTACCTGGCGAGCCAGGCCGCTTTGGGGTGAACAGCTCTGATGTCCCAGGACCCCCAGGTCTTCCTGGTGTGCCTGGGCGTGATGGGCCCCCTGGATTTCCTGGGCCCCCGGTAAGTCCTGTGGGGATGGATCCCTGCTTGCTGGGAGGGGGTGGGTGTCCTGTGTGAGGCCTCACCACCCTCCCACCTTGCTGGGGATCCTTGGGGCAAGGGCTCTGTCTCTGAGCTGCATTGGGAGTGTGGCGGTGCCCCCGTGCTCATCCCATGATTTGGAGGTGCTGACCTGCCAGGCCACTGCCAGCAGCACTGATACTTTCTCACTCTCTCTGGCCTTCATGGGTCCCCTGAGCTTACACGAGGGCATCACCAAGGGTGATTCTCGGGGTGGGAGGAGAGCCAAGGCCCTCACTGCACCTGCTACTGGAGGACCAGGGTGGGAGGAGTCTGACCTCCATATCCTGCCAGCTGCCTCCTTGCAACTCTGGGCACCAGGCAGCCTAGAGAGTGCCCACAGCTGTCTCTGGTAGCTGGGGATGTTGTCTGGGTTTTCACTGGGGCGATTTACCCTGGGGTAGAGTTGTTTCCATTGTCTTAGTGACCATCTGGAACTCAGCTGACCTACCCCAGCCACAGGCTGCTCTGATAGCCTCCTGCAGCCATCCAGGGTCTCTGTGGACAGGCTGCTCCCAACATCGGTTCTGGAGAGGCCATTTTACACTTTCTCTTTCCCCAACATCACAGGGTGGGCTGTCAGCCCTTCCCTCCTCATCCTCCTGAGTGGCCAGCAACGCTGCAGTCCACACACTTTGGGTGGGGTCTCCTTTGAGCTACAAGACTCTGGCCAGGTGTCTCTGTCCATGTGTTCAGGGAACGTTCCCTGTCCTTGCTTCCCAGGAAATCTGTGAAAGCCCAGACAGATAACTGTCTGCTAACCCAGAGTCTTTCGAGAAATGGAATCCTGTCCAGACCCAAACTTTGCTTATCTCTCCCCCAGGGGCCCTCAGGTCCTCCAGGAAGAGAGGGGCCACCAGGAAAGCCCGGGCAGAAAGGCAGCCTTGTAAGTACCTTCCCACCAAGCCAAGTGGACAGGACCCAGTGCTGTGCTGTGTGGCCATAGTGGTGCACTGCAAAGGGGCAGTGCCGGGAGAGTGGGGCCATGGACAGCCCAGCTGCCCCGGCTGTGGGCTTCCAAGGCTGTTTGGCTGTGTGGCCAGCTGGGCCGTAGGTGGAAATTCAGGACTGTGTGATGAGGATTTCGGTAACAGTTTTTAAGAATATTGACTTTCCATTTGATCTGAAAACACTTCATGTCTCAATTTTGACTACATTTAGAGTTGGGCAGCTTTCAGGAAGCTTTACGGGCCTCTGATGAGATGGGAGTGGCCATGATTTCCAGGTGGCATTTCTGTGACCAGAGATGGTGGGAGGTGCTGGCGTCCAGCCCTCTGGGGAGTACACGTTTACTTGGTGCCTCTTGTGAGCACTGAGTCAGCCTGCTGTGCGGTCAGGCAGAGGACTGTCCTAAAGAGGGCCGCAAGCCTATGCATGCCACCTTGTTTGATGGTAGCTGAGCTAAAGAGCCTTGTCAGAGGTGCCCACGTTTGTCACACATGGTTGAGGCTGTGGGCTGCCTGCTTGGAGCCAGGCCTGGCATTGGGCTCAGGGTAACTCCCCTCACGGCCATGGCTTTCCCAGGAGGGGGATGACTTCAGGAAAACACGTAGAAGTGACTAAATCAGCACAACCTGCCGAACAAGACCTGGGACTAGGGCTCAGGATGCCTGCTCTGCCGTCTAACCCTGTGATTGACCCCACTCCACTCTTTTCTCCACAGGGTGATGTGGGTGCCCCCGGACCCAAGGTATGAACAGGCTGCATCTGCCCACGAGTGGGCATGCTCCCGGGAGCTGTGCTGGGGTGTCAGGGGATCTGGGGACTGGAAGGCCCCAGGGTGGTCCCAGCCCAGCTCCCCAGTGTCTTCATGTGGGGGGCTCACTCCTGGAGTTCACCCTAACCCTGCCTGGCACACCTAGTGGTCCCTGTGGTCTTGGCAGCATTTGGAGGGAACACAGGGGAGGCAAGGGCTTCTTGGGGGCCTGGCCCTGCCCTGGCAGCCACAGGCCCTCTGCTCAGGGCTCCTGATCTGCCATGGGTCCGGCCTTCCCTGGGCCACATCTGCCCTGTCCCGGAGGTGCTGGGTACACCGGTGGCTCTGTGGAGAGCACATGACCTGCAGCTCTCCTGGTGGTGGTGTGATGAGGACGAGGCCATCTCTTGTGCTCAGGAGGAAGAGCTGCAGGCAGGGTGCTCTTCACTGGAGATGCTCAGGTCTTTATGACTATGGCTATGGGGTCCAGTGGCCATGAGCTAAGCAGATGTGCTGATGCTGTCTCTCCTCGCCCGTACAGGGAAGCCTGGGAGACCCTGGTCCTGTTGGCGCCCCTGGAGAGAGCGGCTTGGCAGGAGCCCCTGGACCTGCTGGACCACCAGGCCTCCCTGGGCCCCCTGGGCCTCCTGGGCCTCCAGGACCAGGATTCATGGCTGGGTTTGTGAGTACCACTGCCTTGACTCCGGAAAGCTGGGTCTGCTGTCATGGCCACCTGGCATCACACCCGCTGAGCAGCACTTCCAGGGCAGTGGTCCCACCCTGAGTGGCCCCACTGTCTTTCCACCTCTGCTATGCCTCAGCTGATGCTCAGACCAGTAACAAGTGCCCTGAAAGAGGCTGAAAGGGGTCACCCACCAGTTATCTGCCCTCATTTAGCCCTGAGGATAGCCCCCATAGCCATAGCTTATTCTCCACCTTGGGCAGTGCCTGGTCCCAGGGAGGACGGGACACAGGCCAAGTACCCCTCCTGTGTCCTCCAGGATGATATGGAAGGCTCTGGCGCTCCTTTCTGGTCAACACCCCGAAGCTCCGACGGGCTACAGGTACTGCCCAGGAGCTGGGCTGGGCCAGTGCGGGCAGGGTTGGGGTGCCTGGGTTGGAGGGCATCTCGTGGGGAGCGGAGCAGCTCCGCAGAGCCCTGAGGGCCAAGTGATGTGTGGCACGGCCCACTTCAGGCCACCATTCCTCTTTGGAAACACCCACTGTGAAGTTGAAGAGCCAAGGGCTGAGGAGCTGGGGGAGCCACAGGGACAGTTGGCATGGGCAGACGTGGGGTCTTTCTAGAGAAAGGCCTTCCTGGGGAAGTCAAGTCATTAAATTCTTGTGGCTCTAGTTTGGAGAAGTAGCAGATATCTGTCACCCTCTGCATGGTGAGGCTTGGGGCAGCTAGCAGAGACCAAGACCCCAGCACAACCAGGGTCAGCACAGTTGGGAGAGGGAACAGCCAGGGGCACACGTGGGGGCCTAAAGCTATGGTATCTGGCTCCTAGCATATCCCTCAGGCCTAGTGGGTGCACCTGTGGCTGGGACACAACTTTTACTTGAAGCAAAACTAACAGGAAATTTCAATTGGACAAAAACTGATTCCTTTACATATCTTAAAAAATCTTGATTTTTGCCAATGAGCACGTTTTCTTGTGGGACAAAGGTGCCCAGCAGGGCTTAGGGCTGCACTGACGCTGCATCTTCTCTGCCCTGACAGGGACTGCCTGGCCTGCCCGGACTCAAGGTCAGTAAGAGAGGAGCCTGGATGCTGTGGTCCCAGAGGCTTCCTTGCTGTTCAGCTCTGATGGGGCATATAAGGCCTGCCTGTAGCCTCTGGGCACTGCTGCTTTGGGCCATGGCCCTCTGATCACAGGAGTAGTATGAATCTGTGAGGGGAAAGTCACAAACCACAGTAAAGTCTAACAGGGAAATAACCACACAGGTCCCTCCCAGACAGCCAGTGCTACGGCCTCGTCTTCTTTCTGAAGCCCCACCCCCCATCCAGATGCCTACTTTCTGCAGCATGTTTGCTGGCTCGGGCAGATGGAGAGGCTTAGGGAAGAACCTGGAGCTCCCACCTCAGCCTTGGTGGGGGTGGGATGGTGTCCCTGGAGCTCTCGGGAGCTCTGTTCCCTGCTTGCCCCTCCCGGGTCACCAGCCAGGCCTGGCATCATAGCCCCCCCCCCCTTAAGGCCCCACAGGGCTCCCAGGACAGGTGGGGAGTTGTGAGGAGAGACATCTCCCTGTAAGTGCCAGGTTCAAGGGCTCCAAGTCTCCCGTTAAACTTCCTTACAAAGTTTTACTTTGTTTTGCAAAACACTGGGACATTTGAAGGGCTGGATTTTAGAAGGACTTCTTTTTTTTTTTTTTTTTTGAGACAGGGCCTCAAGCTGTCCCCCTAGGTAGAGTGCTGTGGCATCACAGCTCACAGCAACCTCCAATTCCTGGGCTCAAGCGAGTCTCCTGCCTCAGCCTCCCAAGTAGCTGGGACTATAGGTGCCCACCACAATGCCCGGCTATTTTTTGGTTGCAGCCGTCATTGTTATTTGGTGGGCCCGGGCTGGATTCGAACCTGCCACCTTAGGTGTATGTAGCTGGTGCCTTAGCCGCTTGAGCCACAGGTGCCGAGCCTAGAAGGACTTCTTGTCTGAGTGACATAATCTTGCCAAGTGGCTCTTGTCACCAGCTTCCAGAACAGCCCAGATCATGTGTCTACTGGGATGCAGACCATGGCCCTGCCGCTAGTGGGGCTGACAGGGCCCTGGGATCCTCAGTTTGGGGCTGGGAGGCGTGTGGGGTACATCTGGAAGATTGACCCTCCCCTTCTCCCATGGGGCGTGGTGGGTATTGCCCGGGCCACTCTTGCTCACAGAGCCCTTTGCCCCCTCAGGGGGATCCTGGAACACCTGGGCTGCCTGGGGCCAAGGTAAGCACCTGTGCTGGGGGAGCCTGTTCCCTGATCCTCAGGAATGGCATGAGGGCTTATCCTCAGGGCCATCAGCCTGGGTTGTGGAGGGCTGCTGGGGGGGACCTCCTATGCCTCCCAGGGGTCAAGCTCCTGGCTCCCCCACCCTTCCTGTGCCTTCGTGTTTCCTTGTAACTTAGTCCTGCCTGTTTTAAAGACAGACCTGCAACAGACACCACTCCAGGCCACCCATCCAGGGCAGCACCCTCCCCACAGGGTGCCCACCCTAGGGGACCTCCCTTTCCAGAGCTCCCACCCCAAGGCACACCCAGGTTTCACAGAGTCAAGGGAACATTCCAGGTGCTCTGTCCAGCTGTGCCCCATAACTTGCAGGAGCCATACAGGAGGTCTCTAAATGCCAGGATCCCTTGTCCCATCTCTGCCACCCCTGCACCCCTCAAAGTCCCACCAGGATGAATCACCCTTCGGGATTGAGCGTTGTCACCTATAGAAACCCAGGTCATTATTGCTCCACAGATGTCCCCATAGCCTCTGAGACCAAGCACTGACACTCTGCCCTCCACCTGTCCTTTGCAGGGAGAAGTCGGAGCAGATGGGGCCCCAGGGTTCCCTGGCCTCCCCGGCAGAGAGGGCTCCACCGGGCCTCAGGTCAGTGACTTTGGTGAGCCCAGGGTGCAAAGGTGACCCCTGAAGGACTGTAGGGAGATGGGAGCTGACACATGGTGTGTCCCCCAGGGGTCTCTGGCTCTAGTGAGTTGAGTCCCAAGATAGGCTTCCTCTGTCAGAGAATGAGGACTCTCCATGCCTTTATTCCTTCTAGGGCCTAGTGGTCTGGGGGCTCCTGGAAGGGGGCTTCTGTCTGGTATGGTGACTTTCCCTCCCATCTCTGCAGGGACCAAAAGGAGACAGAGGAAGCCAAGGAGAAAAAGTAAGTGTCTCTGGGGCAGGGAGCAGGCCCTGCTCAGGGCCTGCAGGTGCAAATTGGGAGGACAGATGGGGCTTCAGTGTGCTGCCCCAGGTTCACACATCCACCCTGCACCCATGTGGTCTCAGAGATGCAAGACAAGTACCTCATATCAACAGGGGTGGCTTTTGGGGCTGGGAGCAGCCTGTGAGGTGTGGCTTTCCCTGATGGCAGCCTGCCCCGCCCAGGGTCACTGACCATAGCCCCATGCGCCTCCTTACCCCTGTGGGCCCCAGAAAACCCCCACGGCCTGGGTGGGGTCTGGGGTCTTCACTAGGGTAGCCACGAGCTGGACACTTGACATTCTCTTCCAGGGCGACCGAGGTCAGGATGGAGTAGGACAGCCAGGCCTCCGAGGGCCACCCGGACCCCCAGGGCCTGTGGTCTACGTGTCAGAGCAGAATGTAAGGACACTGTGGGAGGTGCTTAATCTGCCAAGCCTCCACCCAGAGGAGGTGGGCCCCACTACAGGGCAGGGCCTGGCCGACTGGGCCTTGGGAGGTGGGAGTGGGCAGCCTGGCAAGGTCAGGCACTTATTTTTAAATGGTAATGTTTCCCAAGTGGGCAGTCCCGTGGTCCCAGACAATGTAGCCCCAACTATAGCTTGTGGATCTCAATGTCCTCATCAGGATGTGCATGAGCCCAAGGTTCTTTGGGGCAAGGTCTTGTCAGTCTGCATCCTTCCTCCCTGCTCAGCCCCAACCACACCGGACCCAGCTGAGGCCACTGCTGTCCTCAGGGCAGAAGTCTCAGATGCCTGCTGCCTCTTGGCACCTGGTGCAGGCTGAGGGCAGGTGCAGGTGATGTGGGCCCAGCTTCCACTTTGGCACTGCCATCTGTGTGCCCCTGAGCAGTGACTGCACCTCTGTGCTTGGCTCCCTCTCTTGAGAGCTGGGTGCATTCTGGTGAGAGGTGTGGAGCTGAGTGAGCCCACAGCCCAGGAGAGCCTGGCTGGAGGGGCCTGGCTCCCACAGTA
The DNA here is from genome assembly GCF_000181295.1 of Otolemur garnettii. Taxonomy (NCBI): domain Eukaryota; kingdom Metazoa; phylum Chordata; class Mammalia; order Primates; family Galagidae; genus Otolemur; species Otolemur garnettii. The sequence continues at coordinate 4,789,130 of NW_003852523.1, forward strand.
GCCAGTGGACCAGAAAGGGCAGGTCCCCCGATTTGGGCCTCAGGCATGGCTTGGCCTGGCTGGCCCAAGGCCTCACACTCAATGTAGCCATCTGTGTCCAGGGAGCAAGGGAGTGTCCAGCAGAGCTTGAGCATTTTAAACAGAAATGGACTTAAAGCTCTTGGCCCGTAGGGAATCTGAGTCTGGGTCAGGGGTACTCTGAGCTGAGAAGGGGTCTATGCTAGGTAAAGTGGGTTCCCAGGATATGGCTTCAGGGTCTCCTGGGGATACTCAGACAAAAACCAGAGACACTATTGCTAGCAAGATTTTCTTTTTAAATTTCATTTTTTGGTATTATTTTATTGATCTCATAACAGTAATAATTGGAGCCGAATTTAATTTGCAGTGAATTTTCTTTTTTCTAATTTCTGTCTTTCTGCTGGCATGCTCCCAGGGCGCTGTGCTGAGTGCGCCAGGGCCTAAGGTATGTACCTTCCTGGCTGAAACTCTCTGCGGGGGCTGGGCGCAGTTGGGAGGTGGCTCACATGGACTCCCAGTGTTTCTGGGTGCTCAGGGACCAGGCTGACGCTGCCCCTCTTCCCGCAGGGCCGGCCCGGCTACGCAGGCTTTCCTGTAAGTATCCCTGCTCCAGATCTGCAGGCAGGCTATAGCCAGGCTGCAGCCTTCCCTGCTGGGCGGGGAGTCTCCTCTGTGCGCCAGGCCAGCCTTGTTTAGCCAGAGGGTAGGGACAGTTACTGTCCTGTATAATGGTAGCAGGATGTGACAAGAACCTTGAGGCAGCCCAGCATAGGTGGTGCCCGTGACCTTTCCTGTGCCTGAGCAGAAGCCTGTAACATCGGGGCGGTGTGTGGCCCTCTGCCTAGGACTGGCAGGCTGGCACATTACCAGGGAGCTGCTGTGGAAAGGATGGGGCGGCCACCCAGGATGGGAGGTCTGGTTCACATGGCCCCTCACTACCTATAGAATCTCTTCCAGGGACCTGCTGGGCCCAAAGGTGACCTGGGTGCCAAAGGTGAGCAAGGCTTCCCTGGACCCAAGGTAAGGGGCGCTCCATGAGGGCCTGTAGGGTTGTTACTATGAGGCGGGTCTTTGCCAGGATTGGGTTGTGACCCTGCTGGGCTTCCTGCCATTGCAGGGAGAGAAAGGTGAGCCTGGCAACATCTTCAGCCCTGATGGCAGAGCCATGGTCCCTGCCCAGAAAGGAGCCAAGGTGAGGGCAGGTGTGGGGTTGGGTTGCACACAGCTCTCCTGAGGGCAGGTGCAGGGTCGGGTTGCACACAGCTTTCCTGAGCAGCACAAGCCCTTTCCTTGTCCACCTCTCACAAGTACAGTGGGTGTGTTCCTGCCACTCAGACTGGACATGGTCCACCCTGCAGGGAGGTTGGGGATGCTGGTGGCAGAGGCTCTGCCCCTCTTTGCCCCACCATCTCCCACAGGGGTGCTCAGGAGCATCAGGCTGCCCTCATTCTGTACCCCTATCCCTGGTGGGCTTCTGGCCTCTTCCTGGGGGCTCCAACCCCAGGATGCCAGCAGAAGTCTGAGTGTGGCAGGAGCCCGAGTGTGGCAGGAACCCAAGGCATTTCCTTCAGGGGCCTGTGCCCCTGGGTCCCCCAGCTGTGGCCACCCAGGCAGGCCTGGGAAGGGTATAGAAAGGAGCTGCTCCATCTGCTGAGTGTGTGGGCCAGGCTCCCACAGGCCTGCACCAGGGCCCAGAACCTCTAGCCCTAGGGATGGGCCTCAAACTTTGGATGCCAGCCCTAGAGCACATGCTGCTGGCCTCACAGCTGCCTATGGTCAAGGTGACCCCAGCCAGGGTACTGTACAGGCAGGGCAGGGCCACCAACACAGGCACAAACCCCAGTCCGGAATCTTCTCCCCACTGGCATTTCCTGACCTCCCCTGTGTCTTGCTTGTGGCCCTGGGCACCACCCAGTGTCCCCAGAAGGCAGGGGATCCTCAGGGAGGCTGGCTGGTGGGGACAGAGCTAGCCGCCTAATGAAGCCTTCTGCCTTTCTATTCAGGGAGAGCCAGGCTTCCGAGGACCGCCGGTGAGTAGGACTCAGCTCTATCTACATGGTGCATAGGCGAGCTGTGCACTGGGACACTTGTCATTAGAGTGGCTGCTGAGTGTGTACTGTGTGGCCCCGGGCTTATCTCCCAGCCACACCTTCAAAGTGCATGGGCAGGGTGAGGTGGAGGCCACACAGCAGTTGTCCTTAGTGCCAGGGCTGGCCTGCTCTGCTCTGCCCACCTGAAAGCTGTACCCTTCTCTCTGCAGGGTCCCTATGGACGACCAGGGCACAAGGGAGAGATTGGCTTTCCTGGACGGCCGGTAAATACCTGGAGGGGATCTGGGGGGCCCTCTGTGCCCTGCATGAGCAGCAGCTCAGGGCCACAGGGCAGTGGTTATGGAGGGGAGTGGAGGGCCACTCCCACTGTCCTCCAGAACTGGCCCTAACTGAGCACAGCTTTCACCCCCAACGTGGCCAGGGTGGGCAGGGGTGTCCCAGCCTTGCTTGAGGGTAGCTTGGGTCCAGGAGAAGGCCCAGGTGCTGCTGGAGTCCGTCACTAGTCCTCCTCAGAGGGTCCCCAGGCAGGAAGACGAGTGAGGAGAGCCAGAACAGGAGGGCCAGGAGCCACAAGGGCAGGAGTGTGGGAGGCTGAGCCCTCAGACTGGGGGCCCTTCGGTGGCTGACTGCTGCAGTGTGGCCAGTGCCCAGCAGTCCTCACCCACTGTGCTCTGCCTAGGGTCGGCCCGGGATGAACGGTTTGAAAGGAGAAAAAGGGGAGCCAGGAGAGCCCAGCGTGGCGTTCGGCATGAGGGTGAGTTCCTGCAAGAGGATGGACAGGATGGCTGGATGCAAAGATCAGAACAGTGTGGCCACGGCCTGGGGTCTTGCATCTTGTCTATCAGAGGCTGCTTCAGTGTGGCCCTCAGGTGCTGGTACTCTGACATGTACACATACACTCATACACATACACTTATATATGTGAGCGCACTTGTATCCACATACACCTGTACATGTGTACACATGCACACAAGTCCACATGTGCATCCGTATATACATACTCTTACCTACATACACATGCACATGTATACATACTCACATACAGATGCATAACGTGCATACACACCCGATACAATTTATATGGCCACATCACATGTGTGCAGGCATGCACACACATGTGCACTCACACTCAGGCACATGTGCACACACACAAATGGACATGCTCATGCGTTCATACTCAGGCACATATACACATGGACACATTCATGCACACGTGCACACCCATGGACACGCTCATGCACTCAGGCACACGTGCACACACGCGGACACACTTGTGCACTCACACTCAGACACATGCATGTACATGCACACGCTTATGCACTCACAAGCACACGTGCACACACACGGACACACTCGTGCACTCACAAACACACAT
>NW_003852523.1:4792652-4815452 GCF_000181295.1 Otolemur garnettii
GACACACTCGTGCACTTACACTCAGGCACACGTGCACATGCACACGTCTGGCCTGAACCCATGGGGGCTCGTGTGGTTTTCTCAGAAAGGCACCCTGGCCAGCAAGGGCTCTGTGTGTGCCCCTGCCTGCCCATGGTGCCCTGCCCAGTGACTCACAGTGGGCCATAACTCACAGTGACTCTGCTATCTTTTGGGCCATGCCTTTTATTTCAGCAACATCAGTGGGCTGGGCATCTAATCAGAGATATGCTGCAAGGCTCAGGAGGCCTGCAGAGGTGCTACCCCATCCCCGCCCCACTCACCCTCTGGCCCCTGCATCTCTGGACCCTGCCACTCACCCTCCTAGCCCTGCTAGGTGGGGCTTGGATGCAGGGATTGTAAACGGCACCTCTGGCAGTCTGCACTTCTGATATTAGCTCTTGGGGCTTCACTCCTGCCTTGGACTAACGCTGGCTGCCGTCGTGTGAAAAAACTGCAGCGTCAACCAGGTTCTGAAATGGTGCTATGGGAACAGGCCACACTTGTCAAGAAGAGAAAGATGGGCCCTCAAGTTTTGTTCTCAAGATGGATCTCTCTTGCCTTGGGTGGCAGCAAATGCAGCCACTTGGCAGCCCTGGCCAACAGGTCTCCGGGGCCAGATCTTTCTGTTGGTCCCTCCTATTGGCCCAAGGTCTTGCCGCCACTGTCTGCTGCAGCAAGACAGTGAAAGGAGCCCAGGCCCCCCAAATGGGCTCACCTGTGAGGGAGAAAATGTGCATTCATGGCCAAGCCTGACCTTCCAGCCCCGGCGGTCCCCATGAGTGTGTGTGTGGCTTTCAGAACACACTGCTGATGTGACTAGAGTCAGAACCATTTACAGTCTTTGTTCCAATGCAAATTCCCACACATGTATGCACACAAGTTGCAGTCCTAAGAGTGGCTCCTGGGGTGCCCTTTCTGACTTGGGAATCCTCCCTGAACTGCACCCGTGTCTGCAGGGCATGGCCCCAGCAGCAGATGTGTACCAAAAGCCTCACTGCCCGTCCCCAAAGGGACAATCTGAGCATAGCTCTGAGCTGGACAGGGGTGGACCAGTTCCTGTTCTCAAGGAGCCCACAGCATCTTGCCCTTCTCCTCCTGGGTGTGCAGTCTCTTCACGGGGGTCCAGGGCACCTGCACCTCTACAGCCTGTCCTTGCTGTGGCCAAACGGCTACTGGGGAGGTCACCACAGAACACAAATGCTTCCTTCCTGCACCTGCCATTGTGGATGGGCTGGCTGTGAATCTGGCTGACCACAGCTTGCTTTCCCCACACAGGGAATGCCTGGCCCCCCTGGGCCTCCAGGGCCCCCAGGCCCTCCCGGGACTCCCATCTACGACAACAATGTAAGTCTTCTTGCACCCTCTCTTTCTGCCCCCCCCCCCCCCCCGTGGCACTTCATGTAGAGCCATGGGCAGCTGCGCCGTCCACCTAGGGCCTCTGTCCAGGGTGCTCCTGAAATGGGCCACCTGGTGGCTGGAACCCTGAGGAGGGCGAAGGCCTGAGTACTGAGTGTGGTGGGGCCAGGGCGCTCCCCCCTCCCCCCACCAAGCTGGGGGATGAAGGTACCACAGAGGGTTCCCATTCCAGACTTACTCCTCCCCTACTCCGTGCCAGTGTGGCCTTGGAGAAGGCACCAGGGACTTCTGGGCTCAGGGCCCACTGGGTGGCTGGTGGTCTTGGTCTCCAGAACATTGTCCTTCAGCAGCCACCTCTGGGCCCCTCTCTGCAGGCATTTGTCGAGTCTGGCCGGCCTGGGCCTCCAGGATCACCAGGTGAGCACCCTGGGCTTGTAGTTAGAGAGAAGCAGTTCCGGGACCTTCTACAGATCTTTTTGACCCTGGATACCAGCAAGAATCCCCCAGCCCCTATCCCAGCCTCACCCGGCATGGCCTCCCAGGCAGCCTGGCCCTGGGGTGACCACCTATCTGGGCAAGGCAGGGCAGAGGTTGCCCAGTATCAGTGGCCCAGGTTTCTGGTATCACCTATGGGGCCTCTGGTCTTCAGGAACCCCTGTCCTCTGTCCCCAGAGTCCATCCAATACCCCCTCCAGGTCCAGGCCCAGCCCTGGGCACAGTGGGTGTGCATGGGTAGGAGGGCATCATCCTGGAGGTGTTTTGGTATGTTCTTTGACAGGCTCTGGGGTCTTTGCTTTTCCAGGGTATCAGGGGGCTCCTGGACCAAAGGGTGACAAGGGAGAAGTGGGCCCACCTGGACCTCCAGGTAAGTGCTCTGGGTGCTCCAGGCTGGGTGCTCTGTGCACCAGCCCCAATGGGCAGGGCCCTCACAGGAGCCAGGCCTGGAGGGCCGCAGAGATGCGTGCCTGTCACCCTCATGGCAGGGCTGGGCCACCGGGCAGAGGAGACACCACCCTCAGCCTGCCAGACTCCCCGTAAGCAGTGGCTGATGGTCGACACCAGAGGACCCACACCCAGCCCCGCGTGGAAGCCATGCCTGGCAGGTGGTCCTTGGGTGAGGGCACTCCAGCACCGCCTCTTCTCCCGGTGCACAGTGAGGACACTCTGCTGAGTCCCACTCCTGCTGAGGGTAGGTGGGCTGGCGTTGATGCACCACACCTCCCAGGCCGGGCTGAAACCACCAGGCTGCTTGTGAGCTGCACCCCAGGCCCATACCAGCCCCAGCTGGGGCTATTCCCCCCTGGGAATGGACTGGGTGAGTGGAAACAAGGTGCATGGACTGGGCAAGCAGAGGCAAATTGCAGGCTAGGTCGTCCCTGACCCCAGAGATGAGCACATGGAACAACATGCCCCAGGAGCCAGTGTGAGGGCCCCAGGGCCCCAGCAGGGCAGCATCTCGGGGCAGTATGGACAAGAATTCTCCAAAATGAGGGACATTCCAAGAGCTTCCCACATTCCAAAGATCAGCAATGAGAGCAACAGGGAATTTCTGAACAAAGATGAGGCAGACCTGATGTGGGGGGAGTGCGTGTGCACATGTGTATAGGGGTGTGTGGTGTGTGTGCATGTGTGCTGACGTGTATAGGGGGTGTGTGGTGTGTGTGCGTGTATGCTGATGTATGTATATGGGGTGTGTGTGTGTATATAGAGGTGTGTGGTATGTATTCATGTGTGCTTACATGTGTACAGGGGGTGCATATGTGTGCATGTGTGCTGATATATGTATATAGAGGTATGTGGTATGTGTGTATAGCAGGTGTGTGGAGTACATGTATGTGTGCTGATGTGTGTATGTAGAGGTGTGTGTGCATGTGTGCTGATGTGTGTACAGGGTGTGTATGCATGTGTGCTGATGTGTGTACGGGGGTGTGTGGTGTGTGTACGTGTGTGTGTGGGTGCGGTGTGTGTACATGTGTGTGTGGGGTGTGGTGTGTGTACAGGGGGTGTGTACATGTGTGTATGGGGGTGTGTGGTGTGTGTGCAGGGTGTGTGTGTAAGCACGTATATGTGTATAGAGTGGTGTGTGTATAGGGTGTTTAGGGGTGTGTGTGTATTCAGGCACAGTGTACCCTCAGGTGAGAAACATGGCCTGAAAAAGAAGGAATGTGATAAAGGAACAAGTCTGTCAGAAAAATCCAGTAATTATGAATTACAAATTTCTGTGCCTCAAATAACAGCCTTAAGGTACAAAGTAAAAACTGACAGAGCTTAACAGACCCATGCAAATCAGTTGTGACAGAAAGTTTTAACCCAGCAAATGGGAGATCTGAATAGCATGGTCACAAGCTTGACCCACGACATCTCTGGGCCATGGACTCAGCAGAGGGACAGACTGCCCAGTGGGCCAGGGTGTACCAAGCACATCTGCAGGTGCCTGGGATCAAGATCTCACACGGCATGGTGGACCCCAATGTAGAGCAGCAGACTTTAGGCAACATGTGAGCAAGGAGAGATGGACACGAGAAACTACCTAGCGGCGAGGATCAGCTGGAGCCCCGTGCTGCCAAGGTGGCCTTGTAGGGTGGAAGCTGCAGACTTTCAGGCAATGGGATCCTGCCGCCTGTCACCTCTGCAGAAAGGCCTGGGCGGAGCGGGCTTGGGATTAAGCAAGGCTCCAAGGCCCCAGTGACTGCAACTATGGTCACCCCATCCCCAGTGAGGGCACCTGAGACTATTTTGCCCTGGGTGCAGGGAGCCACCTGCCCAGGGCATGGCCTGGGGGTGGGCATGGCCTCTGGCTCCCACCAGGCACTCAGGGTGCAGGTTTCAGAGTCAGCCCAAGGCTGCTTTCCCACCCAGAAGGAGAGGGTTTTGTTAACTGTTGACAAAATTATAGCCTTAAATAACAGGTATTTCTAAGTATCCAGCTCAAGTAATTAGAAAACAAACAGTGAATGTAGTTTAATGAAAACAGATGGACATATTAAAATGGGAAATGAAAAAAAGTGTATGATATTTATATCTGTATAAAATAGGAAGCACCAGGAAGCCCCAAAATTAAGTTAGGTCTTGGGAAGGCTGAAAATATTCAGATGCCTCTGTCAAGACTGATAATACAAAAGCAAGAGAAGTGACATTTCTGCTGAGGGGCATCCAGAGGGTCTCTGGGCCCTTGTGAGCATGCAGAGGGTCCCTGGGCCCCGTGCAGGTGGAGGAAGGAAACATCTCACTGTTTCCACAGACCACATGTCCCCTGTAAACAACCCAAAAGGATCTACAAATAAAGTGTCAGAATTAATAAGTAATTTACCAAGGTCACTAGGGAAGGGCAATTTAAAAAAATCAGTGCCTAGTCATAAACAATGAAAAATATTTTTAAAAGACACTATTAACAAAAACATCAAAAATATCAATTAGGTAAGAATCCACATAATAAAATATGTAGGCTCTATAGAGAGAAACACAAAAGCTCCGTGGGGTGGGGGGTGAGCATGGGGTGCTTTCCCTGGGCCCACCTGGTCTCCCTCCTCCGCAGGGCAGTTCCCATTCGACCTTCTTCACCTAGAGGCTGAAATGAAGGTGGGTAATCCCTGGGTTGTCCTCGCTGTCCCCCACAAGGGTGCTGGCTCCCTGGAAAGTCCCTTGGGATATTTTCTGGGGCTTGGCTGAGGTGGCAGGTGGGAGCTGAGCCCTCTCCTATAGGGCCTACCAGGCCTGGGCTCCAGAAGCTTCCAGCTGCCCCCTCCCCCTGGGCTGTGTCTCACACACACTGTTTTCTCCTGCAGGGGGAGAAGGGAGACAGAGGGGACACTGGACAGAAAGGCGAGAGGGGCGAGCCGGGGGGTGGTGGCTTCTTCGGCTCCAGTGTGCCAGGCCCCCCCGGCCCCCCAGGCCCTCCAGGCTACCCAGGGGTCCCGGTAAGCTTAGGCCCAGGCAAGAGCAGGTGCCAATGTTCTGGCCTGTGCAGACAGTTTGTGGCCCAGATCCAGGTCCTAGAGCCCAGGGCAGGTCCAGGTGGCCACTGATGCCCCCAGGCCAAACCAGCATCCTGTGGCCAAGCCCCCCAGCAGCCCTGCATTTCCTTGCCCCCTCATGGAGCACTCCGCAGGTTGGAGCACAGCCACACTGCCAGGACCCCTCATGGCCCTTGGTGCTGCACCTGTGGGCCCTTCTTGAGGAGGTGCCTCCAGTCTTGGGGAGCCATGTGGGCCCAGGGGACTATGGGCAGTACTAGGTCAAACCCTGTCAGGGCTTGGGACCCCATCTGCCTAAGAAGATGCCAGGGAACCAGGCTCAGCTTCTGCCTAGGGGGCTTCCAGTCCCTGTCCCAGGTGGTGTGGGAGGGGCCTGGGTTTCCCAGCCCATGCTATGAGCCTGAGGGTTACTTGGAACATGGGGGTTCTTGGCGAGCACAGCCCCAGCCCTTCATGTGGCAACGTGTCTCTGGTTGTCCTAGGGCCCCAAAGGAGAGAGTATCCAGGGCCCGCCTGGCCCACCTGGACCTCAGGGACCCCCTGGCATTGGCTACGAGGGGCGCCAGGGCCCCCCTGGCCCACCAGGCCCACCAGGGCCCCCTTCATTTCCTGGCCCCTACAGGCAGAGTGAGTTGGGGAAGGAGTGAGTGGGTCAGGCAGGGTGTGGGTTGAGGCAGAGCCCACTGGCCCCTACCCCGTGGCCACCAGCAGCTGCTTGTTCCCACCTGGGTTTCCCTTTTGCAGCGATCAGCGTTCCCGGTCCCCCCGGGCCCCCTGGACCCCCGGGACCCCCTGGAATCACTGGTGCTTCCTCAGGGGTAAGCAGCTCATGTCACCGTGAAGGCTTGCACACTGGACAAGCCTTGCTGGGTTGCTCTCACCTCCCCATGTCCCTCACCCAATCACAGAACCCACCGGTCACACCCTTACCCCCAGCCCCAGAGTCCTCAGACCCACAGACACCCGTGCTGTGATGGCCATGCCCAGCAGACACACAGGAAGCCAAGTGGAAGTGGGGTGGAGTCTGCGGGGGCCAGGGAGGAGAACAGCCTGTCAGGAAGCCCCTGGGGCTGGTCCACTGTGCATGGAGGCAGGGAGCAGTGTAGACTGAGGATTTCACCCTGCTCACGAAGGTGGCCACACAACACCCTGAAGTGCCCAAGCCGGCCCCTCAGCCCTGCCCAGTCCGGACCCACGGGTCTGGCAGCTTCAGCCAGGCCAGTGGGTGGCGCCTTCTCTTCTGTCCTGCTTGTCAGCAGCAGGGCCCCAGCGCACTGGGTTTGGATTCCAACAGGTGCGAGTCTGGGCCACGCACGAAGCCCTGCTGGACCAGGTGCACGAGGTGCCTGAGGGCTGGCTCATCTTTGTGGCCGAGCGGGAGGAGCTCTATGTCCGTGTCCGAAATGGCTTCAGGAAGGTTCAAGTGAGTTCTGGTGAGGGTGGGACCAGGAATGCAGGTGGAGGCCAGGCCTTGTGCAGGGACCCAGCAGGCAGTTGATGGCTTCTCATGTTTTGTGTCCATTTAAAGTTCTGTAAACTGCCTGGTTTTACAGAATGGGGGAGTAGGTGACACTAATGTGCTGGTGCCGGCAGCTCATGTCACTGTGAAGGCTTGCATGGTGGACATGCATGTGAATAAGACCAGGTGGCTTACAGGAGGAGCATGGGTGGCATCACAGAGCCACACAGCCCCGGCAGGATAAGAGGGGCTGCTAGGCTTTCCACACTGCATAGTAAACTTGAGATAAGCATGGCTGTGGCTGCAAGAGCTGGTCCAGGTGGGCGCAGTCAGGGCTCTTGGGTCCCTGCAGGAGGCCTGTCCTTTGTAGGGCACAGGTGGGGCAGATGAATGCCAGCCTAGGGTGCCTCCTGTCTGACCCTGAAGAGTCTGTGCTGGTCTGTGTGTTGATGCGGACCCTGAGCTATGGGCAGCGCCCACTCCCTGCCCCTCCCCATCATGATCCCACTCTGACCTGGCCCGGGCCCTGGTGTGCCCACTTCAGGCCCTTTATCCAGCCAGGCAGAGTCTGTGGGTCTTGGCAGCAGGACTGACCAGGTGCCTGCTGTGTGCCAGCTGTCCTTGTGGGCACTGGAAGTGCAGCCTGGGCCGCGGTAGCATCTGCTTTGTGACAAATGAGCTTTGGGGAAGGCAGGGCTGCTGGGGGTGGGTGCCTGGGTTGCTGGAGTAACCCCTGCCACTTTCTTCCAGCTGGAGGCCTGGACGCCACTCCCAAGAGGGACGGTATGGAGCATTTTTCTGTTTTAGACTTGGCAGGTCAGGGTGTGAGGGGTGTGCCGGTAGGGGTATGCTCAGTCTCAGGTTTCCCAGGGAACTTGGGTACCTGGAGCCTGGTGTGACTCACCTGTAGCGGCCCTGCTGTGGGAGGTGCCAAGACACTTGTGTCTTCAACACAAGACACTTCCTCGGGCCAAGACCCACATTTCATACCTGTCTGTCCACCTTACCCACAGTCAGGCACAAGAGTGGATGGCTCTGGGGCATGTGGGCGGCATCTTATGTGATTCCGTGAGCAAGGGCTGTGCAGTCCCCTACAGCCCATCCTGGGGTAGAAGTTGCCACCCAAGCTAAGTGATGTGTGTCAGGGGCAAGAAATGCCTCTGTGCACGGTGGGGCCCAGGGCTGCCTGAGCAGAGGTGTTTACCCATCCTGGTGGGGTGCCACCTCCTGCTCCCCCGCCCACCCTGGGGAGCACAGCCCCACGCACGGAGAGTGCAGAGGAGGTGCAGGAGGGCGTCCTAGGAGAGAGCACCTAGACTCCAGTTGCTGAGCCCTCACAAGCTTCCTGACCTGCAGGACAATGAGGTGGCTGCCCTGCAGCCCCCACTGGTACAGCTGCACGACAGCAACCCACACCCCCGGCGGGAGCACCCCCACTCCACAGCACGGCCCTGGCGGGCAGATGACATCCTGGCCAGTCCCCCGCGCCTGCCCGCCCCGCAGCCCTACCCTGGGGCTCCACACCACGGCTCCTATATGCACCTCCGCCCAGCACGCCCCACAGGCCCACCTGCCCACACCCACCAGGACTTCCAGCCGGCGGTGAGTGTCCACTGGGCCTTGGAGGAGGACATGGATTTTTCAGAGGTCCAGGGAGGTGTCTGGGGCAGGCCAGGCCTACTACTTGCCCACTGGAAGGCCTGTGGTTGTGCACAGAAGGTAGGGCCCTGCGAGGCTAGTGCCCACTCATGCCTCACTGCTCTGGACCCAGCATGCTGAGGACTAGGGCGTACCGGGGCTGCTGCTTGGGCCAGTGGCACCCAACATCACCTGTGCTGCCCTGGGCCAAGGGGTCTGCAGAGCCACACGCAATTGTCAGGGGGTGCAGGAGGCCACCGGGGACCTGACTGAGGGTGAGGGGGGTATCTGGTATAGCCCCTGACCTGCACAACCTCTCCACAGCTCCATCTGGTTGCACTCAACAGCCCACTGTCAGGTGCTATGCGTGGCATCCGCGGGGCCGACTTCCAGTGCTTCCAGCAGGCACGAGCTGCGGGGCTGGTGGGCACCTTCCGGGCCTTCCTGTCCTCACGGCTGCAGGACCTCTACAGCATCGTGCGCCGCGCTGACCGTGGGGTTGTGCCCATTGTCAATCTCAAGGTGGGTTGGCCAGATCTGTGGCTACGGCAGATCCTCACATGCACTCAAGCCTGACTCAGGTGTAGGGTCACGGCACGGGCTTACCTCGAGGGTCTGTGGAGGCCACCGTGGGTGTCACCCTCCGGAGAACAGGAGCCCACATCTACACCCCATGGGCTACCCCACCCTGGGCTATGATCCCTGCTCCCTTGGCAGCACCCCCCATAGTCCTGATGTCCATCCCACCGGGATGCTCTCAAGGAGGCAGGGCCAGGAGCATACACTTTTGCATGAGCCTAGGGCAGAAAACATTCCTGGGCAGTATTCCAGGGCTCCTTTTCATGACCTGGGCTGTGTTCTTGGTGCCCTGAGTGCACCTGTGTCCCTGGCACCAGCAGCAGAGGACCCACAGTCACAGGGGGCCAACCACCAGCTGATAGGCTGGGTCCCTCCACCTTAGGGTCCCCTTGGGCTGCAGGGGCTACCTGGCTGTGGCTATGCACCTGCCTTGTTCTTGGGCAGGATGTGAGCAGGACCAAGGAGCCCCCACACTGTCTTTCCCCTGCAGGACGAGGTACTGTTCCCCAGCTGGGAGGCCCTGTTCTCGGGCTCCGAGGCCCCACTGAAGTCCGGGGCCCGCCTCTTCTCCTTTGATGGCAAAGATGTCCTAAGACACCCAGCCTGGTAAGTCTCCAGGTTGGATGGCACAGCAGCTTCTGAGAGCCCCAAGCAAAGGGGTAGTACTGTGTGTCCTGTGTTATGGTACCATTCATGATTATGTAAGAACAGTGTGGTTCTCCAGACACCCAAGGTGCTCCTCTTATGCACAGCTGACAAGGCTGCAGGCACCTCTGATGGTTTCACCAGCTTGATGCCCACACGTAAACATCACAGTGAATTAGTCACTGAGAATAAACGCAAAGGGCCATTCTAAACGTAGGCGAGCACTTAGAATATTGACAGAAATTACCAGAATGCCCTCAAAAAGACTTCATGCCAGATGTCCCTCTGTCTGCCAGGCGAGGGTTCCTATTCCCCAGTGCTCATGTTTTTAGAGTGCCTTCCAGTCACACAAGTGTGCCCCAGAGGAGCCAGGTCTTTGGCCATCTTCTTACCGAGATGCACTTGCTAAGGGCCATCCTTAGTCCCTGACAGGGGCAGGGCTGGGCCGTCCAAGGGGCTGGCCAGCATCTGGGACCTCTGGCAGGCAGTGTGTTCCTGGCAATGTGGAACAAGGACACCTTTGTCACCCAAGGGCCAGGTCCACTTGGACCTGGTCCAGCCACAGCACCTCTGCCTTCTATAGCATAGGCAGTGAGGAGGAGCCCCTCAGAAAGGCCCCCAGAAGGGTAGCAGTGTGGCCTCCTGATTGTTGGACCTCCTTGGCTCTGGGTACCTCCCCTTCCTGGCCCAAGGTTGGCTTCTGCCCTGGTGGGGGGCAGATCTGCACATGACTAACAGCACACTGCATGTCGCAGGCCCCAGAAGAGCGTGTGGCACGGTTCAGACCCTAATGGGCGTCGGCTGACCGAGAGCTACTGTGAGACGTGGCGGACAGAGGCCCCTGAGGCCACAGGCCAGGCTTCCTCACTGTTGGCAGGCAGGCTGCTGGGCCAGAAGGCTGTGAGCTGCCATAGCACCTACATCGTGCTCTGCATTGAGAACAGCTTTGGGACTGCCTCCCAGTAGGCCTCTGTCCAAATGTGCACGGCTGGGAGGACGGGTGGCAGGGGCCAGAGCAAGCCCTTGCTGTGGACAGGGAGCATCTGGCCAGCACCCTGGGGACCTGGCTGGGGCATGTCCTCGTGTAGATCACATTTCATGTAATCCTCAAGAAATAAAAGGAAGCCAAAGATTGTATTTTTTAAAAAGTTTAAAACAGAAGCTTGATGCCAAGATGCCCCATTTCTTGGGGGACCTGGGAGCCCACAGGCCTGGGCTGGTCACCTGAAAGTGCTGTCTTCAGTGCCAAGTGGAGCCATCTTAGTCCACATCAGACCACAGCTCCATCTCAGCCAGAGGCCCGCTCCGGGATTCCTGTTCTGGGAGCTATGCCCCTGACATTGGGCTCTTCTGGGCCCTCACTCACCTGTCAGGCGCTGATTCAGTTTTCTGCCTGGCACCCTCCTGTGCATAAAACCCAGACCTCCACAGACCCAGACCTCTGGTGGGGCACTGGGGCCAGGTCATGCTCCACAGGAGGCCTCCCTTCCCCTTCCCTGGAGCAGCTGCACTAGCAGCAGAGAACATGCTCAGGTCACCAGCCTTTCCTCAGCCCTGGTGTGGGTGGGTTTCCAGCTGTGGCCTGTCCCCAGCACTGTATACGGCTGGGAACACAGACTGCTGCCTGCCCTGGCATGTGGGGCCTCTCTGCCCCTCGATGGCCTCCCAAGTGACCCGTGAGAGAGCACACACAGCAGAGAGCCCAACTCTGGCCACATGTGGCTGGGAGTCAGTGTGTGGCAGCTTCCTGTCTGGGAACCTGTGCCTTGCCTGGCCCCTCTTCCAAGGTGGGGTGCTCAGCACTGACTCCTACCCACTTAAGCCCAAAACAGCCCCAACATGCCAGGTTCCTGAGTTCATCTGTGCAGAGCCACAGGGCTCTGAAAACCCAGGGAACAAAGGGTTAGCAGCTCAGGGGCCCCGGTCAGTGGGCAGATCGTAACTGGCACTGCCCAGCCAAGTGCCAGGAAAGGACAAGGCCACTGAGGAGGCTAAGGCTGGCACACAGGGCAGTGATAAGGGGCCAGCAGCATCTGTCCGCACCAACACATTGACAGGTGGCCATGAACACAGTTCACCAACTGTCTCCTAGAAAGCCTATTTTCCTCACCCTGCCCATGGGGCACTGAGGGCAGGCTGAGTGGCCACAGTGGTGCTATTCTGTGGAGGAGCATGTGTGCTCAGGGCAGCACCCGGCTGATCATGGCATGTGACATGTGAAGTGCCAGTTCAAACAGGTACCAAATAAAAATGACCTTTACACTGACATGTGGTTTACTAATGGCTATCACTATCTCAGAAGGGCAAATTATCCACAGCAAGTCCTAGAGAGCTGCTGTCCCTGGACTACCCAGCTGGCAGACCCTGATAAGGGGGCACAGGTGTGCATATGTGTACACAGCTGTTTATGAACATTCTTCAGAGATCTCCCCACAGCCATCAGTCTTCATAGACCCTTATCTTGAGACCCTCATACTTGGTCCTCTCTGCAGCCACTTGCACCCTCCAGGCTCTGCAGGCTCTGCCCCAAGGCTGAGGGTGCCCTACCGGCAGGACCTAGCCTATCCCTTGGGAGTGGCAGGAACAGTCATCAAAGCCAGTGTGGGGTGAGGGGTGGGGTGGATGCAGACCCTGGGGCAGGACTAGATTCTGACAAGAGGGACTGGCCTGGGTGAGGTTGCCAGGACTGTGCTGTGGGATCGGCCATAGGGCTCACGGTGTGTGGTGGTCAGCATGAGGCAAGGTGGTGGCTATACTCATTCCTGCACCCTTGGGCCCCAGCTCTACTGATTGTGCCCTGGTGGGACTAGACCTCAGGACCACTGCCCATCTGGACTTAGGTTGTCTTTCCCCTGGACTCTCAACCCAGGGTGCCCTAGAAGCCTTCTCACCAAGCCGACCTGGGGGATTCTTGGGCACTGGCAGCTCCAGCTGCCTCTGAGCCAGAAATTCCATCCCTAGCTTTTTTCAGCAGGCTGGCTCTGAGCAGCTGCTGTCCATTGGGACACACTAAGTGTGGACGCTTACCAGAGGGCCCCAAGGGACAGGGTAGAGAGAGAGGATGTTTGGCTCACAGGCACCAGGGCCTTGGTATAGGTCCTTGATGAGGAGGGCAAGGGGGATGGCTGGGCCCCTTCCAGGCCTCCTCACTGATGGTGGCCTCCACCCAACAGGTCAGGCTGGTCTGGAATTAAGAGCTGTGTCACATTCCGTTCTCGAGGTCTGTTTAATGTATCTGGGGAAAAACATCACAGGACAGTCTCAAGAGTGATGCTCCAATGGCCCTCAGACCCCAAAGCTGCTGGAACATATCTTTCCAGCGCTGGCCCAGGGAAGCAGGCGGCTCAGAGGTTGGGCCAGGGCTGGCCCCGTGGGTCCCTGGAGCACACCAGGGCCAGCATATCCACAGAGACAGGGATACATCCTCCCTGGGTGGGCATGTAGGTGTTAACCCACTTCAGGACAGAAGGCACAATAGTGGGGGCAGGAACCAGCTCCAAGGACCAGAGCCCCTGTGTGTTTATGATGGGGATGTGTCTGCCATCAACCTGAGAACAGCTTCTCCCACAGAAACAGAGAAGCCAAATCTGTTTCTTTCTTTCTTTTTTTTTTTAAAGATCAGAACCTTGTTTAAAACTGCAAGTACCTGGAGCTATGTCACAGTTGATCCACAGGCCTGGGGAATTCAGGCTCCCAGCCCTGTCCTGAGGGTCCATGACTTGTGGAGCTGGTATCCCCTTGGCTGGCACCAAGGACCACCTCATCAGTCCCCATGGACAGAAGGGTTTGCTTCATCCCTGGGGGTGAATGCAGGAAAGCCTGGTGTACCCCAGAGATCCCTTATCAGCCTCCGCTTGGCAATAGAGGCCCAGTGGGGGCAGCACAGCCAGGCAGCTGCTCAGAAGGTCCCCAACAGGCCCCAGCCTCCACTGGGGTGTGAAGCAGGGCTGGGGAAGGGGCTCTCAGGGTCACCAGCAGGGCAAGCTGAGGCCAGGGCCCCTCACTGACAAGGCGTAGGTTAGGGGGACACAGAGGGTCACCCACAAAGGCACAGGGGCTCCATGAGTCACTAGTTCACATTCTAAACACGTCTGTGAAGTCAGGCTTGATTAGCACAGGGAGCACGTAGCAAAGGACTTCCTCAGATGTCAGGAATCCAGGTGACGGCTGGGCTGGGGTAGGAGTGCAGGTGGAGCTGGGGCAGGCTGGCTCTGCTCCTGGGAGGCCAGCCCAAGGCCCCAGGCGCTGCCCTCTGGGTACAGTGGAGGGCACGTGTCCTGCATGCTAGGCGTCTGCTCAGCCTTCTCCTCCAAGGGGCTCCTCAGTTCTTGGGCCAGTGGCAGGGGCCGGTGGTGGCTTCGCTGAAAGTGCCGCCAACCATCGAGCATGGCCCCCAAGAAGTAGAAGATGGACAGGACCAGGAAGTACACAAAGTAGATCCGGAACTGGAACAGAAAGGCCCAGTGAGGCCGGTGGGGCCCAGGCCAGGCTGCACGCCTGCCTGAGACACCTGCCCCTGGACCCTCCAGGAAGTACATGAAGTAGGCTTGGAACTGGAACAGAAAGGCCCAGTGAAGCCAGTAGGACCAGGCTGGGCTGCATGCCTGCTGGAGACACCTGTTCCCAGAACCCCCCACCTCCCATTCAGAGGCTGTTGCCAACACTGCACAGGGTCAGAGGCCCCAGGAGTCTACCCAGTTTCTTGCCATGCCTGGGGCAGCCCTAATGTAGGGGCTCCCTGACACCCATGCTTTGTGGGGCTGAGTTCTCATGGCTACCTAGATAGCACAGGGACATGCATGAGTGCCAGAACTTTCCATCTAGCAGAGCTAGGCAAAGAGAGCTCCTACGTAGGCCCTGGGCCAGCACAGAGCCCTCTGTGGCCCTGCAGCCTGAGCTAGTCTCTGTCCTGATGGCAGAAGCTGCACATCAATGACAGAAGCTGCACATCAATGACAGAAGGAGCCGTCCCAGTTGTGGGATCACTTCTCCTGGTTCTTACAGCCACCACAAGCAAGAGGGACTGGACACATCCCCCAGACAGTGGGGAAGAACTACATCATTCCCACAAGTACCACAAGGTTCAGGAGGCCAGGGTGGTCACGGGGTATCCCAGGGCCATAGCCCAGAGCAAGTCTGAGTCCTGAGAGGCCTGTCAGCACTGGCACCCTTCAGGAAAGCTCATTTTTAAAGTTAGGAAATCAACCTTTGAGGATGCTGCTTCCAGGAAGACAGGGATGACATACAATGACAGATGAGGTGCTGCAGAGCTGGCACAGAGCTGACAGGGCCAGGACTGGGAGCCACCAGTACTGCGCTCTCTGGGCTTTGTTCTCTTGGCCTCCTACATTTTGGAACTGAAGAAATCAGCAAGCGAGAAATGCCAGCAGGCTCAGAAATAGCCCAGCATGAGAGGCTCTCCCAGCCAAAGGCCAGGAAAGGGCAGCCCAATAGGAGGCAAAACTAGATCGCTCCCCGGGCCGGCCACACACTGCCCATGGCAACAAGGTGTGGGGTCCCAGACTGCACCCTCAACAGGCTACAATGAGGTCCTGAGTTGCTGTGCTGGCTGCTATCAGACAGGCCAAGAAGGGCCTGGACGTCACCTGCACCTAGTGGTAGCTGGGTGCCCATGCCCTCACCTGGGAGGTGATCAGATGAGGCTACGGGGAGAGTCTGGACTTTCACTGCATGCACCCTTGGGTGTCACAAAGGCTGAGTGGGAAGCCTGGACTTCACCCCACCTGGCTATAGCAGGGTGCACAATCTCCTTTCTCTGCTAGAGTTTAGTCGGGAAAAACCAGCCCAAACAGGTTTACATGAGATCCAATCTCATAACATCACATTCCTAATGCCTGCATTTCAATCAGAAGTCACTCCTACAGAGAATCACCAGGATCTCAAACTGAATAGAAGACAATCCACCAAAATCAGGACAGAGATGTTAAAATTACCTGAGAAAGGTCTTAAAGCAGCCACCATAAAAGTGCCTCCTTCAGTCAGCACTGCCAGCAGCGCTGGAAACAAATGAGAACAATGACCTCAGCAAAGAAACAGGAGAAATAATAGAACATAACTGAAAGATGCAACAACCAATACAAACATACCAGCAAGTGGAAAGACGGAGAAACCAGGGAACTAGAGACAGACCAGCAAACTTGCCCTGTCTCAACAAGCAGACTGAAAAACACAGATAAAGCCTCAATCCAGGGACAACGTGGGAAAAGACAGAACACTTGTGTCACGGGAGTTCCAGAAAAAGAAGAGAAAGGGGATGGGGTTTCTCTGGAAACCCACGGACACATCCCAAATTCGGTAAGAAAATAAACTGGACATGTCCCAACTTCGGTAAGAAAATAAACTGCAGATCAAAGAAGCTGAAAGAACCACAAACAGGAAGGCCCAAAAAAACCCACACCAACACACACCAATTTCAAACTTCTAAAAGCTAAAAATAAAAATAAAGAGAAAATCTTGGAATAGCCAGAAAAAACTGATACCTTACAGGAAAAACTGTCTGAATGACAGTGGATTTCCCCTGGCCTCCCAGTCTCACCTACTAAGAAGAAAAACACTATCTACCCAAATTCCTATGTCCAATGAAAATATCTTTCAGAAATAAAAGGGAAATAGACATTCTTAGGTGAAGAAAAATTAAGAGAAGAATTTGTCACCAGCAAACTTACCTAAAATAAAGGCAAAACAAGTTTTTTGGTTTTTTGTTGTTTTTTTTTTTAGACAGAGTCTCATAATGTCACCCTGGGTAGAGTGCCATGGCATCATAGCTCACAGCAACCTCAGACTCTTAGGCTCAAGCAATTCTCTTGTCTCAGCCTTCCAAGTAGCTGGGACTACAGGCACCTGCCACAATGCCCAGCTATTTCTTATTTGTTGCAGTTGTCATCATTGCTTAGCTAGCCTGGCTGGGTTCAAACCCACCAGCCTCAGTGTATGTGGCTGGCAGGCACGCTAGGCGCTGAGCCCAAAAAGAAGTTCTTTAACAAAAAAGAGAGAATAAAAGAATCTTGAAATAATAAGAAGGAAGAAAGAGCACAGTAGGCAAAATACAAATAGATAAACTACTGGGTGGCACCTGTGGCTCAGTGGGTAGGGCGCTGGCCCCATATACGGAGGGAGGTGGGTTCAAACCCGGCCCTGGCCAAATTGCGACCAAAAAAATAGGGGGGCATTGTGGCGGGTGCCTGTAGTCTCAGCTACTTGGGAGGCTGAGGCAAGAGGATCACCTAAAGCCCAGAAGTTGGAGGTTGCTGTGAGCTGTGTGACACCATGGCACTCTACTGAGAGCGATAAAGTAAGACTCTCTACAAAAAAAAAAAAACAAAAAAAATTAGATAAACTACTTTCCTTCTCAAGTTTCCTAAATCATGTTTGCTGATTAATACAAAATTTGTAACACTTACTTATATGGCACTAAAAGTACACAGGGAAAATATTTAAGACAGTTGTACTGACAAAGAAAGGCCAATATTCCACACTTCATTCAGACTGGCAATAAGTGGTAATACATAAAGCAACCACCAAGAGAGCTGTACTGAGAAGTGCCCTCAGAACAACAGACAAAACAAAATTACGAAGAATGTGCAAGTAACCGGCTAGAAGGTGCCAAAAAGAAACCAAAGACTAAAAACTGAGAATAATATGAAACAGCAGACTTAAGCTCTAACACAGAAATTATCACTTGCACACTGACAGAGTAAACACCCCAGATGTTAGAGACTGGCAGGGTGAACTAAAAACCATGAACCTGCCAGCAGCTGTCTGTAAGAAACTCACTTCAAACGTAACAAGATAGGAAGCTCAGAGTGAAAGAATGGAAAAGGCTTTATCATGCTAACAAAGAAAAGCAGGGTGGCTCTGTTGATATCAGAGTGTAAATATCACAGCAAAGAAAGTGACCTGAGACAGGGAAGTTACTCAGTGATGGCAGGGTCAATCCACAGAGACAGACCCTGATCCCAAATGTGCAGGTGATCAACAAAAGGGCTGCAAACACAAGAAGTGAAAACACGATAAAACCAGAAGGAGCGACAAACCCGTAACTGTACCTGGAGACGCCAGTGCTCCTCTCTCCATAAAGCAGACCTGACAGGAAATCCACAGGAACAAAGAAATCAAGAACACATCAGTCAGCAGGACTGGCCAGCACGGGTAGGGCACCCCTGCGCCCCCAGCAGAACACACCTCCTCTCCAAGTTCCACAGAGGACAAACTGACAGAGACAATATTCTGGGCCACAAAACAAATCCCAACAAATGTAAAAGGATGAAAATCATATGGAGTGAGTTTCCTGATCACAAAAGAAAAAAGAAATTAGTAACTAAGAGATAACAGGAAAATCTCAAAACACTTGGAAACTACACAACACGCTCTGAAAGAATGATACACTAAAAACACATTAAAATTAATGCAAACGCAAAGACAACATGGGATACAGCAAAATCAGTGCTGACAGGGGAAACTCAGGCACTAATGCATACGTGAGAAAAGACGAGTAGTCTCAAACCAATAATCTCTCCCCTTAAGAACCTAGAAAAAGACGAGTAGAATAAATGAAAAGCAAGCATAAGGGAGAAAAGAATAAAGTTCTAGGCTCGGCACCCATAGCACAGTGGTTACAACGCTGGCCACATACACTAAGGATGGTGGGTTCGAACCTGGCCCAGGCTGGCTAAATGACAATGACAACTGCAACAAAAAATAGCTGGGCATTACGGCAGCTGCCTATGGTCCCAGCTATTTGGGAGGCTGAGGCAAGAGAATTGCTTGAGCCCAAAAGTTCGAAGTTGCTGTAAGCTGTGATGCCACCGTACTCTACCAAGGGTGACATAGTGAGACTCTCTTTCAAAAAAAAAAAAAAAAAGAATAAAGTTCTACATTGTGCAATAAGGCAAGATAAGCAAATAATACACACATCAGAGAGGAAGAAATTAAATGCCCCCTATTATACAAATGACATGATTATCTTCATGGAAAATCTCAAGGAATCTAAACAACACAAACAAATAAAAACATTAGAAAATTTCCTAGAACTAATAAGTAAGCTCAGCAACAATGCAGGGCAGAAGACACATACAAATATCAACTGTGTTTCTACACACCCACAGAGGGATGTGCACACTGCCATGGGCTGATTATGCCCTCCCCCAATTCTTTTTTCTGCAGTTTTTGGCCAGGGCTGGGTTTAAACCCATGACCTCTGGCATATGGGGCCAGCACCCTAATCCTTTAAGCCACAGGTGCCACCCAAAGTTTCTTTTTCTTTTCTTTTCTTTTTTTTTTTTTGCACTTTGGCTGGGGCTGGGTTTGAACCTACCACCCTTGGTATATGGGACTGGCGCCCTACTCACTGAGCCACAGGTGCCATCCCCCAATTCTTATGTCAAAGCCCTAACCCCCAATGTCACTTTACTTGGAGATGAGGCCTCCAAAGTCATAATTAACGTTAAATGAGATCATAAGGGTAGGGCCCTAATCCAATCTGACTGGTGTCTTTACAAGGAGAGGGAGATTCCAGACAGAACACAGAGAGATGGCCATGTAAAGACATAGAAGCCTGAGAAGCCTGCTCACCCCTCACAGTCATAGATGTCCAGCCTCCAGAATAGTGAGAACAAACTTCTATTGTTTAAGCACCTAAGTCTGTGGTATTTTGTTACAGGAGCCCCAAACAGACTCATGCAGACACTAAAATTTAAAATATTGTTTCATTTGTGATAGCTCCAAAACGAAACAAGTATAACCAAAACATCTACAGTACTTGTATGTGGAAAACTACAAAATAATGAAAGAAATCAAAGGAGATCTAAATAAATGGAGAGATAGACCATGTTCATGGATTGGGAAACAACAGTATGAAGCTATCAATTCCCTAAAACTGACACGCTGCCTTAGTGTAACTCCCAACAAAACTGGGGCAAGACTTTCTGTAGATATAGATATGATTACTCTAAAATGTATCCCAAAAAAAGTATAAAAGGGGAAACAAGTTTGAATAAAAATAAAAAAGTTGGAGGAAACAATCTAGCCAATTTAATACTTAAAATAAAGCTTCATAACTAAGACAATATGGCATTATTAAAAGGACAGCCACACAGCTCAATGGGACAGAATAAAGAATCCAGATAGAGACTGACATAAATATGCCCCAAATTTTGACAAATGTGGCAAAAGCCATTCAATGGAGAGAAGATAAGATGCTAGAACACAGGCCAAAAAATTGAACCTTAACCTGAACCTCACAGTTTATACAAAAATTAACCCTAAATAGATCATAGATTTTAAAGTAAAATTATAAAATCTATAAAAAGAAATTGGTGGAAATCTGAATTTAGGGCTAGGCAAAGCATTCTTAGACTTTATACCACAGGTATGATCCATAAAATAAAAACTGCTAAATCAGAGCTCACTGAAATTAGGAAGATGAAACAAGAAGCTATGGAATAGAAAAAATATTTGCAAACCACATATATCCAACATGACTAGTATCTAGAATATATAAGCATTGCTCGAAACTAAGAGTAAAAAGCAATCAATTAGAAAACGAATAGACTACCCCTGAAGGTACCTGATCTCTTCAGAAAGTGAACAGAAGTTATGAAGAAGCATTTCACCAAAAAGGACATATAAATAGCAAAAGTGCATGAAAGACTGCTCAACAACATTCTTACCCATCAGCCACAACAGATACCACTACGCACCTATCAGAAAAGTTAAAATAGAAAATAATGAGAACACTGAATGCTGCCAGGGATGTGGAGAACTCGGCTCTCCCCTCTACTGGTGGTCGTGAGGTCAGACGGTGACACTGCTCTGGAGAACAACACACAACTACATGGCCCAGCAGCCACACTTCCAGACATACTCCCCAGAGGAATAAAAACCTACATTTATAAAAGAACCTTTGCAGCAGTTTATTAGTAACATGCAAAAACAGAGTACTTCATTCATGAATAAACAAAGGGTACCACTCCCTACCGCAGTGCTACTTGGAGGTGAGAGGGAACTTGCACTTCAGCAAGAGCCTGGACGTCTCCAGAGCAATGTGGCATGAAAAAGCCTGACCACAAAGGGCGTGCAATGTCAGCTGCGTCTACGGAACACCCTTGACGTGACAACAGTCACCAGCAAAGGAGAGGTCAGAGGTTGCCAGTGGTTACAGGGGAGATGGGGCAGGGAGCCAGCTGGACTGTGAAGGGCAGCGGTGGGAGTTGGGAGGGGACAGAATGCTCTGGAACTTACATGCCAACATGCTGGTTGTGATGTGCTACAAACCATAAGATGTGACCACCAGGAAAACTGGGTACAGGGTACATGGATCTCTCCACGCTACTTCTTAAACTACATGTGAAGTTAAAATTCTCCCAAAATAAAGTTTAATTTACAAAACAAACCAACCCAGGCAAGCACCCAGCCAGCCAGGCTCCCATGCCCCCTTACAGCTCCCACCAGTCCCTGCTGTTCTCCTCAGTCGGGATGGCGTGAGGAGGGGATGCCCAGAGCATTGCAGCAAGCCAGGCAAGCCAGATGGGCGGCCGCACCCTCCTCTGGACCCATTAACCCCTGATTGTAAATGAAGGGCCTCATCCCCAGATTACCTTAACAGAGCCAACCAGACCAAAGTCAATGTATTGTTTTCATTCTGACACAAGGCAGCCAGGAGCCTCAGCCACCCTATAACCCCATCGGCCCAGGCCCCACAGCAGAGGCTGTGACTAGGACCAGCTGAGGAAGGAAAGGGACTCCCTCAAAGAAGAACTGCTCCAGCCCCTCTGACCGAGCCCCTGGGGGCCCCTACAGCTCCAAGGCTGGGGGTGGCGGGCAAGTGCTCAGGGCTTGTGCCCATAGGTCAGAAGCCAAGTGTGGTATAGCTGGGGCTGTACTAGGCCCCTGAAGCCTCTCTGGGATAGCTCCTCCCTACCCACACACTCAGGTAGCCACCACCGTCTGGGAACAGGGGACAACTTGGGGCTCCAAAGATGGAGAAGAGACAGACTGCTGCCCAGCTCCATCCAGCCCAGGTATGTGCTGAGTCAACGCAAACGTTCCAGTGTCACATCCCCGCATACCACACTGTCCTCACCTAAAGGGCATTTTCAGCCACCACAGGGCAAGTTTCCTTACAAAACAATAAACAAGTTAAGATGGGGATGCCTGCTTCTGCCCTGTCCTTCCCAGCCAGGCAGACTCAACACCGAGCTTCGGAGCCGCCCACTCAGACAAGCCCTGAGAAGCCTCCTGCCCAGTAAAACTTTGGATCCCAGTAGACAAAGCCTTTGTCCTGCCAGCCAAGATGTCTTGTCCAGCCATAGCCTGGTGGGGCAGTTACTGAGGATCCTGCACTGTCCCCCACCCAGCTAGGTCTAGCTTGTTCAGACAGATCCCTCCTTGGAGTTAAATGTGTGAGTGTCCCGAGTTACACACCCAATAGGGATTTCAGTAGGAAAAGGGAAGAGAGCCACAAGGGGCCTGAAAACTAAGTCTGTGGCTCTATTTGGCTCTCCCTCCTCCTGAGGAGAACAAGCTCAGGCATCATCTAACCAAGGCTCAGGCCACTCACCTGACCACTGCAGGCAAATAGTGGAAATCAAGGACGGGCCAGCATGGTGGACAGTGGTTTGGTCATTCCCACTGACCTGGTTGGTGCCCACCGTGAGAATGCTCAGGCCTCTCTTCTCCCCTATTCCACTTTGCCCAGCATGTCTTCCTGCCCTCCGTGTCCCCAGACCACAGTGGCACCAGGGGAACCCTCGAGTGGCTTTCCTGAGAACACAAACCCAAAATGGGCTCACCTGTGACCAGACTGGAAGGCCCAGGCCCCTCTTGTCTGAGACGATGAGGGTGATGATGGTCTTGAGAATGGTGGCGAAGAATGTGTTGATGCCAAAAACCAGGGCACAGAGCTCTTTTGACAGGGAGGATGCAATCTGAAAACTGGAGGGGAAAGACAGGCCCAAATCAGACCAGCTGTGGAAGAGAAGCAGAGGCCAAGAGCAGACCAGCGGCACAAGCCCCACCCCCATCTCCCGCGCGCACCCCGACCCACGGCTGCCATCTCCCACGTGCACCCCCACCCAGGGCCACCATCTCTCACATCCACCCCCACCCCGG
>NW_003852523.1:4816491-4817874 GCF_000181295.1 Otolemur garnettii
GAGCACCACCTCTCACGTACACCCCCACCCACAGGGACCATCTCCCACGCGTACCCCCACCCACGGGCGCCATCTCCCACACACACCCCCACCCACGGGCGCCATCTCCCATGCGTACCCACACCCACGGCGCCATCTCCCACGCGTACCCACACCCAAGGGTGCCATCTCCCACACATACCTACACCCAAGGGCACCATCTGCCACGCATACCCCCACCCACAGGCACCATCTCCCATGCACCCCTACCCACGGGCACCATCTCCCACATCCACCCCCACCCACGGGCGCCATGTCCCATGCACACAGCCCACATACAGCTGCCACATGCTCCTGGCCAGCACTGGTGGAAAATCCTTTATCCAAGATACTTGTGACTAGTGTTTGGATTTTTCAGATTTCGGAATATTCTCATAAACATAATGAGATATCTTGGGGAGGGGACCGAAGCCGAAACAAAAAATCATTTATTTCCGGAAACACCTAATATACTAAAATTATTTTTAATAACTTTATGCACAAAGCCAAGTTTTGACTGTCTTGACTGAGACCCACTGAATGAGGCTAGGTGTGGAATACTCATTACAGTGTTATGGGGCAGTCAAAACAGTGTAGACTTGGGTCATTTCTGAATCTCAGGTTAGGGATGCTGAACTGTCTGATGGGTGCCAAGAGGCACAAAACAAGGGCTTGGGAGGGTGCCTGGTAAATCTCTCATTAGCTCTGGGCAGGCTAGGTTGTGGTCACATCAAAATGCTCAAAAAATTGTCATGAGAGCCTGTGGGCACAGACAAAAAAGTCTAGAACAAAAATCTTTCATAGTTAAGTATTCAACAAATGAGGGAAAGCACAGTGAAACCCAGGAAGGGGGAGGGAAGGCTGGGGCACCACAGGCTTCTGACCCTCCACAAACAAATCAGCACTTGGGGCAGGGGAGGGAAGGAGGAAACGGGGGGGGAAGGAAGGAAGAAAAATGTTCTAAAATTTAATCTGAAGAACAAACTAAAATGCCTAAGAGCCCTGTTGCTACCAGTGGAGAGCAGAGACTGCAGGGCAGGTGGGCAAGGACTGGCCAGAAGCACACAGAGGGCCAGCAAGGGCAGGTGGGCAGGACAGAGGAGCGTGCTGGGGACTGCCAAAAATGGTAGGCAGACTCCTGGGTACCAGTGTGCCATCAGGCAGAGCCCGGACCACCCCTGTCTCAGGGATACTCCAAAAACTCCCATAAGAAGTTAAAAGTAGGCTCGGCGCCTATAGCTCAACCGGCTAAGGCGCCAGCCACGTACACCTAAGGTGGTGGGTTTGAATCCCCAGCCTGGACCCGCCAAACAACAATGACAGCTGCAACCAAAAAAAAATAGCCGGGTGTTGTGGCGGGCGCCT
>NW_003852523.1:4818014-4845551 GCF_000181295.1 Otolemur garnettii
AAAAAAAAAAAAAAAAAGAAGTTAAAAGTAAACCAGAACCTGAGGGATGACCACAACACAGAAGAGGCTATTAGCATATAAGCAGACCTGACAAGCAAGTTCACAGACTTATCCAATTGTCAGACCTCATAGGACAGATAAATAAAAATATCACAGAGGAAAAAGTCAAAAGAAACAAAGTGACCACTGGGCCCACAGTCCAAGGGTCACCCTCACTCTACCTGCAGAGTTGGCAGGCAGGGGCTCAGGGAGAGGCCGCCATCCTGAAGGGCAAGGTGGCTATAGCAATTCCTGAAGCCCTCAATTCAAGACAGGCACTCCTTGCCCTGGCCCTAGGCCTTCCAGGACCCTATGATAGCTGTCATCAGAATTTGCAGAGAAAAGTATAAGTGAAAGGACATTCATCTCAGCATGGTCTTGCAAGAAAAAACTAGAAATGACTTTACCCCTGGGCTGGGGACTGGCTGTGAGGTGCCCAATCACGGGTTATACAGGGACTGAGTTTTGTTCTACAGCAATGCTGGGAACCCACAGATCAGCACCTGGTTTCCTCTTTACGGCTCCCGTACTATTTCTCTGCGGTGGGTACCTATGACTTTTGTAATTAGCAAACACATTTGAGGTACCATCCTATAGATGAAGGGGACAGTACAATCAACCAGAGGCCCCGCGCCCTTTCCAGGGGCTAACAGGTCAGGAGAGCTGAGCCCACCATGGGACAGGATACCTGGGGCCCCTGCAGGCTGGGTATAGGGACAGCCCAGCTACATGGAAGTGGAGCAAGCCTACTACAGAGAATGGCCCTACTGCTTAGGTGGGCTTGGGACAGGAAAGAAAGGACAGACCCTTTTACATACTGGGCAGTGTGAGCTGGACACAGAGAGGACAGGCGAGTGTGGTACTAGGCGTGTCTAAGTATGTCCTGGCACAGCTGTGCAGGATGACTTGGGGACAGTGTGGGAAGAGGCAGAGGACAGGTGCTCTGACATGTGTGGCCAGAGTGTTTCCCCCCAGGGTGGAGGGTCCAGTTTGGGAGAGACCCAGGAAGGTGAGCTAGGGCACAAGTCTTCCTGGGACGGGGAAGGCTGGAGGCATGTGTGTGGTGTGCACCAGTGCCAGTGTGTGTGTATGGTATATGTCACTTACTTGGGGAGGCGTATCACTGTGTGGTACATGTCAAAGTGTGAAGTATCAGTGTGGACATCATCGTGTGGCACTCCCACACTAGTGCACACTGTCCAGGCTGGTCTCAAGAGGGTAGGCGTGCATGCCACGGAGTGGAGCAGCCAGGGAGTGGAGCAATCAGGGAGCAAGTGCTGCAAGCCTCAGAGGACAGCCCAAACTTTGAGGGAGCAGCAGGAGTAGGCAGGACCCCCACAGGTGCCAGGAGAGCCAGGAGGCGGACTGTCATCTTAGTCCATCCAGGGGGATGCCACAGGTGCTAGCCAGCCAGGGCACAAGCACGGGACAGGGACTGCTGTGGCAGAAGCACACACCTCCCCCAGGCCTGCCCGCTGAACCTTTTGGAACTCACGTGGCAATGGGCACAAGGAACTGGTAGAAGCCACGGAAGAGCACGAAGGCCCCATAGCAGGGCCAGATGCTGACCACATTGTACAGCAGGAAGATGAGGCCGGCCTGAGCCGCGGTGACACAGGCAATGACCAGCTTGGACCACAGCGCCCAGCGGATCTTTACGAAGCCAGCAGCGAAAGATGTCATGGCACCTGGGGAGGCAAAGGCGTCACAGCCATCCTGGTGGGCAGCAGACTAGGGGGAGGTAGGGGGCAGTAGGGGGTGGTAGGAGGCCAGTGGGCTGGGGAGGGGCCCGGCGGTCGCACCCAGCAGCGTGGAGGCAGCATCGGCGGCACCGTTGTAGACCTGAGCACTGTCGGTGGTGGGGCACAGGGTGTTCCACAGGATGTGCACATAGTAGACAACCAGGTAGTAGCCGGCTGAGTTGAGGACCCACCAGAGTGACCAGAGGCGCAGCTGTGGCAGCCGCAGGCTGGCCCCCAGCTCATGCAGCATGCGCACCAGGATGCAGTCCCTGCAAGCGGCCAGCAGCTTCCCGCGCGGGGCGGGGCCGGGCCGCACAGGCTGTAGCTCTGAGGGCACAGCCCCACGCAGGGGAGTGCTGCTGCGGTTGAAGAAGAGGCTCCGCTTGGGGCGCTTGAGGAAGGAGGCGAGCAGCAGGCTGAAGATGAGGAAGGCCAACGAGATGTAGTTGAGGGTCCTGAAGGAGACCCTGCCCGTGGAGACCAGCAGCTGGCCCAGCACTGAGCTGGTGAAGACGCCCAGCAGCACGGCAGCGCGTGAGTAGCCAGCCATGCGCTGGTAGCGCGCAGGGTGCACGAGAGAGAAGATGTAGGAGGAGTAGGCGACCCGTGCGGCCATGGTGACGCTGTAGAAGAACTCCATGAGCTGCATGTGCTGCACAGAGCCACCGAACAGCAGCAGCAGCCACACGGACGTGTAGCTGAGACCCTGCAGCAGCAGCACTGGCTTGTAGCGCAGGTAGTCGGTCAGCAGGAAGATGGGCACCAGCACCAGCATGTACGAGTAGGACAGCACCGGTGTGATCTCGTTGGTGACCTGTGGGCCAGCGGGCACTACCTCAGCTGGACGCAGCCTGTGCCTGCCCCACCCTCGCAGCATCAACCCTCCCCAGGGACCCCGCCCACACGGCATCAACTGCCCACTCACTGGTCATCAGTTCAAGATTGTCCTGGAGAGCCTGGGAAACCCTGGAGGCCAGCCCTCAGAAATGACCATGACTAAACACATTAGATGGTGTTCCTCCAGGCTTATTAACTTTTTTTTTTTTTTTGCAGTTTTTGGCCAGAGCTAGGTTTGAACCCACCACCTCTGGCATATGGGGCCGGTGCCCTAATCCTTTGAGCCACAGACACCACCCAGACTTATTTACTTTTAACAGAATAACAATGTGGTTGGATTTTATCTTAAATCTAACATGGAAAACAGCAGTAAATGACACACACCAGCCACTTCAGTCCTCACAGGATAGAGATCAGAATGAAAGGACTGTGATGAGTTCACAAGACACCAAGGAAGGGGGCACTGGGGAAAGAGGGTTAGGAGCAGAGGGGGAAGAGAGCAGTGTGGGGAAGGACCTGGAGCCCCCCACCCCCACTCATCCCAGAGCAGGGCTTCCAGGCCAGCCTCCAGCCCAAGGACAGCCCAGGCCCCAAGGCCACAGCCTCTACATACTTTCACCTTTCCATTGAAGCATGAAATGGGCACGGGCTGGAGACAGTATCCCCTGCAGGCAGCCCCAGGTTCAGAAACAGCACCCAGTACCACAATGGCTGGGCAGGGCACACAGGTGTTCTGGACAGGGGCTGCCTAGGGTTCCACTGGGCACGTTCCATGGGAGGGGCCCCACCTGCATCAGACCCAGGTGCCCAGAGCTGTCCTGTGCTCAGAGCCTCCCTACATGTGTTTTCAACAGATGGCCTGACCAAGGGCCGATGTCAGCACCAGTGGAGCCCCCAGGGCTTGCTGGGCTCTTGGAGGCTGAAGCCTCCCTCAGCTACCACCTGACTCAGGACATAACCTCAACTCAGGCCTGACCACCAGCCACCCCAGGGCTGGTCCCAGCACTACCCCAAGTGACCATGGCCCCCAGAGCCCAGCAGGCACCACTGCTGGCCACACTTCAGAGATGAAAAACTGAGAACCCAGGACTGAGCCCTGGTCACAGTATATTGGGGCCCCACGCAGGACCTCCCTCAGCCCTCGTGTCTACAGTGCCTGAGATGTGCAGCCTAATGTGGCCAGGGCCTGGCTACCAGCCATCATGGTCAGCTGGTGAACAGGATCCCAGAGTTGGGCTCGTGGCTCAGGGGACCAGCATGTTGAAAAGCCTCCTCCGCGCACAAGGCTGAGCACAAGCCATGTCTATAATCCCAGCCCTCATGTAGGCCAAGGCAGGTGAACCACTGAGCTCAGGAGTTTGAGAACAGTCTCTACTAAAATAGAAAAATTAGCCAGGCATGGTGGCAGAAGCAGGAGGATCACCTGAATCCAGGAGTTTGAGGTTGGTGTGAGCTAGGCTGAGGCCACAGTACTCTAGCCTGGGCAACAGAGTGAGACCCTGCCTCAAAAATTTAAAAAAAAAAAAAGAAAAAGCAGGCCTCTAAGGGCTTGGCTACCCCGTGTGGGAGAACCAGGTGAGCTGCTGGCAATGCTTTTGAGCCTGCAGCCTCAGAGAAGCTAGGACCACCGAAGAGGCTCTATGGGCCCAGCCACACCAAGCACAGGTCCCCCTCCAGACACTCCTAGAGCAGCTGAGACTTCCATGCTGGGTCATGGAGCCTGGGAGCTCAGCTACAGGTGTCTACACATGTGTTCACCGTAAAATCCTGGAACATCAAACAGGCTAAGCCTGACCACATGCTTAGTCAGGAGGCTTCCCGGTCAGAGCCAGCCCAGGGACACCACTGGGACAATCAGGGCCACAGACCTTGATGATTTAGGAAGCAGCAGCTCAGAAGCATAAGCCCTCCCAGGACCCAGAGTCCACACCACCCTGGAGACAGGAACTGCTGTTGGGCAGTACACCAGACCCCACAGCCAGAGTCAAAGTGGGAAGGGCCAAGCAGGGGGCTCTCTGTAGAGCCCAGTCCCCAGGCCCTCAGGAACCCCCCTCACATGAATTCACAGACTCTACTGTGTACTCCTCAGAGCAGAAGCTAGGGCTACAGGCAGGGTCTCTCATGGGCACCCTCAGATCTCACTCCAGCTCTGGGTGCAGAGCTCTCCAGGAACAGACCAGGCAGGCAGGGGTGTAGGAGCCATGGACATACTGGGGCACCCTCCCCAACAGCTTGCTCCAATTTCCTCAGACTTGGAAGGAAAAGGCTCTGCCCAGGGTTAGGACTTGTGTCCCACTTGGAAGGCCACTGGAGGAGGCACCCACCCAGGTGCCAGTAGGCAGTGACATCTGTGAGGAGGCCACAGCTCTGACACAAGGACAGGGGCCTCCTGCCTGAGCCCAGCTTCTGTGCAGGGAGCTTCTCTACAGGGAGGAGAGGCAGGCAAGACCCCAGGGTGGGTAGGACATGCAACGGGACATGGGGCTAGGAGCAGGGACGGAAAGTAGCAGGAAGTTACTGCCCAACAAGGCTGACCGATCTTCACCAGAGGCACAGGCCAAAGGTCAGGAAGGACTAAAGTACCAGTGTACTGGCCAGGCTCTCAGGGAGTGGGTAGGGGCTGTGCCTGCTACCACACAGCAGGTTTTAAAGGGTCTCAGGCCTGAATAAGCTGAGCAAACCGCGGCCCCTCCTAAGAACACGTCCATCAACTCTGGCTTCTCAGTGAAGGCTCACACCATATATAAACCACGAAGACTAACTTGGCCAAATTCAAAATGACCCCAGGAAAACACTGCAGGATGCTGAACACACAGCCAACCCAATCCCAGAGATGCCAGGAGTCTAGCCAGGCAGCAAAGGCCGCCACGCAGAAGGACACTCGCCTGCTGCAGTACAAACAAAGGGACACCGCTCCTCACAGCTGCCAGACAGTAGCCACTGAGCACATGCACAAACCAGCTGTAGGGCCTCTGGTGAACAGTGTAGGGGAAACAGGAAATCACCCCAGGAGGTGAGCTGGAAATACCAGCCCCACCAGCCTTCACGGCCACCACAGCCTAAGGACACTGGCAGGTTCCTGCACAGAAGCATTCCCTGCAGGGGGTGACATGCTCAGTGAGCCCCCAGATAGACACCTTGTGGTCCAACCCCACAGGTGCAACTTGCAAAAGATGTGTTTACGAATCCAGCTATGTGAACTTTCTAAGCATGAGCCCAGCAGGGACAGGGGCTGCCTAGGCTGGTAGCCAGTCCTCTCCTAGAGCCAGAGGGCTAAGGCCAGGGCCCAGCCATGTTGCTGCCGGCAGAGACACCTGCATTCCTCATCCCTTTGATGACATTCAAGGCCTGGGGAATGGCTTAATTTCTAGAATCTACTTTTCAATCAGTAAATATGCAACATGAGAGGGTAGCAGAAGGGACTTAGAACATTTTTGCTATACTTTCTTATTTTCTTATGTTAATGGAAGCTTCACACCTGCTTGTTCTAGAAATAACCTTGAGGATGGCTGGTGGCCCTCTCTGAGGAAGAGAAGAGTCTCAGCAGAAGACTGACTAGTAGGGGCAGAAGACACTGCCGTGAGGGGGCACACAGATAACTCTGCTGACTCTAGCCCCAGCCCCACCATCAACAGGTGGCAACCCTGGCCTCCCTGGAAAATGACCCTGCTCTGGGGGTCAGTGCTGGCTATGGGATCTGATGCAACCAGCCACACACAAGCAGGTCTCTGCAGACATTTCCCTGCTTCCGAGAATGCCCTCATGCACACAGCAACTTCACGTTCTAGGGTCTACAAGGAGTAGAGGTCAAACTCCCAGCGAGGGGCAGGTCGACCCACCTAGGAGGGGCAGGTGCAGAGGCCCAGGACAAGCTCATAGGCAGCCAGCACTGGGGTCCTCAGGATGGGTGGGCTGGACTGGGTGGGGTGGATGGGGGAACCGAATGTGCCCTTTACCGCAAACGCCTTCCACGTCCCTCTAGCTGATGCCTGGTGTACAAGCCCAAGAAGAAAACTACTCTGGGGCAGCGCCTGTGGCTCAGTGAGTAGGGCGCCGGCCCTATATACCAAGAGTGGCAGGTTCAAACCCAGTCCCAGCCAAACTGCAACAAAAAAATAGCCAGGTGTCGTGGCAGGCGCCTGTGGTCCCAGCTACTCAGGAAGCTAAAGCAAGAAAATTGCCTAAGCCCAAGAGCTGGAGGTTGCTGTGAGCTATGACACCACAGCACTCTACCGAGGGCAACAAAGTGAGACTATGTCTCAAAAAAAGAAAAAGAAAACTACTCTGGACACAGCCTGCCACTGCTTCTTTTCTCTGTGTGGCCTTAGGGAACCACAACTGGGCATAACTTATTAAAGGTTTCAATGAGACCCTTTGTCCCACAGTAATCTCTTCATGCAGGCAGCTGCCAAATCCCTGCTGGAGGCAGGTGCCAGCGGCTTTCTCCCCAGGAGGGCAGAAAAGCCCAGGTGGGCAGGCAGGGGCAGGCACCATGGGGGTAGCACAGCTCCACTGCAGTCTGCCCTCAGAGACCCCTGGGGTCCCAGCCAGCTCTCTCCGGGACCACTGTGACCTCACCCAGCCACTTACTGACACATCAAACATGACGAAGAGCCCCTGCCCCATGGTTCAGCTTCCCTGCCCACTGACAGCAGCAGCCCCCACTCTCCGATGCCCACTTGCCTGCTCCTGTGTGAAGTTCTTGTCCCTCAGCAGGTAGGGTGTGATGAAGCTCTCCCCGGGCCGCATCTGCGCCATGAAGCCATAGAAGCACAGGTAGAACACCAGGCACCGCCATGGCTGGGGCTCACAGTCCAGCTTAGGCTCTGTGGGCACCTGCTTCTCTCCCTCAGGGCTGGAAGGCATCATGCTGCCCCGGCCCATTTGAGACACTAGAGGGAATGAAGGTGATGCTCCACCTAGAAGGAAGACTCAAGCGTCAGGACAGCTCAGCAAAGAGCCTGTGGCCACCTCCCTCTAAAAAGGAGCTCAGCCAAAAGGGCTCCTCCTCATTGTTCAGTGAGCGCTGGCAGGGCACAGACCCTAGACCCCATCCTCAACCTGACCTCCAAACTGAGGGTTGCCTGGAGCCACCTGGACCAGGCTTTCACCACCTCTAGGGGTCTCCAAGGCTGACAGAAGCCACATGGGGCTATTTAAGTGTTCATTAAAGCCAAATTAATTACCTAATTAATTAATTAACAAAATTTGAAATTCAGGGCTTGGGGGCACACCAGATTCACCTCATCGCACAGAAGCATGAGCTACGTCTGTGGGGCTGGACACAGTCCTCTCCGCACAGCCCTGTGCGGCCCACATTGTACTGCTTCTCTGTGGCACTGCGGTGGCCTAGGAGGGCACAGGCAGGAACAGGTCTTTCTGGGAGGTCAGGCACACACTTGGCCACACCCTGGGGCCAGCAACCAGCGACAGGTGGCTGGACATAAGCTACCAGTCAGAGACCCACTGGGGAGTGAGGTCCCATGAGACTCTGGTATCCAGTCCTGCACAGAAGCAGGAGACTCAGCTCCCTGCCGTGCAGGGGAAGCCCACCGTGGGGATTAGGGGCTGAGGGCAGCTGGGAAGAGAAACAACCGAGAAGATGATGACCCAGACTTTGAGCCTAGGGTCCTGGAGTCCCCAGGAGCAAGTTCCCCTAAAGAGAAACAGCAGCGGTGGAAGCAGTGAGGCAGATGTGACACATTCCTGACAGAGCACCTCAGATAACAGGCCTGCCTTCAGGAGGCATCATGAGCCAGACCTCGGGGTGACCAGCCGGTGTCCCTGAGGCTGACCCCACCCCACCCAGGCCAGGGCACGTTGCATGACACAGCAGCAGCCTGGGTGTGGAGAACCTCTTCTGCAGCCCCTTCCACCATCCTGATTCTGCCAGGGAGAAAGCCTCTGTTGCCCCCAAGAGCACAGCCAGGACCACTAATGGCCCTTCCCAGCAAAGGAGCAGCAGTGGGGCAGAAGCCCGCATCCACACCGAGGTCACCTGCAGCTTGCTGTACACACACGTCTGTCTCCACAGGCCAGTGACGCTGCTGGTCCACTTGAGGTGTTCCAGGCAATCAGAAAGCAAGCGGCCACCAAGGAGGTCAGGTGCACGAGGCACCACGCCAAGCTGACCTGCCCCACTGGCCTTTGTCACGCTGACCATCACTCCCAGGCCAGGCCTGACAGGGTCCATGTGGAAGGGCATGTGAGGTACAGAGGGCAGCCTGAATAGCTAGTGGAGGCGGGTGGGGCTGGCTAAGCTGTGATCATCATTCCCTCTGCCCTGGACTGATACGTGGCCAGGTGTCTGTATAGGGAGAATCCCCTCCTACCCTCAAGCAGGGGGCACAGAGAGCTCCCTAAACGTGGGACCAGCATGGGGATCCAGGAGTCCCCAGGGACAGTCACCCCAAATTCCAGCACTAAGCCCTGTGGGCTTGAACTCCACACAGGCTGAAAGTGCTCCTGAAACCCACCACTGACACAGTCTTACAAGCAAGGTGGCCAGCAGGGATCCACATGGGGTGCAGAGAGCCTCTTCCCAGCTACACAGGCAGACCCCTGGGCACAGGCAGTAGTCACGGGATCCGGCTTCCAAATCCCTCCGCACTCACTTCTGTGACAAGGGGCAGTGGGCAGGGTACAAACAGTGACACCCAAAAGAAGCAGGGTCCCATGGGCTTGTGGGGCTACAGGAAAGGGAGGATGGTCTCTCCCCCTATATAGAGCTGGCCTCTGGGATCCCAGCCATAAGAATTCCAGAGAGTTCCAAGGGTAGATGATGGGACTGTGCCCAGCACAAAGGGCAGCAGTGACTCTGAAGTCTTCATAAGGCCAAGAGGAAAACAGCTACAGGCAGGGGCTCCTGCCTCAGCCAGGATAGACCCCCAGGGCTCTGGACCCCCTCTCCCCAGGAGCTGGGGCAGCAGGGAGGAGCTTAGAGCCAGGAGGGCTCAGCCTCTTCAACAGTCACCTTGACACCCAGAGGGCCACATGCAGAGCTGAACTACACCTCACACACACCCCCAGGAGACCCATCTCAGGTCCACTCTCCCAGTCCTGGATACCCAGAACAGCTGTTCCTCACCCCAACTAAATCACTGTGGCCACGGCTGTACAGGTGCACAAGGCGCCACCCCCAGAGGCAGCAGGAATGCCCTTTACTTGTCACTGGCAGTTCTCAGCCCCAGCACGTAGCACTCATTTCTACATCCTCACTCACTCCCAAAGCTGCCAAAACCCCAGAGTGGAGTCTCTCAAACATCAAGGAGAGCTCCTTAGGAACCTGCCCTGTGTCTGCAGGCATGGGGCAGACCCACCAGGACTCTGCCCTTTAATTTGTCCACCAGATAAGCCAGAGCAGGTGACCCACCACACATGGAAAAGCACTCTCAGGATCCAGTGCTGAGCTCCACAAGAACAGCCAGTCTGACCAGAGCCAGCACAGCAGCCCACCTTTGCCCATACTCAGATGGGCCCCAGCACTCCCCGGCAACTCCCACAGGCCAAGTGCTAAAGGGCCCAGGGAGTGAACAGCCCAGCTTGTTCTCCAGGGTTATGACACAAAGGAGGAGCCTCGCTCCCCAGATGTTGGTCAGGGAGCCCCCAAAACACTGCAGTCAGCCTGGACAGCAGAGGGGCCAGGCCAACCAGGTCAGGCCTGTTTGATAGGGTCCCTAGACCTACCGCCAGAGAAAGCCTCCTTCCCCCACCCGGCCAGCCCGGGGCCCCCCACCAAGCTTCCAACCTCACAGCCATCCCACCACCGCCACCACTTGGGGAAGCTGAGCAGCAACTGACCAGGTGGAGGCTCAGGAAGCCAGCAGTGCCCTAGGTTCCCTTTGTTCTTGGATCATGCAGTCGCTAAGTAGCTGAGTAACCAGGCTTATCTCCAGAAAGCAGACACTGAACCCATGGGGCATCCTCCCCCCTCTGGGACCCTGCTGGGCAGTGCCCTCCACCCTCCACTCTATACCACACACACTTGCTCAGCAAAGACACCCAGGGTCCCTACAGGAATGTTTAGCAGTCACAGGCCCAGGGGACCACCGGGTCCATGTGAAGAGAACTTGAGCTCCTTCCCTGCTCAGTGAAGGAGATGAGGGACATGCTTTCCTAGGACATAAGCCAAGAGACACTCACTCAAGACAAAGGCAGCCTTCCTGTCCCAAGAGGCCCTTTATTCTCATGTCCCAGTGCGGGGGGAGGCAGATATAGCAACCATGGGAGAAGCAAAGATGGTGCCAGAAGCTCTGCTATCCATATTCCTCCAGAGTGTTACTCTAAAAACTTGTCCTCTCATCTGTACAAGGCCCTGCCCCCCCCCCAGGTGGGGACACAGTCCTACAGTCCTTCCTGATAACAGTCACACCTGCAGGGTACCAGGGCCACATAGGGGCAAGAAGCTTGGGAGGGGCTCACTTTCAGTGCTATCCTGTGGAGTCTGGATCTGAACTAAGCAGACCGCCTGGGGACAGGAGGCCTGTCTCCACTCTGGAATGTGCTGTACTCTGTGTGTGCCCACACTCTCACAGCACAATGGGATACACACTGGTAATACCTCAAAGAGATCTGGGGCTGCCAATTCAGAGCCTACAGGGCCAGACAATAGCAGGTGAGCAGGGGAGGCGAGATAAGAACTCACCGTCCCAGGAACAATGGCCCTCAGCAGGAATAGGGGACAAAATTCCAGGGTCTTATGGGAAAAGCCAGTTTAATGTTGGCCACTAATGGAAAAAATGTTGACTAGCACAGCAGTCTGCAATCCCTATGCAGAGCAGGGGGCCTCCAACCCTGTGTACTCTGTATTCTGCAGGAGGAAAAGCAAGCAGGCCTGCCTGGCCACCACCTGTGAGGAGGCTGAAGATCAAAGATAGCCATGACCTCAGCCAGTCAAGGGGTCCCGTCTGAAGTCTGTCTGCTCTGCTGATTTGATGTAAACCATCAGTGAATATGGTCACATGACGACTGGTCAGTACAGCTGAGACTCAAAGTCCTCTGGTTGCCACTAGACTTACAGAGGAAAAGATGGGGAACAACGTCACATGTGCACAGGAAACGGAGCCTGGAAACTCAGGGGAAGCCCACCCCAAGTGTGCTGACTCCAGCCCAGCCCTGTACAACTTCAGGCCTCTTCCAGGCAGCTGAAGAACAGCCCTGGCCAGCCAGAAGGATCAAAGGTGGAGGACTGAGGACCCAGCTGCCTTCAGGAGAAGGTCCTAGCACAAACACCCCCCAGTCCTGGTCCCCCCTCCTTTGCCTCTGACCAGCCTCTAGCACCTGCCCTGGGAGATGTGGAGTCCCAGTCCTATACCCCCAGCATCCAGGAAGGCTGGCGCTTGTAAGATCAAAACAAAATCAAGCACCACATATCACTTTGTGTTTTAAACCAGCTACTTGAAGGCTAACCAGGAAAGTTCATTATATTTTCAGAACAGCTGCTAGTAAACAAAGAAAAAAATTGTTGCATTTCCCCCAGGTCGGATGACTAGGTCCAGTGTTCTGGGACTACAAGTCCTCCGGCTACCACTGCTGCAGGCCCAAACCACAGGCTTAAAACACCTCAAGAAATACTGTTTCTTACCTTGTCCAGCACAGAAAACTGTAATATCGGGAATTATAAAAATCCACCAAAGTCCCCTCTGAAAGAAAAGAATTAGCGATTGCAATTAGCAGGGCACATTCATCGCTACCAGGCCTGGGAAGGGTAGGCAGTCCCACCAGGCCAGAGGGTCCTCAGTCCTGCTGATTCCACCTAAGCTGTTGGAATCCTCAAGTCTCCTTGAGGGGAGATCACCCCTTTAGAGGGCCGCCCAGCAGGCAGTTCCAAAGACTTTACTCCACCTTCGCTTTGGGAGCATACTGTATTTAAGGCTGACTTAGACTTCAACCTCTGTCCTGAGATCTCCAAGCAAGCTTTCAGATAGGCGATGGGAACTGGCCCCACAGAGGTGTATTTCTCCCTGGAGGAACACACGCAGGATTAAGTCTCCCAGGCCCACTGTCCAGGCGTTGAGAAGACGCCCGTCCTTTTTTTGGGATGGTGCCGAGAGCTGCTCCAAAGGGAAGTTACACCTGCATCTGCATCTATACAGGCCCGCCGGGCCTGCCCAACGCGTGGGTTGCCCGGGCTCTCCTGCACGTGCTTAATAACGGTGGCTCCACCTGAGCAGCATGTCTGAGCTGGAACGCCCTGGGGGAGGAACTCGGCAAACCGGCCGATGGGGAGTGAGGGGGTAGGTGCGGCTCACAGCCCCCACTTAGCCGCCTAGGGCGAGAAGTAAGCGGAAGGAAGCCTGTGGCACAACAGCGGTTCTGGCACGGTGCGCCCACGGTGCCCCGCCTGCGTGCATCGCATCCAGCCGGTAAGACCCCGGCCGCGTCCCCAGCACTCATCCCAGGGCCCCGCAGACCCCGGCCTGCGTACCCCACACTCACCCCAGGGTCTCCGATACACTCCTTAAGACCTCAGCCCGCGTCCGCGGCGCCTATCTCAGGGCCCTGCAGACCCCGCTGGGTCCCCGCACCCACCCCATAGTCCCCCAGGCACACAGCAGACTGTCCTGCGTCCCCCACACTCACCTCCGCTGGCTCCCTGTATTCAACTCGGAAACTCCCAGCCACTCCGCACACCCCCGCCCGCCCGCGACCCCCGCACTCTTCTCAGAGACCGCAGGCACCCCGGAGCCCGCTACAGGCTCCCTCACCAGCCCGCGCGGCTCGGGATCCCGCCGGTACTTGGAGATCTAGAGGAAGCCGCGCTCGGTTCCAGGGACGCGGTCCCGCGCACGCGGACGCTCGGACTACAGCATCCACAATGCGGCGCGGCCGGTGCAGCGGGCGCGGGGGCTGCCGGAAGGGGCAGGGCCTCCCCAGACGGCCACGCTCCCAGGAGAGACGGGACCCGGCGCACAGCCTGGAGAGCGCCGATGCAGGATGCTGACCAAGCCGCGCGCTCTGAACCTCTCCCCGGCCCCGGTCATCGCCTGGTGTCTTGACCTGGACCCGCTAGGCCCTTCCCTCCCGCCACTCGGCCTCACCCTCCATGGCCCCGCCCCCTCCTTGGTCTCTCCCCCAATCCCATTGCCCCCACCTCTTTCCCAGTCCCACTACCCCCACCTCTTTCCCACTCCCACCTCACCCCCAGCCATCCCGATTCCCTAACTTTCCCCCCACCCCCGCCCGCCAAGCCACTCTGAACACATATACACCGCCCTGGGGACACAGAGCCCCTTTTTTACCTCTTTATGCGGTCTACTGGAGGCCCCTGGGTGTGGGCTCCAACGAGAGCAGGGCGCTATCGGCTGAGGGATGTAGAGACAGCAGATGTTCCAGGTGCCCGCCTCCCTGAGAGCGAGTTTGCTTTTCTACACATGGTGTCCACCTGTGTTCCTGACCCCCTGACCCAGTCACTGCACGGCCGGGTATGAGGACTCCAGCGGCATCCCCAGAAAATGTCCGGGAGGGCTGGGATGAGAAGTCTGGGCTGCTGTTGTCTGCTTGGGTAAGCTGCCTCCTGATCCCTGGTTAAGAACCAGCATGACCTCCCAGCCTGTGCCCAACAGTGAGGCCAACCCAGCTCTCAAGAGTGTCCAGAGGTGGCGCCTGTGGCTCAAAGGAGTAGAGCGCTAGCCCCATATGCTGGAGGTAGTGGGTTCAAAAACAGCCCCGGCCAAAAAACTGAAAAGAAAAAAAAGTGTCCAGAGGATGAACAAGCCCAGTGTGGGGGAAGGGTCATCCCCTGGCCCTGAGTGTCCTCTGTGCCATCCCTGCTACTTGCCATCCCAGGGTGGGGGTCAGGCTGGTAGTCCCACAGACGCTGGGAAGGCTGCCCATGTTCACACAGGGCATCTAGGGGTCGTTTCCCTTTAACAGGGCTTTTTTTTTTTTTTTTTTCCAGTGTAAAAGGCTGGTAATGTCCTTCCGCACCGTCACTGTGTGACCTGGCAAAACATTTCCATAAGGCGACTGGGGCAAGGGCACCCTGCCTCTCTGTGTTATCTGACAATTGCATGTGAACTTGTAACTATCTAAAAATTAAACAGTTAAATGTATTATAAACCTGAATGTTATACAATTAACAAAATAGCTACCCAGAAGTAAAAAGTGAGAAGAGCAGTGCAGAGCGTCCTACTACACATGTTGCCTCATCCATTGTTTCAGTCCCCAAACCTTTTGGTGACCACATGGTCCCCAAGCAAGGCCCAGGCTCCTTAACCTACTTCACAGCAGCCACGATCAGTGCAGGGCTGCCTAACAGGTATCCCCATGCCTCCCTGGCTGGCCTGGGTGGGAGATCCAGACAGCTTGGGGGCAGGTCCTGCCACCCTTGCCTCACCCACCTGCGCCTGCCCTTCCCCTCTTATCCCCTTACCCTACCCCTCCCCTCCTGCTCCCAGGGTCTACTCTGGTACTCAGCTGACCATCTGAGTGAAACCTGTCAGCTCCTCGCACAGTCCCAGGACAGCAGGGACTGCCCCCTCACTAGGTCCCAGGGCCCAGGGCCAGGAGAGGGATGTGTAGGAGGGAACAGCTGAGCAGGTGTTGGTCCCACGGATGTGCCATAATGGCCAGGTGGGTTGTGGGTCACTCAGGCTGTGCTGTTTTTTCAGTAGACAAGGAGCCATGACAAACACAAACCCTTGTGAGAAACGGGGCTTTAGGTGTGGGGAGCAGCGGGACTGTGCCCAGTGGGGAGCAGCAGGACTGTGCCATTAGCTACAGGGCACAGCTAGCGACAAGGCTGCATGTCCTGTTGGGGAGGACAGCACCTACCTGGAGGTTCAGCC
This sequence comes from Otolemur garnettii, assembly GCF_000181295.1. Taxonomy (NCBI): domain Eukaryota; kingdom Metazoa; phylum Chordata; class Mammalia; order Primates; family Galagidae; genus Otolemur; species Otolemur garnettii. Next base: position 4,833,421 of record NW_003852523.1, read on the forward strand.
CAAGCGATGTTGGCAGCCACACCCTGAGGATCCTACAAGGAAGGACAAATGAGTTACTGTAATGGGCAGTCACTGGAAGGCAGCCCTCACCTCAGCTGGGCAGTCCCAGCTGTGCTCTCTGTAGTTCCTAACTCCAAACACCCCAGTCACGCACAGGGTCATGTGGTCCTGGCTCAGGGTGTCTATGGTACTACCCAGCTGTCCAGCCTGCTCCTGCACTCCTACCCAGAGGGGGACACACTACAAAACACACACCTGGTATCTGGTGACTACACATGAGACCTCAAACACTAAATCCGAGAGGACAAATGCTGATGGGCCCAGTGAGAAGCAGCCCTACATGGCCAGACAGCATCATGGGGCCTATGGGGCTTGGTGGTAGGAGGGCAGTGGGGCCTCCCCTGAAATGGTTAGGTGGCCCCCACACCACTCACTGTCCCGATGGTCCTTTCATGTTATGGCTACCACAGTTTATCCCTCCAGTCTAAGGGGACAAGAGGGTCACTGTGCTCTCCCAAGGATGTGATGGACACATCTGATGCTGAGTCATCCCACCAACCTGCAAGGGGCTCCCAGGTAAAGCCAGGAGCAGTCAGGGCAGATGGTTGCTCACCAGGCCCTTACATGGTATCAGATGACTGTTCAGAAACACAGTCTCCCAACAGCAGGCCTGGATCTTTACCAGGTTGCCAGCGCCAAGCCTCGCTGCTATTGTGATCTTATATTTTTTGTTGGAAAACACACACCATGAAACTGATCATTGTAACCATTTTCAAGTGTGCAGTTCAGCAGCATTAAGCACAGTCACGTTATCGCACAGCTATCATCACCATCCGTCCCCAGAACTTTCATCTTCACACTGGAAATCTGTCCTCAGGACACATGCTGTCCCCTAGCACTGGCAGCCACCGCCCCACTCTCTGCTTCTACAAGTCTGACTAGTCCAGGGCCCTGGTGTACATTGAGTCACGTGGGGTTTGTCCCTGTGAGACTGGTTCCACTCAATGTCCTCGAGGTCCACCGTGCAGCAACCTGTGTCAGGAGCTCACTTTCCTGACTGGATAATATCTCATGTGTGGATGCTCCTCTTAACCAGCCACTAAAGTATATGGCCCTGCGATTATTTTCACTACTGTCATTGCTGACAAACTGGTAGGTGAAATTTTTTCTTAGTGTTGGCTTCTTCCTATTTTACTTTACATTTAACCAGTAGTCCCAGCAGTTTGCCATGTTTCCACTCTTGGAGCCAGCCTGGCCTAACCTTGCACCTCACCTCCCCCCAGGAAGCCCCATATGGCCTTGGCCTTGTGCCACACCCTAGCCTTGCATCCCTCCAAACACTGTGATCAGGTGTAAGTGTGTAAGTGGCATCACCTTATCCTGTGGCTCTGGAATTGGCTACCCTGCTATTTTTTCTGAGCGTGACATTGAGATGGACCCATGGTGGTGGGGATGTGGCCACCAGGGGGCAGGCAGTTCCTGGCATTGCGTCCCTGGCTCAGCTGCTTGCCTAGGACCCAGGAGCCGTGGACGCTCACCAGCTGCAGGCAGACAGGCCCACCCACCCCAGGCAGGGGAAGGAGCTCTGTGGCCCTCCCCAGGTTGCTGGTCATGGGTAGAAGCCATAACCAAAGCTGGGAGTTGGATGCACAGAGTAGGAAAGAGGGGCAATGGATCTGAGTGGCCACCAGCAGTGTCCCCTTCAGGTCCAGCAATACCTGTCTCCCCAAGGTATTCTGGCCCTTGAGTGACCACCTCAGAAGGAAGAGCGGAAGCCCTCACATATTATGATGGCCAGTGAGTCATAAATCAAGTACATTGGTTTCTCCAGGTCTCACAGACACGGCCCCAGGTGGGAAGATTGGGCTAGGATCTAGGACTGGAGGTCCCACCAGAACAGGGGAGTCCCCAGGGGATCTACAGCTCTGTCCTGAAGCCTCTCCCAGAAAGCCCCCAGGGGCCTTGTGTAGTTGGTGCTTCCAACTTTTAAAGAGAAGCCTGAAGTCTGACATATTAAGTGAAGGCCCTGGTTTTTAACTAATTAAAACCTTAAAATTAGCTAGTTAAAATTAATTAAAATTAATGACATTTCCACTAATTAAAACTAACAGTTTTTTTCAAAACATGGTGTAGACTAAACCTCTCACAGACACAGGTGTCTGCTGACACCGTGGGAGGCCCTGGGCCAGGGCTGCAGACAGGACAGCAGACCAGAACGTCTATCCTCAAGGGCCCTGTCACTGGTCTGTCTGCCTCTTGATAATGCCCACCACCCCCAGCCTTGGGTGGGAAGATGGGCAAGTCATCTTGGGGTGATTGGGGGCAGGATAGCAGTGGGAGATGTATAGGGAGCTTCTTAGCAGGGATTGTGCCCCAGAAGCCCGTGGGCCACAGCCTTCATAACTAGTTCTCACCACACGCCCCCTCCACTGCCACAGCCTCTCATCCACTCTGACTGGGCACTGGTCTGTGCCTCCCTGTCCTCACCTGGCCTCAGGCCCGTGCCCTGTGTGCCCTGTGGTCTCTGTCATGGAGACAGGGCTGTTGAGGCTTCCCGGGACAGTTTGCCCAACACATCCAGCTCGGCTATGGTCCTGAGTGCATGTGGCCAGAGCAGAGGAACCAGGTCCAAGTGGAGGGGCCCAGGTGGATCAGGGAGAGCCTCGCCTCTTGTTGCCCTGCTGTCCTGGGGTACAGTGTCTACAGGTGACCAAGGGCACAGCTGCTCTCAGCAGGTGTGGTGAGCACTGCCTGGGGAGATGGGGGCTGGGTGTTGTGATTGCATCTGTGGCACAAAAACGATGCCAAGGCTGTCTGCCTATTTCTGACAGTAAGAAATTGTCCTTCAGAGAGCACAATGGTGGCAGCTACAGGCCCAGCACTTGGAGGGCTCGTGGCCTCTGAGGCCTCTGCCCTGACTGGGTGGTCAGTGCCTTGCTGACCTTCAGCTGAGACACAGACACTCCATAGCTGACCACTGGGCCTGGGCCTTGGCTCTGGCCACCAAAAAGCCCTGAGCTGTGTCCTTCAACATTTGCCCTGAGAGAATGGGAAGGACCCCTGAGCACCCCTGGAAGATGGGGGCTCCTCAGTATGGGTGCTAAACATCAGAGCTTCAGGGCCCACCCAGCAGCCTAAGGGGAGGGGCTGCAGCCAGGGGCACGGGGTGTTTCTTCTTTGCATATGGCCAATACCTTGTGATGGAGTGGGAGGCAGTTCTGGTTCATTTGGACTGGCCCTCTCCCATGCTCAATACCTCCCCTGCACTTTCCTGGATAGAAACTGGGGAAGAGAAGATCACAGCTGTCTGCCTGGGGGGCACCCCTGGGGCTCTGAAGAGGCTGTCTCAGGGCACCTCCAGATGGACAGGCCACAGGCTGGGGCAGGGCCATGTCCAGGTAGGAGTGGTCTGGGGTCTGTTCACTGGCAGGAAGGTGTCACTCAGTGGCTGGACATAGGGCTAGGCTGGTTCATGTGGCTCCCCTTTTCCTGAGGGAGGGCACAGGGCCAAGATCACTGGCCCTGCTGAGGCTGTAGATTCCAAGGGGAGCGTGCTGTGGGCTGGGGGCCTTCCTGCTGGGCAGCAGTGCTGGGGAGAGGCCAGGGAGCAGTGCCACCACCTTGAGGGGGTCGGGTGGGTCAGGCTGGCCTTGGTAGGAGCAGAGCCTAGTGGATGGCCCCTGGGCGTCCCTCACTCTCTTAGATCTCTTATGTCTGTTTGCCATCAAGTGGTGACAATCTGTGTAGCACAGAGGGCTTGGAGCTCAGTGTCATGCTGGGCTGTGCAGGTTCTGTGACTTTTGACAACCCCTTTTGGCCTAGGCATGTGGTGGTGGGCGGGGACCTTCCACCCCATTTCACCCCCCATCATCATATTGGTCCCCAAATCCTCAGGGCAGTGACATAGGCCATCCAAAGTCACCAGGACCTGGGGGTATTGGGACTCTGGAGTGCAAGGACTAGCTGTGGCACCACAACACTGGCCTGCCAAGTCCCCTGGGGCCTTCCCCAGGCAAAGACAAGCAGTCTGCGGGGCTTCCACTGACACCAGTACTAACAGACCAAGCTCCAGCCTCTTCTAGGGAGTTTCTTCCTTGAGCCCAAATCCTGCTCAGGGTTCCACTAGATATGGTCCTACCCTGACCACCAGTTGTCTGAGGCCCCCTTCTTTTCTCCCAGACCATGGTGGCCACCAGCAGCACACGTGTGTCTTTTTGGAAACAAAGTCTCATTCAGTCACCCTGGGTAGAGTGCTGCAGTGTCATAGCTCACAGTAACCTCAAACTCTTGGGTTTAAGTAATCTTTTTACTTCAGCCTCCTGAGTAGCTGGGACCATAGGCACCCACCACAATGCCTGGCTAGTTTTTCTATTTTTAGTAGAGACAGGGTCCTGCTCTTGTTCAGGCTGATCTTGAACTCCTGAGCTCAGGCAATCCACCTGCCTCAGCCTCCCTCAGTGCTAGGATCACAAGCATGAGCCACGATGCCCAGCCTGCACATGCATCTTTTAAAATTGAACAAAACTGGCTCGGCGCCTGTAGCTCAGTGGTTGGGGTTCTGGCCACATACACTGAGGCAGGCAGGTTCAAACTCAGTCCGGGCCTGCTAAACAATGACAATTGCAATGAAAAAATATTCGGGTGTTGTGGCAGATGCCTGTAGTCCCAGCTACTTGGGAAGCTGAGGCAGGAGAATCACTTAAACCCAGGAGTTAGAGGTTGCTGTGAGCTGTTGACGCCAGGGCATTCTACCAAGGGTGATATGGTGAGACTCTGTCTCAAAAAAAAAAAAAAAAAAAAAATTGAACAAAACTTCAAGTTCATCTCCAGTCTTGCTTCAGGTGCTCAGCCCTTGCATGTGGACTATGAAGACTCAGACCATTCCCATCATCAGGGCCCCACCAGGCAGCACAGACCCAGAGGACCCTCCACAGCCTCCTGGACACACCCCTTGAGGCAGGGGCCATGAGGCTTCCCTGATACCATCTGGATCCACCCCCACCTGCTGCAGCCCAAGATAACCACAGGCTAAGGGAAGAGAACAGAGGACAGAACCTGGGCTCCCGGGTGATCTGAGGGCCTCCCCCCCCCGGGGGCCAGCAGAGTCAGACTCAGGGAAGGTACCCGATGTGGCAGGGCATAGACAGGGAGGCAGGCTGAAGGTTCTGTTGCCCACACCAGGCTTCTCTCCTGCAAGGGCTATGGATCCACAGAGTCATGAGAGCCAATGGTGATACAGGACATGTGGCACCCTAGCCAGCTTGGTGGAGCTGGGGTGGGGCGGTCGGACCGACTGCCTACGCCTTGGTGGTGTTGGTGTGGGTAGCAGCGAGCAGAGGAACCAGCAGGCTGGAAGGTAGGCGCCCTCCCACCAGTAGCTGGAGGGGCCAGACAACTGCTGGGGAGACACCAATACCTACCTCCCCTTGCACTTGCTTTTGAATAGGGAACCCCATTTCCTAGGTCTGGTCAATTTCATGCAAATTTCCTAGGCCTGGGAATGAAAGGGATTGTAGCCATTCATTTGCTTCCCAGACATGCTAAATATAACTACAGAGAGCCCCACACTAAGGAGCCCAGGTAAATGTAACTACAGAGGGTCCCATGTGACTACATATACCCCTAGACAAAGAGTCCGAAGTCAGTGGGACAGACAGAGACAGAGAGAGCTTTTCTCTCCCTACTGGGAGGTTTGGTGTTTTTTGTATTCTTTTCTGTAAATAAATCCTTCTCACCACTGATCTGTAGTCCGCAGAGTCATTCTTCGAATCACTGAGACCAAGAACCTACTGAAGACGAAATTCCGGTATCAATGGGACACCTGAGAAATGTGGGCCCAGTGTGGGGCTAGCCAGGAAAGAGGTAAGTTAAACAGATAAGCCAAACACAAACTGTATACGGGAGCACATGAAAGGAAAAAAAGATGAGAAAAACATAGTAATAAATTAAGACATGGACAGGACAGATACAGGGAAGCAATGAAACTTTCAGGTGGATTTTGTTTTCCCCTTTAGGGGTCTCTTCTCTGTTCCCATGACTGGAGTGCAGTGGTGCAATCACAGCTCACTGCAGCCTCCAACTGCGGACCTTGAGTGATTCTCCCACCTCAGCCTCCTGAGTAACTAGGATCATGGGCACCACCATGCCTGGCCTGGATGTTTTAATAAAATCTCACTGAGGATGTGTGAGGGAAGCTCTCCTTGGCACCAGTTTGTCGCTCCCAGAATGATTTATAGAGTCAGCTCCACATTGATAAGAACACAATAAGCAGGTTTCTTCCAACTTAGAAAGATCTAGGGCTGGCCTCTAAGAGCAAATGTGTGATAACAGTGTTTTTGTTTGAACAAGAGCAGCCTAGGTCTGAGGCTGGGAATCCCAGGGCAGGTGCAGCAGCAGGGCTCCTGGGAGACAGCTAGCGGCTGGGACCCTGAGAGAGCCACCTCAAACCTCACAGCCACAGGCACAAGCAAGCAAATTCTAGATTGACTGAACTTTAATGGGGAGTCAATCATCATGTAAATTTGAGGATGGCAACAGCAGAAGTCACAGAGGAAAAGTCTGCTAGACACACCTACATTTCACTTAAAAACACTGTAAGTCAAAAATCCCCATAAAGAAACGCAAGTCAAAAAGCTTCGAACAATATAGGCACCAGGTCAGCACTGGTGTTCTTGTGTCTCGAAGACAGTCGCGTCTATTTGTGTATTTAGACGTCTGGACAGTGCTGCAGTCTGCCCGCCAGGAAGACATGAGCACGCACATTGTAAAATGGGCAAGGGTTACAAGGACAGCTGGTCTAAACAAGGACCAAAATCAGTCACATTAAAACATTAAAAACTACAACTTGGACTTGACCCTGTCATTTGTACCTTTGTATTAAACTGAAAAAAAAAAAAACCTGTGAGAATGCCGCGCACTGATGCTCCAACCAGCAAAGGATTTTAAGTTTACCTATTTTTTCAGGTGGTCAAGCCTTTTTTGTGGCACAGGCAGGGCACATGCGCTGCCCTCCCCGCGGCTCCTCGCCCGCGAGTGACTGAGACTCAGATTAGAGGCGCAGGACGCAGACGCAGTGCAGGGTCCCGCCTCTGTGTAGGATCCCTCCTCTGCGCAGGAGCCGGTTGCCCAGCTGGCTGCACCTGCTATTTCCACAGCACATCTGGAAGGTGGCTCCAAACCAACATGTAAAAACTGCAGTTTCTTTTTTAACAGCAACAAAGAACTAACCACCCTGAATTTTCATTGTTCACTGCCACGGGTATTTATAAAGTAAATTGCTAGACATGGAGTTTGCTGTCATGTGCCCCCGCGCGTGGTGCAGATATATTTTAACTGTTCAGTTCAGGTGACCGGAGGGCAAACGTCTCTCTGCGCACAGCACGTGCCTTCATAAACTGCTGTAGGACCGTGGGTGAGCAGACAGCCAGCTGGGGCAGGAATCAGAGGTGCGGAGTGACATGGAAGACAGCGCCTCGCAACCTGCCATTTGGCGAGTCATTAACTGGTTTATTCGGGCTGTGGCCAGAGTGTGGCCAACTGGGGTCGCTTCTGGGGTAGAAGGCCAGTAGACATTCTGCGAGGACACCTCGGCCCAGCTAACCATCTTTAGGGCCACCTCCAAGGACTCCTCTCCCAGGGCCAAAAGGGAAATACAAGGATGTGCCCACTATGTGGGAGGGCCAGCATGAGCAGGACACCGTGCCCAGCACAGGCACAGTGCCGGTGCTGACCCTGCAGGGTGAGTTGCCACTGCACAGCACAGGACCAGACATGGCCCAGAGACGCCACATGCTCTTCCCTGACAGGAAGGGGACTGTTTGGGGGGTGCTGTATGTGATGGGGGCCCGGTGGGGTGGATGAAGATGGGAGGGTGTAAGGGAGATGGGGCCCTGCCAATGGAGGTCAACAGCAGCTGAGAGCCAGTGAAGAGGAGGAGAGAGACTCTGGGTTGAGGCCACATAAGAAAGAAGTTAGAGGCTGGCATGGTGGCAGCACCTGCAGTCCTGGTTGCTTGGGAGGCTGAGGCAGGAGGGCTGCTTGAACCCAGGGGATGGAGGCTGCTGAGTGAGTAGTTTCTCTGAGAGGCAGTTTCCTCGCTGATGAAACGAAGCAACCAGGCTGGGGGCAGGTGGCCATTCTGATTGGCAGAGGGACTGCATGTGGCGCTAAGTGAACAGTTCCAGCTGTGGCTTCTGCCACTGTTGCATCATTCTAGGTTCTTTGAAATATAACTATTTCCCTACCACTCACAGTGTAAGAAAAAAAGGGGCAGAAAGAGAATAAATTATTGCTGAGCCTGATCTGTTCTCTCAGCTGCATGAACCACACAGTGTTTTCCTGCTGGTGGCACTTGGATAGCATGGATGACACCAAGACTCGTTGGGAGGATGCTAGGTGGGCAAGGTTTGAGTACCACAGGGCTCAGGGAGATGCCTTCAGACAGCCAAAGCCAAAGGAAAAACAAAGAACAAATAATGGCCTTGAAATATGTGCTAAAAGTAGTCATTAACATTTGAAATAAAAACGCAGATCTTCTACTTTAGCAGCTTGCCATTTATTTACAGCAAACTGAGTTTCTATAGAGTCACAGCAGCACTGCTCTGTCCTTCTTTGTGATATTAGCACAAGAATTTTTTTACAGGTTCCTCTGAACCAAGCCTGTACATGGAAAGTCTGGGGAGCTCCTAGCCCAGTGGACACTGGCTCCAAGTGCTAGCTGCTGCATTAGAGGTGAGGGTGGGAATCTGTATGGCAGAGGAAGATAAAATTTCCAGGAATATACATTAAATCCAAAGGATTGTGCCCTAATTCTAAGACACATTACCACTCAGACAGCTCAGACTTGGGCTAAATGTGATTTTTGTAGAAAACGACAGGCATACAAGCAACCCTCAGCACATATACCCCCACACAGACAATACCAGAAACAGCTAAAAAGCACTCAAATGTGAAACGAAAACTTTAAGACACTGCACCTCAGGCTGTGTGCGACAGTGCTCCCTGAAGTAGGAGAAACAGACAAGGTGAGACCTACAGGGGCCCAAGCCCACAGCCGGCAGAGTTCCCAGGCTGCAGCTTGGGATAAGGACTCTGGGTGGACACGCTGGTTTCCTCCAGTTGAGGAAACAAAGCTGGAGTCTGAGAGGCAGCCTTCCCTAGGATCACAGGACAGGGCCCAGAGAGAAAGAGCTGTGCAGATGAGATCCCCAAATTGGCAAAGGGTCCCTGTGGGTACGTAGGTATGCACTGACCAGCCAGGAAGTGAGAAGAATAGTCACAGTGAAGGAAGAACTACCAGAAGGAGAGGGAACAGCACTCAGAGCTCGTGCCTGTTCCCACCAGTCAGAGTGAAAATCTCATAATTCACGGGATACTGGGTAGAGCATTCATAAGGGTTTTGCCTTAGTTGGGGAGAAAACTAGTTCTAGGCTAAAAGCTACTCTGATCATCCTCCAAAAGTTTCCAAAAGGAAACAAACTATAACTTAATTGTATTCCAGAACAAAGTTCAAGAATATAGGAACACAAAAATATCCACTAACTAATAAGGTAAAGCAGTAATGTCTGACATCCAATTAAAACTTTGTGGGCATGAGGGAGGGGGGAAGGAAAAGAAAAATATAATATGACCCAAAATGAGGATAAAAATTAATAAATAGGAATAAACCCAGAGATGACAAAGAAGGTAGATTTAGTAGTTTAGTAGCCAAAGACATTAAGATAACTATTTTATGTTTGAAAAAATAGAGAAAAGAGTGAGCATTATGAGGAGACACGTTGACGATACAAAGAAAACCCAAGCCAAACTTCTGGAGATGAAAACTATAACATCTGAGGTCATCACTGATGAAGAGAGGTCAGGGCTGCCAGTAGTGAATAGAACTGAGGGAAAAATTGCAAAAATGCACTGAATTGTGCAGCAAAATTGTCAGCTGTCTATAAGAAGCATAGCAGACCAAGTAAACATCCACAGAGAAACAGAAAATCTTGTCATGAGAAAGGTGTCTACAATAATGGTTCTGAAGGTGCTCAGTGATAAACAAAAGCAGAGGAGAGCTGAAGCCTGCCAAGACCTTTTGGAGAGGCAAGATATAGTTTTAGGGTGTGTTATCACTGGTAAGGAAACGTAGGTGTACCAATACAAACCTGAAACTAACCATCAAAGTACACAATGGAAATCAGCCAATTCTCTACAACCAAAAATGCCGGTCTAAATCAGGAGTCAAAACCATTTTGCTAACCTTTTTTTGATATCAGAGGGATTGTTTATTATGAATTTGAACCTACTGAACAAATAGTTAACCAAGTTTACCATTTGGAAGGGCTGAAAAGGCCGAGTGAAAAGTTAGACGGGTGGCACCCGTGGCTCAGTGGGTAGGGTGCTGGCCACATACACCCAGGGGGTGGGTTTAAATTCAGCCCAGGCCTGCTAAACAGCAATAACAACTGCAACAAAAAAATAGCTGGGTGTTGTGGTGGGCTCCTGTAGTCCCAGCTACTTGGGAGGCTGAAGCAAGAGAATTGCTTAAGCCCAAAGAGTTTGAAGTTGCTGTGAGTTGTGACACCATGGCACTCTACCGAGGGTGACATAATAAGACTCTGTCTCAAGAAGAAAAGAAAAAAGAAAAAGTTAAACAAAAATTACCTGAACTTTTTGCCAACATCTCATGGCTTTTGCATCACAACAATGCACCAACTCACACAGCACAATCTGTGAGGGAATTTTTAGCCAATAAACAAATAACTGTATCAGACACCTTCCCTAATCTGATCTGGCCCCCAGTGACTTTTATCTTTACCTGAAGATAAAGGAAATATTGAAAGGAAGACATTTTGATAACATTCATGACATCAAGCCTACTACGATGACAGCTCTGATGGCCGTTCCATCAGAGAAAATGAGTTCCAAATTTGCTGTGAAGTATGGACTAGGCACGGGTGTTGGTACAAAGCTTCCCAAGGAGAGTACTTTGAAGGTGACTGTAGTTATAGTCAACAATGAGGTCTGTAGCAGTTTTTCTAGGATTGGTTCATGAACTTGATTATCAGGCCTTATATAACAAGAAAAACCATATGGTCATTTCAACACAATAGCGTTCCTAATGAATCTTAAATGTGTGTGGCTCAGTGAAAGAAATCAAGCTGAAATAGCTACATATTATATAATCCCAACTACATGACATTCTGAGAAAGGTGAAACTATCATGCTGGTAAAAGGTCAGTGGTTGTTAGGACCCTGACTGTAATGTGGGAAAGGCCAGGGGATTGAATAGGTGAAGCACAGGGACTAGTTAGGGTAGCTGTCTATTGTGTATATACTGAAATGGTGGATATGTGACATTATAAATTTGCTAAAAACACATGGGACTTTATAGCACAAAGAGCAGACTTCATAATATGCAAATTGAAAAAAATTATTTGGGAGGTTGGAGAACCTCAGGATGGAATCCAGAATGCAACACAACAATGTATTTGTGTTACAGATGTATGATACATCTTCATTATGGTAGGTTGAGGAAGGGCACTAACCTAATTAAGAATGACAAAATTTGGAGGTGAATAAAGTCGATGAAACTAAAGTGAAAGGAAATACATGGGAGCATTGACTACAACTGATGAGGGAACTGCACATGACCACTGCTCTCCAGCTCATGAGTGAACTGACCTGAGTGCTGTTCTCCAGCTGATGAGGGAAGTAACCTGAGTGCTGACCTATAACTGATGAGGAAACTGCAAGTGAGCGTTGCTTTCCAGCGGAGGAGGGAACTGACCTGAGTGCTGCTCTTCAACTGATGAGGGAAATAACCTGAGTGCTAACCTACAACTGATGAGGAAACTGCAAGTGAGCGTTGCTCTCCAGTGGAGGAGGGAACTGCAGGTGAGCATTGCTCTCCAAATGAGGAGGGAACTGCAGGTGAGCACTGCTCTCCAAATGAGGAGGGAACTGAGGTGAGCACTGCTCTCCAAATGAGGAAGGAACTGACCTGAGTGCTGCTCTCCAGCTGAGGAGGGAACTGAGGTGAGCACTGCTCTCCAACTGAGGAGGGAACTGACCTGAGCACTGCTCTCCAAATGAGGAAGGAACTGACCTGAGTGCTGCTCTCCAGCTGAGGAGGGAACTGACCTGAGCAC